>NC_057418.1:20174061-20488945 GCF_019320065.1 Cervus canadensis | reverse complement strand
GCGAGTCCCTTGGACTGCAAGGAGATCCAACCAGTCCATCCTAAAGGAGATCAGTCCTGGGTGTTCATTGGAAGGACTGATATTGAAGCTGAAACTCCAATACTTTTGAAACCTCATGCGAAGAGTTGACTCTTTGGAAAAGACCCTGATGCTGGGAGGGGTTGGTGGCAGGAGGAGAAGGGGACGACAGAGGATGAGATGGTTAGATGGCATCACTGACTCGATGGACATGGGTTTGGGTAGACTCTGGGAGTTGGTGATGGACAGGGAGGCCTGGCATGCTGCGGTTCATGGGGTTGCAGAGTCAGACACGACTGAGCAACTGAACTGAACTGAACCCACTTCAGTATTCTTGCCACGGAAATCCTATTGACATAGGAGGCTGGCAGGCTACAGACCATGGGGGTCACAAAAGAGTCAGACATGATTTAGCGACTAAACAAAGAAAACAAGTAATGATGTTGGGTGGAGAAGAGAGAAGGAAAATAGATGGCCTCGATTTCCAAAAGTGGTTCAAGGGTCTAAAAGGAAAACGTATGCCACTGATTAGAGGGAAATGACCACAAATGTCTGAGAAATAACCCCTAGATTCGGGCACAAAATAATACACTCAGCCAGCTCTGTAAATTCCTCATTACCATATAAATTGTTTTCCAGGCTGATCTAATAGGATATGATTAATAATTGGAATTTGTTTTCTTCTAAGAAGAATGAATGATTGAAGGGAACCCATACAATTTAAAAGACCGTTCCTAAACTGATCCAGTAAGTGCTTTCTGCTTTATTTTGTATAAACAAAAGTATTCTAATGAGTGGGCGAGGTCCTCATGGATGCCGAATGAAGTACATGTGGCCGTAGTCCTAACATCATATGGGTTCACTACAGGCAGTGGGGCTGCCTCCACTCACCATATGGCTTAGGAAATGAGAATTGTAAAAATTATGGCTGCTCGGGGACAGGATTTCCAAATCCGTGTTATTTATCCTTCTGATTAGAATACCTTGTAAGCGCCGAGGACCGCTTGAGCAACTTCCCAGCCCTATTTGCTTCCTCTTTGGACCACTTCTGAGAAGCACCAGCTCATTTCTGGTATAAATTTAATGCAACCTGAATTGCTTAGGAAAAGTTGGACAGGAAAACAGAGCTCGTGCTAAAGGTAATTTTCAGACGAACAAGCTTTCCTTGTTCAAGTTGCCCAAAATTCAGAACTATGCAAGGGGGAGGGAAGGACTGGCAAGTTAAGGGAAATAAAATCAGCAAAATAAGACCTTTGATGACGAGTTAACACAATGTGTTCTAGCCAGTTGACACAATTACAGCTCCAGGTTCTTGGCCAGAAGGAGCAGGTAGCAATTTCTAATTCCACTGCCCACCCTACGCCGGGCATGTAGCCGCACGCACACAGTCACCGAGGCCCTTGTCAATTAAAAGCAACATTAAAATGATATCCCATCTGCTCCACAAATGTCGCTGAGCTGGTGCCACCTGTTGAGTGGCTGTGGGGATAGTAGAAGGATAAACAGTCTCGACACAGGTTTGTATATTTATATACACAAAGAGCCACTTCATTCAGTGTTCTCCCTTGACTTCCACCCTCTACTCCTCTTCTTTGCCAGAAATCTTTTGAATAGTTTCGCAGTGGAATTTTACACCCAGAAGAGTGTTAGTTGTATTTAAATACCAAGCCTGGAGAATCACAGGACATTGGGAAACACGTACCATACCTCAAATAGGAGGGAAAAAATGAACAGGCTAAGTTATTCTTGAACCATCCTCCACATGCCTTCACAAACAAGCATGAAGATAAGTTGCAGCCAAGGGGTTTTAAATTGGGAGTTAAAGATGGATTTTCTCTGTCAGAGGGAATCTAAGACACTAGGATGAGGATAGAGGTGACTGAAGCTCTTTCCCAAAGATCTGGACAGTAGAAGGGTATATTAGAATCACAGGGTCATGTCAGCTTACATGAGCTTCTATCCAGCTTCTGCTCATGGAATTTCCCTGTAATATCTAAGTCCAGATTTGGGGTTTGGCTAAAATGGTGTCTCCTTTATTTGCCACTAATTCCCATGACCTTGTTTTTTTTTTTTTGGTGGGGAGTGGGGAGGAGGAGTTCTGGTTATCATTTAAAGCGTGTCTCTTGGGACTTCCTTGGTGGTTTGGTGTCTAAGATATCATGCTTCCTCTGCAGGAGGTGTGAGTTTGATCCCTGATGGGGGAACTAAGATCCAGCATGCTGCAGTAGAGCCAAAAAGCAGAAAACAAAACAAAACAACAACAACAACAAAATATAAAGCGTGTCACTCCTCAGCCACTCTGCACCTCACTGGATCTCTCTCTACTGACACTTAAGCTGTCCTTCAGGACATCATCAAATTCAACCTCCTTCAGGAAGATTTTTTTTTTTTTTTTTTGGCAGGACTACCATTTCCCCAGCAAGAGCCTCCTTCCTCTCCTCCATGATTCCAGAGAAATACCCTGCAAATCCCTCTCTCACAGCACCTAACACACTGCATTTCATTTTACTTTACTACTTTTTAAAGACTGTCTTTTTTAAAAGATTGAAGTACAGTTGATGTATATAATATTATGTTAGTTTCAGGTGTACAACACAGAGATCTTAAAAATACATTATGAAATGATCAGCACAGCAATTTTAGGAAACACCACCCAGCATTTTAGTTATTAATTTGCTTCATTGTCTCTTCACTGTGAGCTCCCTGAGGGCAGGGGCTCCATTATTTTTTCATTTGTTATTCTTAGTGCTTAGCACAGTGCCTGAAAAGAAAACCTTCTCCATGCAAAGTAAAACAAAATAAAACAGAATTAACCCTATGGAACACTCCCTATATGACAGACACTGTTCTCAGCGTGCTAATAATACAATTTATCTCCTGAAAGTGTGGATTCTTTACTGCCTGAGCCACCAGGGAAACCCAAGAACATTGGACTGGGTAGCCCATCCCTTCTCCAGGGGAATTTCCTGACCCAGGGATCCAATCAGCGTCTCCTGTGTTGTAGGCCAATTCTTCACCAGCTGAGCTACCAGAGAAACCCTTAATCTCCGGAGGTTTTCAGAATTGACTTAGATAATCCACATCCAAAGCCTGGTACAGAATAAATGGTGAATAAACTAGAAAATTTTATCTCATGAGTCAGTTAATTCTTAGAATATATTTTCTATGTAGTGCTACTACTATTTCTTCTCATTTTAAAGATGAAGAAATAGATATTTATAAGGGTATATAAGAAACTTGCCCCAAATCACTTACTCAGCTTAAGTGCCACAGTGGACTTCTATTTTATTTTAGTATCACCTTTATAGTTTTTGACAAGTGAGTACTGCCTTTAATATTACTTCTTTTTCTTCCAAGTCAGGCTTAGGGAGGTATAATTTGTATATGGTAAATTTCGTACCTTTCACTTTTCTGCACAGTGCTGTGTTACAGTCCTGTAACCACCATCACAATCAAAATAGGGAACAGTCACATCACCCCCAAGAGGCTTCCCATATGGCGCAGCGGTAACAGAATCCCTCTGACAATGCAGGAGATGCAAGAGACATGGGTTCGATCCCTGGGTTGGAAGATCCCCTGGAGGAGGACACGGCAAACTGTCCTAGTGTTCTTGCCTGGAGAATCCCATGGACAGTGGGATCTAGCAGACTACAGTCCATGGGGTTGCTAAGAGTCAGGCAGGACACATCACTCCCAAAGAATTCCTCCATGCCCTGCAGTCATCAGCCCCTTCCCACACTCCCAGGGTCTGGGAAACACTGATCTAATCTTTGTCCTTTACAGTTTGGCCTTTTTCAGATTGTCACGTAAGTGGAATCATATAGCCTGTAGCCTGTTGAGGCTAGCTTCTTTCATTTAGCATTTGAATTTTGTAAAGCATTTGTGATTCATCATGTTACTGTGGTTATTATCAGCAGGTTTTTCCTTTTTATTGCCAAGTGGTGTTCTATTGTATGGATATACCACAGTTTACTCGTTAACCAGTTGAAGCATGCTCAGTTATTTCCCAGTTTCTGTTGATTATGAACAAAACCACTTACACATTCATGGACAGGGGTTGTGTGAATATAAATTTTCATTTCACTTAGGTGAATACCCAGGGGTGGGCTTGCTGTGCCATAGGGGTAAGTGTGTTTTTAATTGTATAAGAAATTACCAAAATGATTTTCAGTAGTGGCTGTATCATCTTGCAATCTGATAAGTAATGTGTGAGAGTTTTCTTTGCTCCACAGACTTGCCAGCACTGGTATTGCTAATTATTTTTTCTTGGTTTATTTTTCAAAGTCATTCTGCTAGGTGTCTAGAGGTATCTCATTGTGGTTTTCATTTGCAATTCTCTAATGACTAGTTATATTGAATATCTTTTCATGTGCTCTGTTCAATATCTTGCTCATTTAAAACATTGAGCTGTCATCCTATTACTGAATTTTAAGACATCTGAATATATATTCTGGATGTTGTTGTTGTTTAGTTGCCAAGTCATGTCCAGCTCTTCTCGACCCCATGGACTGCAGCATTCCAGGCCTCCCTGTCCCTCACCATCTCCCAGAGTTTGCTCAAGTTTATGTCCATTGAATTGGTGATGCCATCCAACCATCTCATCCTCTGTCACCCTGTTCTTCTGCTTTCAGTCTTTCCCTGCATCAGGGTCTTTACCAGTGAGTCGGCTTTTTGCATCAGCTGGCCAAAGTATTGGAGCTTCAGCATCAGATAAAAGTCCTTTATCCAAAATGTGCTTTGCAAATATTTCAGTCTGTGGTTGCTTTTTTATGTGATGTTTTTCAAAAAGAATTTTTACATTTGATTAATTCCAACTTATTCATTTTTTCTTTTATGAGTCTTACTTTGTTGTTCTAAGAAAAGTCACAAAATATTTCTCTAATGTTTTCATCCAGAAAATTTTCTAGGCTTAGATTTTTACATTTTGATCTATGATCTATTTTAAGTTAAACTTTACATAATATATGATATATGTCTGTGGGTTTTTTGTTTTTATGTTTTTGTCATTTATAGATTTCCAAGTGGTACAGTACCACTTATTAGAAAGAGCAGAAATCTGAGTTCTAGTTTCTCTGATTCCAGAGGTCAAGCTTTTACCACGTAAATTCTTGTTCTATGTTTATGTGTGTGTGTCTGTACACACACACACACACACACACACACTTTTTCCCTTTGTTGGGGGTAGATTGTAGGATCTTAGTTCCCTGATTAAGGATCAAACTGACCTTGGCAGTGAAAGTACAGAGTCCTAGCGCTTCACTGGACAACCAGGACATTTTCTCTTTATGTATATTTTTAATCTTCTGCTGGATCATACACTCTTTGACAGAATTGTCTACATCCCCCCTTCCCCATAGCAGAAGGCTTTGAACATAGGGTGCTTACATGTTCAGTTGCTCAGTCATGTCGGACTCTTTGTGACCTGCCAGGCTCCTCTCTCCATGGGATTTCCCAGACAAGAATCCCGGAGTGGGCTGCAATTCCTTCTCCAGGGGATCTTCCTGATCCAGGGATTGAACCCAAGCTTCCTGCATTGCAGGTGGATTCCCTACCACTGAGCCACCACGGAGGCACTCCTTGAACACAGCATGTTCTCACTAATTACCCCTGGACTGATTCTTTATTTATTAATTATTATTATTATAAATTTTTTTGGCCATGCCCCAAGGCATGTACGATCTTAGTTCCCCCACCAGGCGTTGAACCCAATTTCTGCATTGGAAATACAGAGTGTTAACCACTAGACTGTCAGGGAAGTCCTGGACTGACTCTTTAAATGGAGGGTGGACTGACAGTCATTCAAAACTGTCCAGTCCTTGTTCTCCTTTGCCCAAGGAAGAAACAGCATCCTCATACATGATGCTTATGTGTTCAGAGCTCTGACCCACCCAGCAGGTGTGTTGACCTCCATACCCTAAGCCTTTTAATACAAGGATGGAGGGACTAGCCTTTTCTTCCTGCTAACATGGATTCCAGTCTACCAATGATGTGCGGATAATTGCATTTCTTCTGACATCATTCCAGCCTGATATACAAGCTCTGGCTGTCCTGAGGAATGATCCTTTGCCAGTCTGTTCTGGCCAACAGGCAGGGCAAGATCAGGAGCAATTTGGGGCCAGAACTAGTGGGCGGATGTGGGTGGAGGTGGGAAATGTGCAACACCAGTAGAACTGAGATTAACTGAGGTCTGGCGTCGGATCCTAGAGTAAATAAGCTAGTGTGGGCAGGCCCTCTGCATGACCTTCAGCTCCATGGATTTATAAGCAAAGGCCTTTCTGTAACTCACAGAGGGCAAAGCCAGTAAACCATTGCCTGGTCTTTGCCACTCACGAGGCAAGAGAGTCTTGCACGGTCCACCTAAGATTGTGCATTTTTACGCCATTTTCCTGTACAATTCTTATTCAATATTCCACTTCTCTCTTTCCACATACAGCATAACGCCAAACACCAAATCATGTCTTATGGAACCACACAGAGGAAGAGACTCTCACAGGCTGAAAAGGAACAACTGAATTTTCTATTTATTTAAGAAATTTTTTTTTAGCTGCATCTTACAGCATGTAGGATCTTAGGTCTATAACCAAGGGGTGGAACCCATGCTCCCTGCAGTGGAAGCACAGAATCTTCACCACTGGACTATCAGGGAAGTCCCATTTTCTAGATATGAGAAACTAGGGAGCAAGAAAGCAGAAACTATCTTTAAAATCTCTCAAGCTTTTGGAAAACACTTATATAACATAAGTGCTTTTTGCCTAGGGCCCATTACAGAGTAAGTTCTCAGACATGCCATATTGTTAGTCATTATCATGCAATTTTGCTTTCTTACTAATTTTAGAAACTGTGTAAAATGCCATTACTATATTTTGTATAAGGTGTAATGCACGTATACACACACACATGCATACGTGCATATGTGCACACATACACACACAGATGAGACACTGGAGACAGAGAGAGAAATAGAGAGAGATTTGGAGATTAGGAAATGAGAGGAAAAGATAAAACACTGTGGTTGACTGTTGCACGACTTGTTAGCCCACGTTGAATTTCCAAGCCCTCAGGAATTTTCTGCCATGCTTTCTACCCTCATATTATCACAGAGATTCTGGGATCACAGCTCCTCTTCAGGACTCTGCACATTTGAACATTCAGAGTCAGCTGGGTTATTTCAGGGAAAATTAAATAAAATATATTTGTTGAATAAACATTAACGGAAAAGTCATCAAACCCTGAGCCAAGTGACCAATTAAACCAAATTCTATCAGCCAAGTGATTTGCTTTCCATCAAAACAAAATAAAGTCAAGTTGAGTTGACTCAGAGGCTGAGCAAAAATTTTAATAATCTAATTAAAAAAGCAGCTGCCCATTAACAAGTGGGAGACGACAGGACATTCTGGTAGAGCTGGATTCTTAGGACAAATCATACACCCTCTTCTGAAGCCTGAGAATAAGCAGCAGGGGGTGGAAGAGAGTAAGTACAATAGGATGCAAGAAAATATGAGGCCATGGAAGCTGGTTCATAAATATCTCTTCCAGGAGGGCATCATTTTGTAGTGGATTTGACAGCTTGGTATACTGTAAGATCTTTTAGGACAGGGCTCCCAGCTTCCTCTCTAGCTGCCTTTGAGGGCTGTGCTGAGAATGTGGCAAGTGGCCAGTTGGCCAGGGCACCCAAGGATGACTAAGAGGCACTGTCACCGCATATGCTTAAAAGCAACAAGGTCAGGTCATCTCACCCATATCTACTGAGCACATTGCACAAAGTGATTCACAGAGGTGCTGACCAAGTCCTGTGGCCTCGATGAAGTTTTTCCAATCCTTGGACACAGCTGGTTTCTGCAACTCAGTGGGCTAACTGCTTGTGATGCCTCCGAACAAACTCAGACCAGACCAGACATGGCCTTCCTTTTAGGGCAGTGAAACAAAAGTAACAAGGCAGGGATACGTAATGCTCATTCAAAGGCTGCTTTCAATGGTGATGTCCATTATTTAGGCACTGAAGAGAACCCAGCCTAAAGCATATTCCTTGTCCTCCCTTGGTACATTTGACCAGTGGTTCTTAAACTTTAACCGGCATTAGCAGCTTCTGGAGGATTCCCAGAGTGTCAGATTCAGTAGGTCTGGGCTGGGCCTGAGAACCTGCATTTCTGACAAGTTCCCAGGTGGCCCTGATGTTGCAGGTTCAGAAACTACCATCTGAGAGCCACTGCATCTACATTTGCTTGGATAACATTTCCTACTTGTTTTCAACTTGACACATGTTGGAACCTTCAGAATTCAGTAACTACTGAATCATTACATAGTAAAAGAAAAAGTAACAGTGAAGTCAGTCATGTTTCACTTTTATAGAGGTCAGGCTTTCAGTAACCTCAAGGGTTTGGAACATAGCTGCAAACTCAGTAGCAAGGTAAACAGGTCTTTAAACTGTTAAAATAGGTCTGTGAGAAAGTTACGGTACTCTGCAGAGGTGGGCAGTGTAGAGAACCTTTTAGGTCTGAGTGCAAAATAAGCTTAATACATGTTTCAAGATGATGACAAAAGAATAGGAAGACACAAGCATCAGGCTATATTATTTGCCAGGGCAAAATGTCCTATTTGACTTGGTATTAGCCCCTGTGGTCACCACTGTATTACAAGCAAAACACAAGGGAATGGCTACCCACTCCAGTATTCTTGCCTCGAGAATCCCCTGGACAGAGGAGTCTGGCAGGCTACAGTCCAAGGGGTCACAAGAGTCGGGCAGGACTTAGCGACTAAACCACACCACCAGGACTCCTGCCTGGAGAATTCAAGGACAGAGGAGGCTGGTGGGCTACAGTCCACAGGGTCGCAAAGAGTCGGACACGACTGAGGGACTAACACTTTCACTTTCACTTAGCCCCTGTGGTCACCCCTATATTACAAGCAAAATATTAATTAATTTTCCTAAAATATTAATGCTCTTCTTACAGCAACTCCCTCCCACTGCTGCCTCAGCATCAAGCAAAGAAAACACAACATGACCTAGAAAGCAACTACACTCTGATAAAAATAAATTTAAAAAAAAGTAAAAGAAAATATAAAATGGCCAATAAGGATTCCCCCTAGACATGAGAGTGCAGAAAGACTTATAGCTCAGCTTGGGATACAGGATGATCAATGATTGTCAACTGGAAGTGGTTCTGATGGGGCTGCTGGGTGATAAGTTCCACGGCCTCACCCTCAGGGGGAACGGAGGGATGGAGAAGAAAAACCTGCCCCTGGTTCAGCCCTGAGGGCACCTGCCTGTGTTCCCAGGTACAGAAAGGAGGCTGTGAAAACCGAAGGTCTGTTACTCTGTAAACCCAAAGAAGGGTTGTAAACGCTAGTGTAGAGGGACAGCCCTCCCTTGTCAACAAGATCAAAGACCCCATGGAGAGACCTATCAGGGCTGGACTAACAGCTGCTTTTGAAAGGGCTGCAAAGCATGAAGCAGAGCACAACATGAGCAACAGTGAAGTGGCAGCAGTGATGTTCCTTGACCATCAAGGAGTGACTTCCTAGAACCCAACTAGAGGCTGCAACCTTGGCACTTAGAGGCCAGTGATCCTGGTTGGTCTCCTCTAGACCCATCTCTGCCTTCCTTGTCATTTTTCCCCTGCAGGGTTGACCTCTATCAACCACCGCTTGAGTCCTGGTTCTCTGGCTTCCTTTGGGTTGAGTCTGATAGTGAAAAGTGAAAGTCTTAGTTGCTCAGTCATGTCCGACTCCGGGGATCAAACCCAGGTCCCCCACACTGCGGGCAGAATCTTTACCATCTGAGCCACCAGGGAAACACAGTTTGAGTCTGATAGGTATGGAGTAAAGGGGCAAAGCAGGTGATTAAAGAGTTAACACCATTAGGGGATTATAAGTAGAAAAAATATTGGAGACGCTGTAAGTTAATGATTAGTCAAGAAAGCAGGTTTGCTTAACCACAAAACTAAGCAGATTCATTTAGCAACAAAACCATGCAGCAGAAGCACAAGAGAGGCCCCCAAATAATAAAAGAATGGTGGTATGAGTTGCACCTCCTGCCGTGAGCTCACTAAGTTAATGATCCCTAGGACATGATCCCTGCACATATAAAAACAACAATTTATAGACCTACCCTGACCACGCAGGGACAAGAAAACTCCCCTGCTCAACCTGGAGGAGGAGTGGATGATGGAAACATGATGTCTACTCAAGAAAGACAAAGTTTTCCTTCTGCCCACTTTTCTTCTGATTATAAAACTATATAGCTCAGTAAGTTCTCACTTGCCCACCTGTAAACCTCACAAGAGTCCTATTCTAACAAATCATCTTATGTATCATTTTGCCTTTCGCTGAATTCTTGTCTGCACTGGGACCTAAAGGACTATGGTATCAGAGCTCTTCAGAGTCCCCCAAATGACACGCAGGCTGCTTTGAGTCTATGGTAGCGGATAGGACAGCAAAAGGAGAGACAAGGAGGGGAGGGGATGCCTATCAGTGTCCACTAGTGGCTGACTCCTGCCGAGGTTTCAGCAGTTGCTACCTTCCTCTAAGCCCGGGACTCAGCAGAAGTGGGCCCATTTCCACTGCTAGGGTTCTTGATTTAACAACTACTTTCCCTTCAGTGTTCCAGGTGGCACAGGCTAGCATCTGGTGCTTTCACATCCCTTGCTCTTTCATCTTACCCACACCTCTGTGAAACAGCACTTCCTTCAACTCTTGCCAAATCTTTTGCGTCAGCCTGCTGTTTACTGCCTGGACCCCCTGAGATCGAGATGAAGGTAAAACTTCCCCAGGTTGAGTGTGAGCTTTGGTGAGCTCCTGACTGTAAACTCAAGAACAAATGGAATCATCAGCTTTCCTGCAGGGAATCCTGCAGTAGAAGGTAATGAAGGTAAAAGGACTTAAGGAAATTAGCCTCAGCTCAGGACTGTCAGTGGGAAAATGACTCTAAAACAATTGCCAAAATCATATAAGCACGGGTTAAATGGTTGAATACATTCTGAATAACTGACTAGTATAGACCATAGGAGTTATTTTAAGAAAGTTTTCTAGCAGTTGTGAATTTTAAAACTGTGTCTTGAAAGAACAATCATTTATTTATTGGCCACACTGTGTAGCTTCTGGGATTTTAATTCCCTGACCAGGGATCAAACTTGACCCACAGCAGTGAAAACATGGAGTTCTAACCCCTGGACCATCAGAGAATTCCCAATAATAAAATTATTGAAAAGACTTGAAAGACAATATGAGTACTGGCGGGCTTCCCAGGTGGCTCAGTGGTAAAGAATCCATCTGCCAACGCAGGAGATGCGGGTTCGATCTCTAGGTCGGGAAGATCCCCAGAGGAGGAAATGGCAACCTGCTCCACTATTCTTGCCTGGAAAATCCCTTGGACAGAGGAGCTTGGTGGGCTATAGTCCATGGTGTCACAAAGAGTCAGATGCGATTTAGCTACAGAGCACACATGCGTGTGAATACTGGTGGATTTAGGAAGGAATAAATTGGGATGCTATGTTCTATTTTTTAAAACAGTTTTTTTGAGATACATTTCACCCATTTAAAGTGTATAATTCATTGCATTTGAGCACATTTCCAGGGTTGTAAATAACTACAATAACTAAATACCTACAATAACTACAGCTTAATTTTAGAACATTTTCATGCCCTTGAAAAGGAACTTTGTACACATTAGTAGGCAATTCTCATTCACCCCCACCCACTGCCTTACCTCAAGCCCTAAGCACCACTAATCCACTTTATGTCTCTATCAATATGCAAATTGAGAATATTTTCTATAAATGGAATCATGCAATACATGGTGTTTTGTGACTGACTTCTTTCACTTAGCAAAATGTTTTCAAGAATCATCCCTTGATACATGTCAGAGTGTATATCAGTACTTTAATTCTTATTTCTAAATAATATTTCATTGTATGGATAGATACATATTATGTATTCAGTCATCAGTGAATGTACATTTGTGTTGTTTCCATTTTTTAAAAAAAAATAATGCTGCTCTGGACATTCATGTACAAGTTTTTGTGTGTACACATGTTTTCATTTCTCCTGGGTATATCCCGAAGAGTGATATTGCTGAGTGATATGGCAATTCTGTTTATCCTTGAGGAACCGCCAAACTGTTTTTCTAAAGCAGCTGTGCAATCTTAAACTCTTACTAGTAAGGAACAAGGGTTCCACCTTTTCTACATCTGCATCAACTCTTGGTATAATGTCTCTTTTTGTTTATAACCATTCTAGTGAGTGTGGCGTAGTATCTCAAAGTGGTTTTGATTTCTATTTCCTTAATGACAAATGCTGTTGAGCATCTATTTGTGTGCTTATTGGTCATTTAGATATCTTCTTTGGAGAATGATTCATTCAAATTCTTTGCCATTTAAAAACCAAGCTTTCTTTTTATTACTAAATTGCACTAGTTCATATTCTGGTTACAAGTCCCTTATCAGATATATAGTTTGCAAATAGTTTCTCTTATTCTGGGGTTGTCTCTTCACTTCCCTGATGTTATTTCTTGGACCACAAAAGTTTTTATTTTTAAAATTTATTTATTTTTTAATTGAAGGATAATTGCTTTATAGAATTTTGTTGTTTTCTGTCAAACATCAACATGAATCAGTGTTGGTGTACATATAAATCTTTTATTTTTGATATAGTCCAATTTGTACTTTCTTTTGTCACTTTGGCATCATATTCAATATCTAAGAAACTATTGCTTTATCTAAGGTCAAAAAGACTTATATCTATGTTTTCTCCTAAGAGTTTTATAGTTAGCTCTTATATTTAGAATTATGAACTGTTTGAGTTAATTTTTGTGCAGGGTGTGAGGAAGGAGTCCAACTCTATTATTTTACATATGGATATTCAGTTATTTCAGTGCCATATATTGAAATTACTATTCTTTATCCCATTGAATTGTCTTGATATCTTCATTTAAAAAATCAACTTGCCATGTATGTTAGGGCTTATTTCTGGACTTTCAATTCTATTTCATTGATCTATATGCCTTTAATTATACCAGCACCACTGTCTTGATTAGTATGGCTTTGAAGTAAGCTTTGAGATTACGCATTTTGAGTCTTTCAAATTTGTTCTTCTTTTTCTTTTCAGAATGTTTGGGCTACTCTGGGTCCCCTTGTAGGGGCTGAGTTGAAAATGTAGATCAATTTGGGGAGTGCTGCCATCTTATAACTGAGCGACTTCACTTTCACTTTTCACTTTCACGCATTGGAGAAGGAAATGGCAACCCACTCCAGTGTTCTTGCCTGGAGAATCCCAGGGACGGGGGAGCCTGGTGGGCTGCCGTCTATGGGGTCGCACAGAGTCGGACATGACTGAAGCGATTTAGCAGCAGCAGCAGCAGCCATCTTATAAATATTAAGCGTTCTGATCAATGAACAGGGGGTGTTTTTCCATTTAATTATATCTTGAATTTCTTTCAACAATGTTTTGTGGTGTTTAGTGTATAAATCTTTCACTCTTATTGTTAAATTTATACCTAAGTACATACATGCATGCTGAGTCACTCTCATGTCTGATTCTTTAGGATCCCATGGACTCTAGCCCACCAGGTTCCTCTGTCCATGGGATTTCCCAAGCAAGAATACTGGAGCTGGTTGCCATTTTCCTCCTCCATGGGATCTTCCTGACCCAGGGATCGAACTTGCATTCCCTGCATCTTGGGCATTGGCAGGTAAATTCTTTATCACTGAGCCACCTGGGAAGCCTGATACCTAAGTATTTTAGTCTATTTGATGCTATGATATTAATGACATTTTCTTAATTTCATTTTCAAAAACTTATTGTACAGAATTATATTGATCTTATATTCTGCAATCTTGCTAAACTCATTTATTATTTAATAGTTTTTTTGTAGATTTCATAGGATTTTCTATGTACAAAATCATGTGATCTGCAAATAGAGGTAGTTTTACTTTTTTCTTTATGATGTGGAAAGCTTTTATTTCATTTTCTTGCATAATCGCCCTGAATGGAACCTTCAGTAAAATGTTAAATATAAGTGGATGCTGCTGCTGCTACTAAGGCACTTCAGTCGTGTCCGACTCTGTGCGACCCCACAGATGGCAGCCCACCAGGCTCCTCCATCCCTGGGATTCTCCAGGAAAGAGTACTGGAGTGGGTGGACATCCTTATTTTGTTCCTAAGGAACACAATTCTATTAATGTGATACATTATATTAATTGAGTTTGGATCATAAGCCAATCCTGCATTCCTGAGATAAATCCCATTTGATCATGGTATAGAAACTTTCTAATACATTGCCCAGTTCAGTTTGCTAGTATTTTGCTCAGGATTTTTGTGTCTATGTTCATGTAAGAAGTTAATATAAGGGATATTGGTCTGTAGGTTTCTTTTCTTGCAATGTCTTTCCTGGTTTTTCTATCAGGGTAATGCTTGCCTTATTGAATGAATTTAGATTGAATTTGAAAGTGTTCTTCTATTTTTTGAAAAAAAAGTCTGTGAAGGATTCATGTTAATTACTTTTGGATGATTTGTAGAATTCACTGGTGAAGCCATCTGGGTTTGGGTTTCTTTGCTTGAAGTTTTAATATTACTCTTTTAATATCTTTACCAGTTATAAGCCTATTCAGACTTTCTATTTATTCTTGAGTCAGTTTTGGTAACTTGTATATTCCTAGGAATCTGTGTTCCATTTAAATTATCTGATTGTTTGATGCACAGTTGTTCACAGTATTCTCTTTTAATCCTATTTATTTCCACTACCTATGTCAGTGGTGATATCTCTTCTCTCATTTCTAATTTTAATTATTTGAGTCTTTTCTCTGTGAATAGGCTAGCTAAAAGTTTATCGGTTCTGTTGATTTTATCAAAGAACCAACTTTTAGTTTCATGGATTTTCTATAGCATTTTTCAAAGTCTATTTCATTGATTTCTGCTCTAGTCTTTAAATTTCATCCCTCTGATTCCTCTTTTTCTTCTTCTTCTCCCCCTCACCCCTTCTCCTACTTCCTCTCCCTTCTTCTTCACCTTCTTTGCCTTCTTCCTCTTCTTCTTACTCCTTCTTTTCGTTACATAAATTAATCCATTTATTACGGTTAGCAATGTTTCAAATGGTAGAGCTTCTACTGGTTTTTAAATGTCTGCAGTCTTCTGATGATGAATTTTACAGTGATGGAAGAAGTGGTGTGTAGGTCCAGGCACGATCACCTACTGTTTTCATGTAGAAATTAAAATGCCAAATCCTCACAGCTCATCTTTTTATCTTGGGTTTGTCACAGAAGTGAGAAAATAAAAACATGACATCCAACAGCAACATTATCTCAGAATGCACGCTGATTTCAATGTTTTTCTCCAATTTCCTGAGGGAGGAAACCATGATGGATCCTGTATTTACTGAGAATTTTATCCTTCTTGGTGCATTGAGACATGTTGTTGCAAACCAGGTCTGAGACTAGAGAACTTTAGTTCTTTTTTTAACATAGGCATTTTACAGTTATACATTGCCCTCTAAGCACTGCTTTAGCTGCATCCCAAAAGTTTTGGTACACTGTATTCTTTTATTTCATCTCAAAACATTTTTTAATATTCCTTACAATTTCTTCTTTGATGCATTGACATTTGGAACATTATTTGGTGCATTATTTAATTTTCCTATATTTATGAATTTACTAAATTGTCTTCACTAATTTATTCCCATCATGGCCAGAAAACATATTTTGTATGATTTCAATCCTTTTATATTGAGTCTTACTTTATGGATTAGCATATGGCCCATTGTAGAGAATGTTTCACTTGTGCTGAAATAAATGTGGCTGTTGGATGTCATGTTTTCATTTTTTAATCAGGTTTAAAGTACAGAGTTGCCTGGAATCAAACACATCTTTACCTTGGGTGCTTAGTCAGTCATGTCTGACTCTTTGTGACCCCAGGGACTGTAGTCTGCCATTCTCCTCTGTCCATAGACCATGGTCAAATTGGGAGAAGAAGAATAATTTTAATCATGTTGTTAGATACATAGATAAGTATAGATATATAGAATACATAGGTATAGACTATTTTTGTAGCATGGGGACATATCATACAACTTTGAGAATAAGGCTGTATGAAGTAATAATACAATGGATCTAAGATTCCCCACTCTGACTTTATGACACCTGTGTGCATGTGTGCATGGGTGATAAGTGGCTTCAGTCATATGTGACTCTTTGCAACCCTATGAACTATAGCCAACCAGGCTCCTCTGTCCATGGCAAGAGTGATTCTCCAGGCAAGAACACTGGCGTGGGTTGCTATGTCCTCCTCCAGGGGACCTTCCTGACCCAGGGATCTAACCCACATCTCTTCATCTCCTACTTCATCTTCAACTCCGGCAAGTTCTTCACCACTAGCACCACTCACGTATTTCAAGGAAAATCTTAGAAAATTAGAAGACTGGATTCTATGATTCCAGAGGTCCCTTCTAGTGTTAAAATGGTAGGTAAATTACTGATACGTAACTTCTCTAACTCTGACTCTGATCATCATTATTAACCAAGAACATAAGAAACTATCTGAAGGTGCTTGTGAAAATTAAATGATGACATTTTAAAATGAGAAAGAACATCAAATGACTTACCACAGTGTTTGGTACACAATAAACATATTAGTTGGTTTTTAGATATGGAGGTTATTTAGATACAGAATGTTAGATTTTAGATGTAGAATTGATATTACCACCAATAAAAAAGGATTTATCATTAATTTTTCTTCCCTCAAGTAGAAGATACAGGGACTCTTTGGCAGTGCTTTAAAGTTTTTGAAACTCCGGCCTGATCTTGTTTCCTTGCTCTAAATGAAGAGAACAGAATATTTTACTTCTGGCAGGGGCAAAGAGGTTTTATTTTAAACCAGATCCCTGAAATGTATTCTAGTTACCTAAAAATGTTAGACCAGTTGGTGAGGTTATTATAAAGGAAATAAGCATCTGATGGACACAGGAAGGTCAGACTAGATAATCTCTTACATCCTTCCAACCTTGAGTCTGCTGAGCTAGACAATAGAGGTTATGAAATCATCTTGTGACTCTGATCATACTAATGAAAAGGACACATTAGTCAGTTTATTTCTTGGAACTATATTAAGGTTTTTAGTCTTCCATATTCAGTTTACTAAATCATTTCTGACAGTATGCTATGGTAATGTGGTCATAGGAAAGAGTTAACTCATTTCTACCCCAAAGCAATTTACTACCTCTCAAGTGTAGAATAAGAATTACAATGTGTTGCTTAACCTATATCCATGCATCAGTGGAAACAAGCCCTAGGAACTTAAAAGTTTCATTTCCTTCTCAGCATCTTGACTACATTCCCTGATTCTAGAAACCCTCATTCAAATGTGAGGAAGGACTGGATAGGCACCCTGTAAATTTACTCAGATTTAAGAGTTGAGAATTTGTAACCAAAGATAACATCCTGAAGTAATGTTTTGCTTCTTGTGCCCGCTCCAATTTAGTTTGACCTTTCACTCCAAAGGTTTCTTAAATGTACATACTTCTCAGGAGAAAAACCCTGAGAACTTCTTAAAGGACTCAAATGATATCAGGATGCATAAATCTTATAGCACTAATAAATGCTGAAAAGTAAGTATCTAAAGTCTAAATTACGAAAAAGAAATCTTTACAATGTCATATTGCCCCATAAAATATTATTAAGTTTCCTGGGATTGGTTATAGTTTAAAAGTCACATCGTCTCATAAAACCATTTTCTAAAACAAGGGTCCCCAACCCTGGGGCCATGGACTGGAACATGACCACACAGCAGAAGGTGAGCAGCGGGCTAGCAAGTGAAGTTTCATTGCCTAGGATAGAGGGAGTGTATAATGGTTATTTGTTGTATTCTTTGAATGAATTCTCTCCTTTAACACATAAACTATTATCTATAGTTGCAAAATATTTTAAATGCTTGCAGAATGCCCTGCATGCTTTATTTATGAGCTACTTAACAATATTTCAACTCAAGAGAAACTATGATTATCTGTTGGCTCTCTGATAGGAAATTTATAGACTTATTGAAAGTGTTGTTGCTGTTTAGTCGCTAAGTCATGTCTGACTCTTGCAACCCCATGGACTGTAGCCTGCCAGGCTCCTCTGTCCATGGGATTTTCCAGGCAAGAATACTGGAGTGGGTTGCCATTTCCTACTCCAGGGGATCTTCCCCATCCAGGGATCAAACTCTGGTCTCCTGCATTGCAGGCAAATTCTTTACTGCAGAGCCACCAGGGAAGCCCCCTATTGAAAGTGGGAAATTGCCAAATAAGGAGTTATGGTAAAATGTTTTTCAAGTCAACAATTCAGTGTATTTTCTTTTTATGAGTGCTATTTCCCTTAAAGTCTTCCCAGATGGCTCAGCGGTAAAGAATCTGCCTGCCAGTACAGGAGACGCAGGTTTGATCCCTGGGTTGGGAAGATCTGCAGAACAAAATGGCAACCGACTGCAATATTCTTGCTTGGGAAATTGCATGGACAGAGGAACCTGGCAGGATGCAATCCATGGGGTCGTAAAGAGTCCGGCATCACTTAGAAACTGAGCACGCAGGCATTTCCCTCAAAATTTGCTTACGTTATAGGCACACACTAATTTTTACTGGAGGTAGGGCTGATGTTATTACATTGATGTTTCAATAGGGTTACCAGATAAAACACGAAGAACTGCATAATAATTGGTACAAAAATACCACATATTGCAGAGTGTACATATATGTGAAATCTGTGTATCTGTAGTTCAAATTTAACTGGATATCCTGGTTTTTTTCCTCCTAAATTCGACAGCCCTAGCTTCAAAGTAAATATTGCTCTCATCTTAAAGTGTTGTCACAATCAAATAAAACTTGTTTAATAAATAAACCCTTAACTGACTGTCTTCAAACACGGGGTGTTTAATCTAAGCTCTCTTATCGTCATCTCTCCTCAGGAAAACAAACAAACTCAGAAAGAAGATGGCTTTCCTAGTGACGCAGTAGTGTGATTCTCCACGGGTTGTCTCCTTTGTAGTTCCCCAAAGTCAGCAGTGGCTCCTGGGGCAGTGTTGCACCCGGGCCCAGAGTCCTACCCTCTGTGAATGAATGAATCCTATTTCACATTACAGGCTCTTATCAGTATTCTTTTCCAGAAGTTTCTTCCCTCTTCTGGAAGAGCAGCCCTGGCCACAAGGAAATGGTAGATTTCAGCAACAAAGAAATTCTCTTCCCTAAGACCTTTCTTCCCTGAGGTTGACCTCACACAGAGGTTAACCCTCCACAACTGCACACCTTTGACTCTTGACCTTTGACTTCACAAGTATAAAAATGTGTGCCTTCAAAGTTTTGTGAAAATCTCCAAATCCTCTAAACAAGAGGCAAAGTCAGAGCCACCACGTAGTGCCTCCTCTTCTCAGCACATGTCTTTCTCTTGCCCTTCCCTCCTTCCTACAAACTGCCACCTTCCTACAAATGGCCACCAAATAAGCACTGCACGCTGAGTATGCAGAATTCTGGGTACTAGGGCTCTGGGGGATGATAAGTTCCTCAAGTGCTACATTTGGAGCTCGACAGAGCAGTGTCCTTCTCTGGTTTTGGCGTGCTGTGCAGCTTGTGGGATCTTAGCTCCTTGACCAGGGAGCGAACCCAGGCCCTCAGCAGTGAGTGTGGAACCGAGACCTCTGGATTGCCAGGGAATTCCTGACAGGCAGCAATCTAAGCTAATCGTCCTTGAGTCTGCAATTCAAGTTTCCTGAGGTTCAGTCTTCTCATCTATGAAATGGGGATATGAATACCAGATAGACCCTAGGGTTACACGAAATATTGGGCCAAAGAGCATAGTAAATGCTAAGCAAATGTCACTATTATTCATATAAAATGTATTTAAGAATATGCAAATAGGGTTGTCCCTGATGGTCCAGTGGTTAGGATGGCGTGCTTCCACTGCAGGGGTATGGGTTCCATTTGTAATCAGGGAACTAAGACCCCATATGCTACATGGCATGCCTAGAAAATTAAAAAAAAAATTAAGACTATGCAAATATCCATAGAAATTTGCTTTTTAACAAGCAGTACTCTCTAGTGCAACAAAAATTTTCAATAGGTTTTAATGGCAACTAGAAGTGGCTTAATGAAGTCTATGCATGTAAGTGGTAGAGAATAACGTGCGATGCTCAGTCACGTCTGACTCTGTGACCCCATGGAGTGTAGCCCCCCCGCCCCCGGCCCAGGCTCCTCTGTCCATGGGATTCTCCAGGCAAGAATACTGGAGTGGGTTGCCATTTCCAACTACAGGGGATCTTTCTGACCCAGGGATCATTGAATTGAGTCTCCCATGCCCTCTGCATTGGCAGGCGGATTCTTTACCACTGTACCACCTGGGAAGCCCATGAGAATAACACAGAAATTTCAATTTCATTGTTTGGAAGAACGCTAAGCAGTTGGCTTCCCGACACTTATAGGGAGATGACCACGTACTGTACCCCGTTCTTCTCCCCATCACACTCGTGTGGAGGATAGAACACAGCCTTCTGAAGGTCAGACAGAGGCAATCTCACCGAGGGGCCGGGAGGGGCAGTACAGTGGTTGGCCCCGACCGGCAGGTGAAGCAGCCCTGTCATCACGCAGCGCTCACCCGGGCGGGGTCCCAGGAAGAAAGGCATGCTGGGGACAACTCCACAGCCTCCCTCGGGCACCTGCACTTCTTCAGACGAGGGGAGAGTGCCCTTCCGCCCGCCTCCACCGCGGTGCTAACCATCTGCTTAATCTGAGTGAACCACAGGCCGCCGAGGAAATGTCTCTCTGTCTTGTGGGGTGGCTGCCCTGTACATCAGTCCTCAAAAAGGTAAAACATTCTTTTTTGGAATACTGGCTCTTGCAGTTTTTCTCCATTTCTCTCTCTCTCCTCAAGGGAGAAGAAGCTGAGTTAAGAAGAGAAATGAGAATCTGGATCCTGCTCATGCAAAGAATAATGGATCTATTCTGCTCAAAAAATGCCTTGATTGTTGATGTGTTTACTTCAGCTCCTTCTCTGAAATTTGGGGACAAAGCAAAATTGGGAGCAAGGAGAGATTGTGTGTGTGTGTGTGTGCATGCGCGTGTGCAAAGAGCCCCTTTCTCTAAGGGTTCAAGATAGCCCCCTGTAATGAGCCTGCCCACCCCACTAAGGCATCAAAACTCATTATTTTCCCCAAAGCTACCTTTAAGCCACCTTTAAAGTGGGACCCCCAAGACTCATTTAGTTTGTATCCTGAACCTTTGTTTGCTTATCTATAAAGTGAAGACGTTGGATTAGACACAACCTCAGACCCTTCCAGATCCAAAATGTTCTCCTGTGTTGCTGAAACAGCGACAGTATATCTGGACTTACCCACAAACAAAGCAGAGTCCCAGGCTAGTGGTAAAGAAACTGCCTGACAATGAGGGAGACATAAGATACGCGGGTTCAGTCCCCTGGGTCAGGAAGATCACCTGGAGGAGGACATGGCAATCCACTCCAGTATCCTAGCTTGGAGAATCCCATGGACACAGGAGCCTGGCAGGCTACAGTCCACAGGGTTGCAAAGAGTTGACACAATGGAACCGACTTAGCACAGCACAGAGAATACTCAACACTCTGAGTATGTAAATGTCCTCTTAACCCGAAGGACTTACTAGGCATTCGTGACATTTTCCTTTGTCTATTTCAAAAGAGAGACCAGATTCTATGCATTTTAGTAAAGTAGCTGTGGTAGTGGGTTTTAACTCTCATTCATTAGAAAAGGTAAATGTCAATATGCAGCACAGAGAGCTGAGGCTAGAAAACCTATTGTGGTGTTGAACCTATTTATTTATTTATTTTTTGGTGTTGAACCACTTTAGAAAGAAATTTGGTGCTTTTCCAGCTTCTTTTCCACCCTATAAGATAGTAGGGCAGTGGAAATTTTCAAGCCATTTTTTTGCTCTGCGCTTTCTCCGTGATGAATGAAGGCTTGGGATTTGATCAGACAAGCTGAGGTTCACAGCTCTGCACTGCTATTTATGAAGTATTATTTAAAACGTGGGACATTAGCAGTTTCATGCTGCGTGCAGACCTTTCTGTGAAACAATAACAATAATTGTAATAGCAGCCACCACATATCAAGTACTTAGTTATGTTCTAGACTGGGTTGTAGGCAAACATCAGTTCAGTGGCTCAGTCATGTCTGACTCTTTGCAACCCCATGGACTGCAGCACACTAGGCCTCCCTGTCCATCACCTACTCCCAGAGTTTACTCAGACTCATGTCCATTGAGTTGGTGATGCCAGCCAACCATCTCATCCTCTGTCATCCCCTTCTCCTCTCGCCTTCAATCTTTCCCAGCATCAGGGTCTTTTCAAATAAGTCAGTTCTTCACATCAGGTGGAGTTGGGTAATTTGTCCAAGGTCTTATCTAATAACAGAAGGACCCAAGATTTGTACAATTCTGACCCTGCAGTCCATGTCTCAACCATTCCTGGCTTCTGCCTTTGGTCTCCATTTGGTTGCCAGCCCTAACTGTTTCCTGGCTGTGTAGCCTCATTTGCATTTTTGTCTGCCTTCTCACATGGCAGCAACACATCTGCAAAGGAATTCATGGCCATGGAACTGGATTTCTCTCTGCAAAATCTAAGCGGGCCTCTCCAGGAACATGGGAGTACCCAGTGCCCTGTTTGATGGTGCCAGCCAGTTGTGGCAGACATACACACATCATGCTGTCCAGAGAGTCCCCTTGGTCTTCTGAGAGCCGTGACAAGGACCCAAGTGCCATTCTCAAGATTTCCTGAGAAACATTCGGCCCCAAACTAGGCCAATGATTCCTCAGGTTTTTCTTTCCTGCTGATGAATCTTAATACTCTTTGCATGTATGAGAAGAGCAAATACTTCCTAAGTTCTGACAAAGGAATAGGACTTTTCCTTTTCTTCTTCCCAGGAAAACTGGTGTGGTTGAGTCAAGGGTAAGGGCCATCTGAAAGCCCAGTTATAAAGCATAGTGTTTTCTGACCCATGGGACTTCTCTAGATGATGTCTCCCACAAGATTCTAATTCACTTTGCCTCTTGGGCAAGCTCAGGGTGCATGCAGATTGTAGAAAATTTGGAGCCTGGGACTTCCCTGGTGGTCCAGTGGCTGACTCTGAGCTCCCAATGCAGGGAGCCTGGGTTCAATGTCAGGTCAGAGAACTAGATCCCACATGTTGCAACTAAGATAAAAGATTCTGTGTGCTGCGACCAAGACCCAGGGCACCAAATAAGTAAATTAATTAATTAAAAAAAAAAAGAAAATTTGGAGACTAGCACCAGTGGCATTGGCCTTCCCTGGTGCTCAGTGGTAAAGAATCTGCCTGGTGATGCAGGAGACATGGGTTTGATCCCTGTTTGGGAAGATCCCCTGGCGAAGGAAATGGCAACTCAGTCCAGTATTCTTGTCTGGGAAATCCCAGGGAGAGAGGATCCATGGGGTCAGAAAGAGTTGGTCATGACTTAGTGAATAAACAACAAACACCACCATCAGTGGCATAAATGAGGTTTCTCAAACTCCTCTCCCCCTCCAGGACTTAGTGGCTTGGGGGCTCCAGCATCACCACCTGGGAGGGAGCAGCTGAGCAGAAGGGCAGGGGTGCCAGGCAGGGAGAAAGGGCCCCCTCACAGCGCTACCCAGGGTCCAGACCGAGCAAGTGGAAGACCAAGACTTCCCTGAAGCCTTTGCAAGACAATCCCTACACTTCCGTTCCGAAAGGAAAAGAAGCAAACAGTTCAAGGACACGTCCTCCAACATGGCATTTGTCTGAAGAGAATTGAAACCCCCATCGGGGATGTTTCTTGGGCTGCTGATTCCTTGCTGTGGGCAAGGAAGCACGCCTGAGGAGACAAAGCGATTTCTCTGTTTCCCGCTACTCCAGGAGCAATCAGGTTCTGAGCACATCTGAAGGGTCATTGCCAGCACTACTGACCACCTATAGGGTTTGAATCATCTCATGTTTGCGAGATGCTCTGTGGCCACTCTGCGTGGACCTACATCCAGGTTCAGAAGCCCTTCCAGAATGTTATAGATTGTGGTAGATGTGATCCCCCAATCAGGAACCACATCAGTGGACTGTTTACAGCCTGGCATAGAGCCTACGATTGATGAAATTCACTTATCATTTGCCTTTGTTGCTGTGCCCTGATGCTAACTTTCAGGAGAGAGAAGCGAGCTGCCCAAACTCAGTTCTGGGCTTGAGAGTCACATCCTCAGTGACTGAGCTCCCGTGAGACTCAACGTTTGAGCAGAATGTCCTTCACAGCTCTCTTCCAGGTGTGGAGACTTCCACAAGCTATGCTTGAGTCATGCAGCCCACAGGCCAGTGTACTCAGATGTGATGGAAGGCTGAGTGCTGCTAATATCTGTAATGATATCCATACACCAAAGAAAATCCGGTTTCTGTGGAAGGCTCTATTAGTCCACATCCCAGCATGATGCAGGGTTGGGATCTGGGGAAGATAGATTGCACCTTCTGCCCACGGTGGGTGAAAGGCAAGCTCAGGACTCAGAAAAGAGTGGTTTAAAACCTCTCAAAAAATGAATTGGATAACCATTCAAATTGGATGGCTTAGTTATATAGCTCCCAGGGGCAGGAAATAAGACTCTCTCTTCCAGCTGTATTCTATGAAAAGATCATCACAGAAGACAGTTCTGTCTACCTTTTAATCTCAAGTAATACTTAAAGACACTTCATTAAGTACACTTTACAAAGATACTTCCTGTTCCCTATTCAGTGTTTTTCTTCTTTTTGCCTGATCTTGTTAGCAGTGTTAAAGATACTAGGAGCTCTTTTTCAGGAAGAATTTAACTAAATTCTTTTAAATCTTAGTATCTATTTTTCTTGGTTCTAAACTTCTCTCTTTTGGCCACGTCTGGATTTTTCAGTCCTTTTCCTTATACTGAGTCTTCAAATGTTTCCAGGAGACCAGCAACAACAAGGATAACAATCACAATAAGTATCATATGCCCCAAGCTGTGGCTTTCTTAATCTTAGCCCTTATTTTTGGCTTTCATTTGATTTCAAAGAGCATTTCAGTACTTAATAGGTCAATCACATCTTGCCTCACATCTTGCCTCTCTGCCTCCCCCCACCCCTCCATCTCTCTCAGTTTTCTCTTAGCTTTGCTTAGATTTCGTGGAGAAAGCTCAGTCAACCTCATCAGATGAGTGTGTGGTTCTCATAATTTGGAGGCACTGAGGATGGACAAAGAAGAACTAAAGAGCCTCTTGATGAAAGTGAAAGAGGAGAGTGAAAAAGTTGGCTTAAAACTCAACATTCAGAAAACTAACATCATGGCATCTGGTCCCATCACTGCATGGCAAATAAATGGGGAAACAATGAAAACAGTGAGAGACATTATTTTTTGGACTCAAAAATCACTGTGGATGGTGACTGCGGCCATGAAATTAAAAGACACTTGCTCCTTGAAAGAAAAACTATGACCAACCTAGACAGCATATTAAAAAGCAGAGACATTAGTTTGCTGACAAAGGTCCATCTAGTCAAAGCTATGGTTTTTCCAGTAGTCATGTATGGATGTGAGAGTTGGACTATAAAGAAAGTTGAGTGCCGAAGAATTGATGCTTTTGAACTGTGGTGTTGGAGAAGACTCTTGAGAGTTCCTTGGACTGCAAGGAGATCCAACCAGTCTATCCTAAAGGAAATCAGTCCTGAATATTCATTGGAAGGACTGATGCTGAAGCTGAAACTCCAATAGTTTGGCCACCTGATGTGAAGAACTGACTCATTTGAAAAGACTGTGATGCTGGGAAAGATTGAAGGTGGGAGGAGAAGGGGATGACAGAGGATGAGATGGTTGGATGGCATCACTGACTTGATAGACATGAGTTTGAGTAAACTCTGGGAGTTGGTGATGGACAGAGAAGCCTGGCGTTCTGCAGTCCATGGGGTCGCAAGGAGTTGGACATGACTGAGTGACTGAACAGACTGACTGAGGATGGACAGATGGGAGGACGTAACCTTCATTATTCATATTAGATTGGATCACATGAATTTGCCAATGCCAGACCATTTTTTGGCCTACAAAAATAACTTCATGTGGTTTAAACTAATACAGGAGTTTTGGGCTCATATTTACACAGTGAATCACAACTTTCCTATAAAGTCTACTCAGGCAGAGAATAAGATTGTCCTCCTCACTGAAGGCTACCTTCATACTGAACTCCACAGTTTTCTAAAGATGATAATAGCTAGCATTTGCCAGACAGTCCTGCATCTTCTCATGTAATCCTTGCATCAATTCCATGAGGTAGGACTTTATGACTCTCACTTTACAGATCTGAACACTGAGGCTCCTGCTTTGCACTTTCCTCCTACCACACAGTTTCATTTTTGCAGTAACCTCTCATTCTTTTTTTTTTTTTTGGCTGAGCTTCGTGACTTGTGGGATCTTAGTTCCCTGACCAGAGACTGAACCCTGGCCACTGCAGTGAAAGTGTCTAAGTCCTAAACACTGGATTGCCAGGAAATTCTCCAATTCTCATGTTTTAAAAAGGTCTTCCTAATATTCCTTTTCAAGTGATTTTGCCTAAATCAAATGTGGACAAGTTATCTACCACTTGATCTTCACTGGGCCATAATCACCCAAGATACGATGGTGATGCCTCCTTAGTGATAAGGGAACTAGGAACAGTACCATTTATTTCCCAGTCTGGGGTCCCTCATTTCCTCAAGTAGAAATGTTTTTGCATTATATTTTGTTTTAAAGTTGTTGGCAGATGACCGATTTGTACATGTTAACAAACAAGCCAGGAACCCAGAACACGAAAGTATCACATTTATAGATGTCATCAAATAAAATGTAAGAAATTAAATTAATGTGACACATACTTAATGAAGTACATAATCATTATGATGTCTCACGGTGATTAGGCACAAACGGGATGTATTCCATGTAAATAACTGTAATTGGTTTGACTGTACATAGATTTTTAGGGTTTGTTTTTTCTGATCACATTCAGTTTTGTAAGGTCTATAAAGGGTATCCGTGTGGAACTGTGTACCCAGATTCCATGTGTCATCACCTCTGTCACCGTCATCATACATACACTGACGAGCACAGGTGCGGGTCTTGCACCCTTTCCTTGAACAGTCAGAATTTCCTTCTCCCCTCTTCCCCAAACCTCAGCCCAGGATCATTGCTTCCTGGATTGCAGGAATGCCCCGAACACCTCCCCTCCTGCCGTGCTTCTCCTAGACTCACACCCTGAAGGGTTCCTTTGGCAGCTGCTAGAGCTGTACTCTTCTGTCTCCCTGGATGTCCTGGATGCTGACGGCTTGACGTGACTACTCTCTGAGCTCCAGTGTTGTGGGTGAGAGTGATGCTGGAGTTAATGTGAAACAGGATGAGGCAGATGCAGGAAGGGGAAGGAAGGGCTTAAACCTGGGTTGCTGACCAAGTGTGGGGGTTCAGTGTTGCAAGCGACCCTATTCATATCAGTTGAAACCAAGGAGGGATTCATTGGATCCCATAACTGAAATATCAGGGCTGAATTCTAGTACTCAGGAATATTTTTGGGGATCTGTGTTTCTCTTTCCCTAAACATTGCTTTTCTCTGTGCTGTTTTAATCCCAGGCAGCCATATCTGCACGGTATGAAGACAGCCACCAGCAGCTCCAGGCTTAAATCAACCATCTCAGAAACTGCAGGATAAAACACCTCTTTTTTTAAAAAAAAAAACAAAAAAAACTCTTTTTCAGTAGTTCCAACAAAACTCCTGAGTTCAACTACAATTTCCATGGCCCTTGTTTACTTGCTAAGTCATGTCATATTCTTCATGACCCCATGGACTGTAGCCCTCCAGACCCCAATGTCCATGAAATTTTCCAGGCAAGAATGCCAGAGTGGGTTGCCATTTCCTTGTTCATCTTCTTTAACCAGGGATTGAACTTGCTTCTCCTGCATTGCAGGGGGATTTTAGTGACTGTAATTAGAGAGTTAGGATTCCAAAGGAAACAATGTTTTGTTGTTATTGTTTAGTTGCTCAGTCAAGTCTGACTCTTTGTGACCCCATGGGCTGTAGCCCACCAGGCTCCTCTGTCCATGGAATTTTCCAGGTAAGAATTTTCCAGGCAAATGCCCTTTGCCTCTCTCTTCCAAGCAGAGAGGCCAAGGGCATGTGAATGGCTAGGGCTCCATCACAGGACAACCTTTAGAGCCAGAGGTGGATTCAGTCCCATTAGACCAGGTAGGCAGATAGTGGGCAATAGTAGGCTGCAAAGGAAAATTGGATACTGTTATCAGAAAAGGGATTATGGAAGTGGGCAGATTATAGAAATGACAGATGTCTGCTCTAGCTGGTGAAACAGAGGGCAGAGAGAGCACAAGTGCAATGGCCTTTGAGCCCCCATATCTCAGAGAGTTGTCTCAGAGAAGAGGAAGTATTAGGATTAAGGTAAATATAAGAAATGGGAGTAGATATAATCTCAGCGACCTATTGCACCTATTAAGTGGGTCTTTCAAGACTTTAAACTGAGCAAAAGTTTTACTTTTCTGTCCTTTAAAGGATCTCCCTCTACTGCATGCTGATATCTGCAGTTTCTTTAATCACAGACAATCCTTTATTCTACAAACAGAAAAAATAGATTTAAGTGAAAACGCACTGGGGAAGGCAACGTAGAGAGATGAACGAGTTGCAGTCAAAGTAGAAATGAAAATATCACATCATAAAGAACAGGGAAAGAAATGCCATTAAAACAGGAAGGAAGATTTTCCTGGTGATCCAGAGGTTAAGACTCCATGCTTCTTATGCAGGGGGCATGGGTTCAATCCCTGGTTGGGGAACTAAGATCCCGCATGCTGCAAGGCACCGTCCCCCCCAAAAAAATAGGCCTAATAAAATACATGTATTTAAAAAAAGAGGAAAGAAAGAATAAATATAGCTGATCAAAGACAGAGGACACTCTGTGGTGGCCTAAATAGAAAGAAAATCCAAGGAAGAGGGGATATGTGTATGCATGTGGCTAATTCACTTTGTTGTACAGAAGGAACTAACACAACATTGTAAAGCAATTATACTCCAATTAAAACAAACAAAAAAAAGACAGAGGACAGTCAAAACTCACTTCTCACATCTGTCAATGTCAGCTCTGTTGATTGAACACAAATAGCGGCCACAAGATTGATCTTATTGGAAACTCAGTAATACTATGTTTTAACTGCTGATCACTTTGTTTTTAAAGCTTCTTACTTTATTGAATGAGAACGAAACTTTCCAAACTTAGCATTTTCTCTTAGTTGAGAAGTCTCTGTAGCCTGGACAATCTTGGCCCAGTTAGGTCATAATTTAAACTAGTGAGAAGAATGCAAGATAAAACATGCCACAGGAGAAATGCGTTGGCTCTCAGCCATACCCATAGTCTTGGCAAGTCTTAATAAAGTTAAACTTCCCCCCATCGCTTCTCTGATATAATCTGAATTTTGCTAAACAAGACTTAAACAAACTTGAACTTAATTCCAGAAAGGTAGAGAGAATAGTTTAAGCTTTGGAATCCCTTAAAGGCCCTTAAATTTCAGAAATTCAGGTTTATTCAATATTTAAAAGACATGAAAGGAATTTCCTGGTGGTCCAGTGGTTAGAATCTCAGGCTTTCACTCCTGGGGCCTGGGTTCAATCCCTGGTCCAGGAACTAAGATTCCAAAAGCTGTGGCCAAAAAACAAACAACAGCAGTCTAAAAAAATTTAAAAGATCCAATTAAAATTTTAAATAGAAAGTGAAATAATTTTTTAAAAAATAACACATTATGTTCCCCTCAATGTGACACCATCTAATTGGACTTTCAGTGAATGAAAGAGTGTTTAGGAGGCTGATCCTCCCAGTAACTTGGCTTTCAGACCTAACCACGTGGGTCAGATATTCTGAAGATGTCCCAGTGGAGGTTAGTAATGTGAGGACCAAAAATGTGACATCACAGTCCAAGTGTTTTTTATGATATTCATTCTTCCACATGAGAAACATTTCAAAGAACTTGCATGGGCCAAACAATATTCTAAAAACACCAATAAAGAGAATCAACACTACAAAAAAGCTGTCCTAATTATCCTGGGCATTTATCAAAAACAGTAATATTTGGTCAAGAAGAATGATAGGAAGATGTCAGATATGGTAGGGGTAGAATAATGTAAAGAAAAAGAGTCTGGAAGACAAGATGCCTTTTCATCTCTTTGGTAAAACACACTGAAATCTATAGTCATAATTTTAAGTTTAATTCCCAGTTCTCAACTGGGAGAGAGAAGGGAAATTCTTACCATATATCTGAGCATCAAAGATGAAAACTAAAGATGCACCAAGACTTGGGTGAGCTTCCCTTATTGGCAATATTTCATATAGGTTGTCACACGTTATTGCCAAAAGAATTATATGCACTGTCTCAACTCCACTTGGGAGAGGAATACTGGATGTTAGTACCTGGTTTCTTCTGGACTCCATCCTCCCTGTAAGCCTTTTTCCTTCGCTAATTTTATTCTATATACTTTTGCTACCATAAATTATAACTGTGAATGTAAAAAAGACATGAAAAAAAAAAAACCCAACATGAAAAGCTAAGGATGTTGGTTGCAACCACAGATAAAACTGAACATTGCATTGAAACTTAGACTTTCCTCATAGAATTCATGACTCATTTATACTCAAAGTCGCTATATAACAAGTATACACAGGCAGGATAGAAATCAAATCACCCTCTGGGTATACATTAAAGGAAGTAGCATCTCCAACCCTATTTCCCAATGTATAATACTCATTATGCTTGTTTCTGTGTTCCTATGTTCAGATGGTCTTTGAATCCGATAGCCTATCAGTCACAATTATCTATGTCTCTGAGGCTAATCTCCTACAAAAAAAAAATCTTTGCCTGAAAGCCTTCTGTTTAAGTTTATTCTGGACAATGGCAAAGGCTACCATGGGCTGCTCTGAAGACCTCCATGACACCCTTACCCAAAAAAATGCACCAGACAGGCCTGGAGACTCCTGGGGGGAGGCCTCCCTCTAACCACTTCACTACCTTTTACCCTCAAGTCAACAGGAAAGGAAAACAGCAACAAAAGTGAAGTTAAGGGCTCTACGTTTGAGACTGTGAGGCATTTGAAATCAGGTAGGATTGAGTAGGATCACACCTTTACACATGGATGGATGGATGGCTGGGTTTGCACAAGATTAGTCACTATTCCCTCTCCCAGGGTCAACAAGTGGTAACCTCCCTCCTCCTTCCTTGCCTGCTATTAACTCAAAGTATAAAATACTTCTCAAATTGTGGACTATGTCAGGTGATCTCTGGTGAGAATTAATCCAAATAATCCATTGAACCTAGCTAGCTTTGTATCTGTTTGTTTTGCACAGTAAAATAGAAAAATGGAAAGATTGCACACCCTGAGAGATTTGGCTGTCTCCGATCAACTGTCTCTGCCACACTAAAGGCTGGAGGATGAAATCTCTGAGAAATCTCTCTGGTCTTTGTTAGCGAGCCAGGCTTTGATGTAAATGACTTATGTTTGCATTTAGAAACACAGACGCTGGGGCCAGCTGCTGAGAACCAGGTGAGAAATCATCATTTGATTGCTACCAGGACATTTTTGCTGATGGTTCAAACTGGTGTGTGTGTGTGTGTGTGTGTGTGTGTGTGTATGTGTGTGTAGGTCTGTGTCGGCTGTAGGGTTGGTGTGCAATTTGCCAAGAGGCTGAATTTGCTGAGAGGTAGGAAATTAAAGGGCTTCCCAGGTAGTGCAGTGGTAAAGAACCCACTGGCCAATGCAGGAGACACAGGTTTGATCCCTGGGTGGGGAAGATCCCCTGGAGAAGGAAATGGCAACCCACTCCAGTATTCTTGCCTGGGAAATCCAATGGACAGGGGAGCCTGGCAGGCTAGAGCCCATGGGGTCGAAAAAGAGGACACAACTGAGTGAGTAAACAACAATAACAACAAGGGCATAATAGAACCAAGCTATCATTCTTGAGGTCAGGGAAACGTGCATGAGGCACACACATCCATGGGTGGGTGAGAAACGAAGCCATGGAAGGATTTTTCTGAGAGGTTATTCCCGTTTCATGTAGACATGAACATGCAGTTCAATCCCTCCCCTCGGTTTTTGTACTTTTAATTATATTGAGTTTTGAATTTAAATACACCTGCGTGCTGTTTCCTTTTACGTCTCTAGCCTAGGAGACCAGCTGTGTTTCTGGGACTGGCACAGGCTTGCGCGTGACTCCCATGATCCTCTGCTGCAAGGAGGCTCATTTCATGGGCACATCCCAGGGCAGCCCCGCCACTGACTCCGCTTTCTCTTAAGTGATTGAAAAGCACACTTGACACACACGCCCTCTTCAGAGATCAAGTTATAATTAAATCCAGGAAAACTCTCTGACAGCTGGAGCCCGCAGGTTACGAGCTTGGTATTTGCACTTGCAAAAGCTCATAGCTATCGCTGATGTCTTGCTGCCACATGCCTGACATGGGTGACCATGGAATGTTTGTTCTGTCTACAGTCTGCTTTGCTTGGTGAAAATAAAAGCCCACTCGTAGAGTAAACTTGCTTTGAATACAGATGTAAGCATTTTCTCACAAAAATGAAGCTCTCTGGGTTCCTGACAGGACAAAAGGTGAGTTTGACATTGTGCCAACAAACAAGAAACCATAACTAACTAGTTGAGAATAGGTAAACACAAATGGCTTGGGAGGGGGGCGGTGTCTGGTGGGAGGCCAGTGTGGAGCCCAGATTTAACAGCTTCATCAAAGGGAATGTGTTAAATGCTCATTAACTGAATTTACAAATGATCCCCAACTGGGAGGTGTTGCAAACAACAGAGGAATAAACACACATACACACCCTCACTCCCTAATTACATGCATACATGCATACAAAGCAGGAAATGCTTAGAAAATCAATCCCAGATAAAATAGTTTTAAACACAGACCTTCAAAGAAAACATTAGCATAGATTTCATACAGAATTAAGGGGAGAGCTCACAAATGGTAAGCTGCTGTCTCCAGTGAAGGGTATTGGGCCACTGTAGGGGATAGAGGGCAGGGGGCATGGCTATCAGGAAATAATCCTGGAAAAGATCTGAAACACATCCAGAAGGAAAGCAGGGGCCACTGGACACCAACAGAGGCAGGGTAGGATGCTAGATGACAATAGGCCACCAGATTCCAAATATTTTTTCCTAAAGTCTCTAATTTTCTAGGGCTTCAGGAGTCACTGACCCAGACCACACTGTTGGGTCTTGGGGGCAGAGGAAGGACCACATTGGATCACACTAGCTGCCCTCCCTCTCATCACCCCAGGGAGGCTTAAGAAGCCCTTAGGAACAGACTTCTTACAGTATTGTTTTGGGAGTTGCACAGGCATTTTGGGGAAAAACAGTGCATTCTGGGTCTTCAGCCCCACCTGGACAGCATCAGAAACTCAGAGCAAAGCAGCACCTCCACTCCTGTCCCACCCCTGAAATCTGACCTTGTGGGCCATCCCCTGCTGGCTCCTGGGGCATCACACCCCCTGGGAAGCCCTGCTGCCTCTGCTGAGATATGTTTGTGTGATTGGGGGCAAGTCCTCAGACCTCTCTCTCTGGGTCTCAGTTTTATAACAAGATCAGAATTTCTTACTGGCAAATCTGTGAATTGGCTTCAGGGAGATCTCAACTCCCTTCTTGTTTGTAAACCTTTAATGTGAATGTGCATTCTTTTTTAGAGAAAGAACATACTCTTTAGGAAAGCATCACATTTTAGGGAATTTCCCAGAGGTCCAGTGCTTAAGATGTAATGATTTTATTGTCAAGGAAGGATGTGGGTTCAATCCCTGGTTGGGGAACTAAGATCCCACAAGCCACGCAGTGCAACAACAAAATAATCATATTTTTAAAGATGCTCCTGATGTAAGAAAGTTAGCAACCATTGACTGTCACTAGATCATTGTTAAATTTAGCTAGAACTAAACATCAATCCTTATCCCAGAGTCTCTTCCATCTCTGATCCATATAAACAACCAGACTTTCAGGTGATGAAGAATCTGAGGCACCTGATTATCATAGGTCCTCAAACCTATAATCCAGACATCCGACCGCCTTGATTAGGTGTATATGGACTGAAAACCACTGGAGTCTTTTGGCCTAATTGGTGAAAACAAAGGATAAGTTCAGGGTTGTAGGTGTGGACTGATGCTTAGACCATTCCTTTGTTTGAAAAGTAAAGAAAGAGGGAAAACCTTTGACCAGAATTACCTTATGAAATGGTACTCAAACATCTTGGGATTCAAGGAAAATATTGGAAAAGAGAGAAGTGTGTTGCCTCTCATGGCTTTCTGAAAAACAAGGATCATGTCAATACCATCTACTCAGCTAAACCTCAGTAAAGGGTCCTCTGACTACCATCCTGGGAAATGGCTTTTCTTAGGTCCCCCAACACCCAGAGGCCACAATGTAAAGTCACACATACACAGTAGGATACGAGGCACTTATCCTGTTGAACCCATGTCACAGCTGTGGCAAGCGGATAGTATATTAGCTTCATCCTCATTTCCAGGTAAAAAAAGAGGGGTTTCTGGAAATATGGGGCAACTTTTCTAAGGCTACAGATTGGCAACTGTTGGAGGTTGGATTCAAGTGCAGGCGGCCCCACTTTAGACCTTACCTACTGGTTTAACAAGTGTGTCTGGGTCCGATGACGGCGCTGGGGGAGAGGTGAGAAGGGCTGGATCGGGAGAGAAGGAGGTGTTACCACATACGTTCAGTGTGTGTGTATGTCTTCCTCCATGGGCATTCCATAACTACAACGGGGATTGGGTACAAAGCCGCTTGAATTTATAATACTCCAGCATAATACGGGTCGAGGCCAAACAAATCCGTCTCTCTCTTCAGTTCCGTCTCTCAATCTCCTGCTCCCTCTTTCTCCTTGTCCTTACCCCTCTCTCTTGTCCTCTTTTATTCTTTAACCAATGTACCTTATTCTTTTTTAAAAAATTATCTGTTATTTATTTTACGCTGTGTGCGAGCTTCCTCTAGTTGCGGTGAGTGGGGGCCACTCTTCGCTGTGGTGCACAGGCTTCTCATTGCGATGGCTTCTCTTGTTGTGAAGCATGGGCTCTAGGCGCTTGGACTTCGGTGGTTGTGGCATGTGGATGCAGTAGTTGCAGCTCCTGGGCTCTAGGGCACAGGCTCAGCCATTGTGGTACTCGGGCTTAGCTGCTCTGTGGAATGGGGAACCTTCCTGGAACGGGGATCGAAACTGTGTCCCTTGCATTGACAGGTGGACTCCTACCCACTGTGCCACCAGGGAAGTCCAACATCCTACATTATTGAAGTTCTGATTCTTAAAAAATCTGAGAAAGACTTCCCTGGTGGTCCAGTGGCAATGACTCCAAGTTCCCAACTCAAGGGACCCCAAGTTTGATCGCTGGGCAGGGAACTAGATCCCATATGCCATATATGCAACCAAAGGTCCCACAAGTCACAACTAAGATCTGGTGCAGTCAAATAACTAAATAAAAATAAATATAAAAAAAATCTGTGAGAACACACATTCAGAATAACAGCTATCTTTGGAGGTAAGAGAAGGGATGTGGTAGGTGAGAGGTACAGAGTGGCTTTAGACATATAAATAAAATGCCTTGTTAAGCCAGACCATTGGCATGCACTTAATGGCTTATACATTTCCAGCTGAAAAATATGAATATTATTAAATATTAAACAAACTTTTTCACAGTCTGCCTAAAAAAAGATTTACTTGGCCTTAAAAATGTGCATACCACTTGACTGAGCAGCTCCATTTCTGGGAATCTATTCTGAGGAAATAATCTGAAATGAGGACAAAGATTTATATGCCAAAGGTTCATCACAACATTATTTCTAATTTAAAAATCTTGAAATAATTTAAGAAGTCTAACAAAGAAGAATGATTGGGCAAATTATGCTGCATCTGTGAGCTGGGATATTAAAATAGTTCTAAAAAAATGCTTACAAAGTGTTTTTAAGGGTATAAGGAAATGCATTTGATGAACTTTTAAGTGGAAAAACAGAAAATGAAATTATGCGTGAAATAATATTTCAATGTTCTGGAAGAGGCTGAAAAACAAACAACTGAAAGAACAGGACAAATAGTGGGCACCTTTGGGTTGTGCAACTGTGGCCCTGTGGACTTGTTCTAAGTTCTAATTTTATACAGCTGAGTATGTATTACTTTTGGGTGGGGGGTACACTGTGGATCTTTTGGGATCTCAGTTCCCTGACAGGGACTGAATCCAGGCAACAGAAGTGAAAGGCCGGAATCCCAACCACTAGGCCATGAAGGAACTCCCAATAGGTATTACTTTTATAAAATGGAGAAAAAGTTGTCTTCCTGTAGGTTCGATCCCTGGGTTCAGAAGATCCCCTGAAGAAGGGAATGGCTATCCACTCCAGTATTCTGGCCTGGAGAATTCTATGGACAGAGGAGCCTGGCGGGCTATAGTCTGTGGGGTTTCAAAGAGTCGGACACAACTGAGTGACTAACACTTTCACTGTTTTTTTAGGTTCTTGACATCAAAAATCTTCTGCATGCATGTGTACGGCTGAGTTCCCTTGTGAGTCACCTGCAATTATCACAACATTGTTAAGCAGCTATGCTTGGTCGCCTCAGTTGTGTCCGACTCTTTGCGACCCCGTGGCCTGTAGCCCGCCAGGCTCCTCTGTTCATGGGATTTCCCAGGCGAGAATATTGGAGTGGGTTGCCGTTTCCTTCTCCAGTTAATCAGCTATACCCAGTACAGAATAAAATGCTTTAAGAAAAGTCTTCTGGTAAGTTCCTATATTGGCAATTGGGATGACTTCTGTCTCTTGGCCTAAATAATGTGCTGCTGCTGCTAAGGCAACTCACGGGGTTATGGGAGGGCATTCTGGAGCTCCTGGTCCCCAAACAATTCGGGGTCTCCTGTTTTGTGTCTCCTACTCCAAGACTAGATGGAGATGAGGAAAGCCCAGTAGGAGATCCAGGTAGATACACACCAATGTAGAGAAGAACTGCGGTCACATGAGGTGATGGTGTGAGGTTTCTCTGGTGTATACACACACACACACTCACACACACACACACACTCACACACGTGCCTTCCCACAGTGTCCCTGCCCACATTCCACCCGGCCCGAGCGCCATGGGAGGAAGGTATGTGGCAGCAGTCCAGGGGCCTCTGGGGCAGCTGTCCCAGGGCCCAGGTGGCCGCAAGGCAGGAGTCGCAGCTGTGTGTGTTGTCGGGGAGGCTGGTGGTGGGGGTGCTCTGCCCTCCTCTTTCTTCTTCATGCCCCCTCCTCCTTCTTCAGTCCCATCAGTCACCCGGGGAGGAAAGGGTTTGGCGAGTTTAACCAGCTGCTGACAGCTCAGAGTAAGGAAGAAGTCAACCTGGGCTGAGCTGCAAGCACATGATAAGCCTTGAGGAGTGGGGTCCCCAGAGGGAGCTGGGGAGCAGTTGGTTTGGATCACTTCAGGTTTCCTTCTTGGGATCCGTGAGTGTCTTTCCTTGCTTCCTGGATGGTAGGTAGTTAGAGTAGGAAAAAGGAGTCCAGAATGGCGATGGCCTTTTTCCTATTCTAACTACCTAACGCTGGATATACCTCTAGGTGTGTACTCCGAGAAATGAGCTACGCTTAGAAGCAGAGGCTGCAGCTGAGGGGAGGTCTAGGCTTGCCATAGATTCAGGAGAGGGCAAACAAACAAAAGGCCCCACGTCTCCTCACCACAACCTTGATCAAATATTAAAATACGTACGCTGATGGGCCAAAAGGTTCATTCGGGTTTTTGCATATCATGTTGCAAAAGAACCTGAACGAACTTTTTGGCCAACTCAAAGTGTATTTGTATACTTTAAATACATATTTACATATATTTAAACTATATACAGTTTGATATATATTTACATATTTTAAAATATATTTAAAGATATTTGATATATGTATGCATCTATGAAGGAAATTGGAGAAGGAAATGGCAACCCACTCCAGTATTCATGCCTGGAAAATCCCATGGACAGAGGAGCCTGGTAGGCTACAGTCCATGGGGTTGCAAAGAATCGGACATGACTGAGCCACTTCACTTCACTTTACGTGTGTGATATACATGTATATGTATATAGGTACGTGATTTTTAATTTCATAATATTAGGCAGAGATTAATAAGCAAAACTTATCAAGTCAAGGCCTTACTCCTCTTCCCCCCCAACCATACAGTTCCGTTCTTCACCCTTCCTTCCCTAACACAACCACTGTTAGCTCTTTTAGTTATTTTATTTATTTGTTTCTGGCATCGTTGTAGTTGTTCCTAAGTTATGTGCTTATCCTGCTATTTCTTAGGTTTTTCCCCCACTACAGGCATAGAGATATTATCTATTGATTTCTTAATATGAAGGATGATGATTTAACATTCCAATCTGCCTCCTTCCCTTACCCGCCTCATTTTCCCTTTTTTAAAACCCTCCTAGTGTAATGATTGTGTTAGCTCGGGTTCTCTGAGAAGCAGAAAACAAGGAAGCACTAAAAATGAACAAGACAGGACTTCCGTGGTGGTCCAGTGGTTAAGAACTCGCCTGCCAGTGCAAGGGACATGGGTTCAACCCCTAGTCCAGAAAGATTCCACATGCCACAGGGCAACTAAGCCCATGCATCACAGGAAGAGAAGCCACTGCAGTGAGACGCCTGGGCTCTGCAATTAGAGAGTGGTCCCCACTCACCGCAACTAGAGAAAGCCTGCTCACGGCAATCGAGACTCAGCACGGCCAAAAAATAAACAAATGAATAAATAAACAAAGTTAAATTAAAAAAAAAATGAAATGAACAAGATAAAGGAGGTGGTTCCAGGCCAATCTGACACCATGAAGGAGAGGGGCAAGGAAGGAAGATTGGGTAGGAAGAGCCTTAGACTGCAGGGTCGTTCTAAGAAATTCAAGGCCAGCTGATGCTGAGACCCAGGATAAAGCTTGCTCAGTGCAGAAGTCTTGCCCTGTGCAGCCATGGCCAGCTCTGGTCCCCCTGCTGTGCTCAGTCGCTGGCTGGGAACCCAGGAGATCAAGCCTTTCCTGAAGACAATGGTGTGTCCCCAAGGGGGGATACATTCCCCAAAGCAAGCTGTCCTTCGAAGGGAAGTCTGAGTGGTCCACCCCCATGGCCACCACATTTGCATTCTAATTTATGATTTTATTAATGTTCAGTGCTTCCATTGTCATGACTGAATGAATATTGTTCATAGCTGTGTCATATTGTGTACTATACTTGTATTTTCTTTTTTATTTTTCCTCTCTTGGAGTTTTTTTCTTTACTTACTTTTCTATGTATTTGCCCATTATTCTGCTCCAAATATTCTGAGTATAAACACCCTGCATTGCGACAGAACCCACTGGTATATCCGTCAGTTCTGTTTCTCTGTTTGTTTATCTGTTCCATCTGGAGTCCTATTCTGGGTTGATCACGCTTTGCTTATTCTCTCAGTTGGTGGAGCAAGTCTTCCAGGAGCTTGTTGAAAGGGCTGAAAGTGATGTCAACATCTGACCCCTTATATGTGCTCAGTCCACCCCATAATTGATCATTTCTAAGTCAGCAATCATTGCACCTCAGAATCTGGAAATTACTGTTCTTGGTTTCTTGGGTTACTGTTGAGCAGTCAATGCCAGTCAGATTCCTGATGACTTATTTGACCTTAATTTTTCTTTCTGGCAGCCTTTAGGGTCTTTTATTTACCCCTAGTGTTCTGAAATGTCACAATGATGTGCTTTATTCTCTATGTGGGGTACTGGGTGGGTCTCTCTAATCAGGAAACTCCTGTCTTTCTCTTTCAGGAAATTTTTGTTTATTATTTCACTGATTTCTTCCATTTTGTTTTGTCAGCTCTCTCTTTCTAGAACTTATTATTTGGATATTTGATCTACTGGACTGATCATCTAATTTCCTGAGACTCTGTCCTATTTTTCTATCTAGTTCTGGCAGATTTCCTAAACTTTATCTTCTAAGCCTCTTATAAGTTGTTTTTGTTTTCAGAAAGTTATTTATTTTTTTTACTGTATGTGTTTTTCTTTCTCTTGCCTCACTGAGCATCCTCAGTGTGTGTACGTGTATATGTGTGTGTTAAGTCGCTTCAGTCATGTCCAATTCTTTGCCACCCTATGGACTCTAGCCTACAAGGCTCCTCTGTCCATGGGATTCTCCAGGCAAGAATACTGGAGTGGGTTGCCATGCCCTCCTCCAGGGGATCTTCCCAACCCAGGGATCAAACCTGCATCTCTTATGTCTCCTGCATTGGCAGGTGGGTTCTTTACCACTAGAACCACTTGGGAATCCCATATGTGTGTGTGTTTATATATATATAAACATCACACAAGAGAACAAATTCATGCTTTTATTTATTTACTCTTTAGTAAGCTTAAATCTTTGAAGGGTGTGTTTGCTCAGTCACTCAATCACTCAGTCAGGTCCGACTCTGAGACCCCATGGACTGTAGTCTGCCAGGTTCCCATGGCAACAGATTCTGTGTCCAGTGGCCTTAGCTGGAAGGTTTGAAATTTGGCATGAACCATGCCACTATTTCCATGAACATGAGCTATCTTTTCCCAGACTACTCTGCTTTTTTTTTTTTTAATTATGCAATTTATTTTAAAAAATTGAAGTAGAGAACTCTGATTTTGTTAGGTTCTCTGACCAGGAGTTAGTATGTTCTTTGCTTTGTATACATAAGCACTTCTCTCACCTACATAGAATTCAATTTCATCTCGAGAATATACACCTTTAATTTTCAGAAGAGCTGTGTGCTCCCTCTGGCTCCAGAGACTCCACTGATAGCTAGCAAAAATGGCCTTGGACCACAGCCTTCCAGACATCCTGTTGTTTTAGAAGCCCTGTTCCCAGCAGGCTTCTGCAGGCTTCAAGATGGCAGAAGGAGCCTCAGTGTGTGCTTTGGATGCAATTCTGTCCCTCACACTCTCTGCTACCTCTGAGCTCCTTTCCCCCACCTGTTTCATTGTCTACAGCTTTCTCCTGTTATCTGATGATTCTTTGTTTATACCTAAGACTGAGCCACCGGAACTCAAATTGGAAGCCCAGCTTTGGGGGCCTCCATTCCCAGAACCTTCTTAGATTCCAATACGCTGGTTCCTGCGGGTGTTCTCCAGACCCCACCCCCCACGTAATTTATTTTCAGTTTCTGCTGTTGTATTCTACAAGAGTTGCTACTGTTTCCCTCAATCTGTGTTCAATCTCTCAACTTTTCTTGACATTTCTCATTTCTGTAATCCACCTTCCCCATCATTGCTGCTCTTGTGCTTTTATTTTCCCCCTTATTTTCATTTTACTGGGGTTGTGGATGGAGGAGGGACAAACAGCATATGTCCAATGCAATGTACTATGTATAACAAGACATCAAGCTTCTTCTATGTCTTATTATTATACTTAACATGCTCCATGCCAACCTTTCATTTAAAAGATGGTTGAAAAGGTATATCTTTTGTAGGATGTGTTCAGAGGAAACAACTGATTCTCAGCTTTTCATATCCTAAGATGTCCTTCTTCTTTGACACTCTTTTCATCTAGCTCTTCATTAAAGTAACGAAAGGTTACCATTTACTGAGGACCTCGGTATTTCTCATTTCATCTTCACAGGATCACTGCAAGGTAGGCATTATTATACCCACTTTACAGACAAGGACCGTGGCTCAGAAAGTTTCTCCAGGAAACTCAGCTGACAAGACGTGGAACATGGATTCAACTGGGTGCTGATCTGCCTTCCAAGCTGACTGCTCTTTCCAGGGCAGCCTGCTGCCCACCCCAGGGGGTGTTGAGTGCTAGGTTACAGCGGTGACATGGAACTTACACGCCACAAGCTCTGTGGGAGAATGTAATTTTCATGCAGACAGAGCCCTCATCTGCCTTGCTGACCTCTATTTCCCAAGCACAAGAACAGTACTTGATGCACTGAAAACACAAGAAAAATAATCTTTAAAAGAGCAAATGAATGAATGAATGGATGGATAAATGCGGTATTCTTTAATTCTCAGAGCAACCCAGTCATGTCTCTTACATTACCCTTCTGTAAAAGGTTAAAAAACAAGTTTCAGAAATTTGGGACTTCTCTTTTTTGGGGATCTGCTCTTTCTAGGAAGTAGTGTTTTTATGTAATCTGAGGAAAAACCTGTGTTAAGGTGTCAGCTAAGACCGAACAGGATAGCTGAGTTGGCTTGACTACTCAGAATTATTGAGTTCAGAATTATTCAGCATTGGAGAGGGTGCAAACAAAAGTGAACCTTCCTAAACTGTCGGTGGGAATGTAAGTTGGTGCAGCCACTATGGCAAATAGAATGGAGGGTTCCTCAAAAAACTGAAAATAGAGTTGTCATATGATCCAGCAATTCCACTCCTAGGCATATATCTGAGACCAAAACTATAATTCAAAAAAGACACATGCACCCTTATGTTCATAGCAGCACTATTCACAATAGCCGAGACATGAAAATAAGCTAAATGTCCATCAACAGATGAATGTAAAGAAGGTGTGATACATGTATACAATGGAATACTACTCAGCCATAAAAAAGAATGAAACAATGCCATTGGCAGCAACCTGATGGACCTAGAGATTATCATATTAAGTGAAAAAAGTCAGAAAAACAAAGACAAATAACACATGTCACTTACACATGGAATCTGAAATAGGACATAATGAACTTTATCTGGGCTTCTGAGGTGGCACTAGTGAGGAACTCGCCTGCCAAGGCAAGAGACTTAAGAGATTCAGGTTCAGTTTCATGGGTCAGGAAGATTCCCTGGAGGAGGGCATGGCAGCCTACTCCAGTATCCTTTCCTGAAGACTCTCCTGGACAGAGAAGCCACGGGCTACGATCCGTGGGGCTGCACAGAGTTGAACATGACTGAAGCAACTTATCAGGCATGCACAAATTTTATCTATGGAAGAAACAGACTCACAGACATAGAGAGCAGACTTGTTGCCAAGGGGAGGGAAACAACTGCTCTTCATATTTTCTTATCCCAAGAGGTCCTTTTCCTACACTCTTTTGATGTAGTTCTTCATTGAGGTAATAAAAGGTGGGGGAGTTGGGGAGGGAGGAATCGAGAACTTTGGTGTAGCAGATGCTAATATATATTTAATGGATAAGCAACAAAGTCCTACTGAATAGCACAGGGAACTATATTCAGTATCCTCTGATAAAACATGATGGAAAAGACTATGAAAATGAATATATATACATATGCATAACTGAATCACTTTGCTGTACAGCATAAATTAAGAAATAAATAATAGCATAAATCAACTATGCTTAAATAAAAGAAATTAAAAAAAATAATTCTTCAGCATTCATTTAGCAAAATACTATCAACTGTTCATTGTGTGCTATTGGACTTGGAGACTGAAATTCATTAAATTTCATCCTAGTTTCACAAAAATCCTGCCAGGTAGTTGATTGGTCTAAAACCAGTTTCTGAAATATCTGCTTGCTCACTGAAGAATTTGCATAAAATTCAACCCCTGTTTGAAAATCTGGACTTCATTTTAGTGTCCTGTATTTTCTTGGCATTTTGGAGCTGTTTGATGATCAAAAAAAAAAAAAAAAATTAGTTCCTTGAAGGGCACATCTAACTTAATTTTGCATTTATATTATGTATTGCTTGAGCTTGCAGGATTTTTAAAAAATGATGGGATTGTTTTGGGCACTTGAAAGTGCCTTTTTCTATCTGACCTAGTTTTGAATAGTTAAGCTCTTTTTAGTCAGTTTATGTAAAGCCTTTTATTCAGAGTTTAAATTAAATTAAGTTTTAATTTAATTTAATGTTTACTTCCAGGACACCTGAACGGATGTAGAAATGCTCCAAAGGGGACTGATGTTACATAAGATATTCTCCAACCAGACTGTGATGAGGAAAAAATGAAGACAAAAGCCAAAGCAACTCACTTACTACCCCCTCCCTCTTTTCCTCCTTCCTCTCCCCCGACTACCATTCAAGGAAGAGACAAAGTTCCTCCTGGCTCCCTATTTTTGTGATTCTAGGTATCAAATGCTATTTTCTCTTGTTCTCTTGAGTCAAAGGAAAGAACGCAGGTGGGTAATTAAGTGGATGTATTTGGGGCAGGCAAAACTTCTGGCAACTTCTCCAATAAGCTGACCTACCTATTCATTCAAAAACTATTCCCTAAAACATCAGTGGGGCATGTGAATGGCTTAAAATAGAAATGACTAAACCAGCCAGAGAAATAGATAACTTTACAGCACATGCATAGTTACTTTATTAATTGTAGAAATGCTTATAATAATTCAAACAGGTAGCAAAAGGGAGAATTACATCCTTTCTGCTTGCCTAACACATCCTTGGATCAGAATTTGTGAAATTTGTTAAAAGTGTTAATTAGTTGACTATGTCCCTATCTTTGATAGGAGAAAATGGAATCAAATTGCTCAGAGCAATTTGAGTAACGGAATTATTTTAGAATGTGGACCCGTCAGACTCAACCTAGGAATGCTCACAAACTGTATATTTTATTACTTTTTTTTAAAGGTCAAAAAATAGATGATTCTTGGGACTTCCCTGGTGGTCCAGTGGCTAAGACTCCATGTTCCCAATGCAGCCAGTCCTGTGTTCAACCCCTGGTCAAGGAACTAGATCCCACATGCTGCAACCAAGAGTTTACATGCTACAACTAAAGACCCTACGTGTAGCAGCTAAAAGACCCAATATGCTGCAATGAAGATCAAAGATCCCGCATGCCTCAACTAAGACCTGGTGCAGTCAAATAAATATACAAATATCTTAGAAAATGATGATTCTTAAAAAAAAAGACAGCATATCTGTATCTATTTTCATATTTAGAAAGCTATTGGGGTGTCAACCTAACTTAAGAAAAATTTCTTTCAAATTCCTTGGATATTATCTGGAACAAAGATGATGTCCTTCTGAGACGGCATTGCTATGAGGGTAGCTAAGGTCATCGTTTGTTGGTCCCAGAGGTTCTGATCAGTGTCCCTGAAGCTGACTTACTGGAAATTCTCAGCCTAAACAGCTGGCTAGTCGGGGCAAAATGAACTAAATGTTCCTCCATGTTATAAAATTCTATCATTCGAACTCTTCAGGCATTAGAATTATATTTTGAAAAGTCTATCCATAGGGATGGTGACCAAAGTGGCTTTTAACAGTGTTGTTGACCATGGTGGCTGAACTGGCCATCTGCTTGTGTTGGGAGCCACGTCAGCTGCAGGTACATTCATGTGTGAATTGTGTAGACTCGGGGACCAGACTGCCTAGGTTCTCCCACTGGCTCGCATGCATGCCATTTATGTGACTAGCTGTGTATTGACTTTCCTTATCAGTAAAACAAGGATTTTATGTATCTACCTCATTGGGTTTTTGTGAGGATGAAATGAGCTAATATGTCTCAAGAGTAAAGAATAGTGTCTAGCACCTGGTAAGTGGTATATTAAGTGTAAGTTAAGAATGTATTACTATCATTATTATTTATGTGACGTGTTTGAAATTACACAAGGTGCTTTTTGGTTCCAGATACATAGGAGTGCATTTGTAGGTATGTTCAACCAGCAGTTGCACCTTTTATAACCCTGGAAATGCAATTTCCCAACAATGCAAGTTCTCATCCTTTCACTTTGCAGCCAGCTCCATTAAACAGCTTTCTCCTCATCCCCTCTTTTTTTAATTTTGCATGTACAGTACACCCTCTTCCTCCATCAGAGATTACTTAACTCTGCTTTGGAAAATGTTTTTGTGATACTCACAACCCCCGTGAGCCCTCTTCTCTTCTCTCACATTTTCAAATTTACTTTATCTTATTTTTAATTACCCAAGTGACAAGGGAAGTGGTGGATAAAAGGTTGAATCATGTTGTTGACAAGCTACATCAAAATGAAGGGGGGAATTGCAAAATGAGAGAGTCCAAGACTTGATAGGAGGGGCCTAGATTCCTTCTGCATTCAAAGTTCTATGTCTGCCATTTCAGATTCAGATCCATATTTTACTACCATTTTATCTTCTACCTTATATGGGTTAAACACTAGACTAGAGCTTTTAGATTATTATTTAATGCTCACAGCAACTCCTTGAAGGTACGTATTATCTCCCATCTTACAGATGAAGAAAAACAAAAATAGAGAGGTAAATAATATACCAAGACCACATAACTGGGAAGTAGAGTGCTAGAGTTAGAACCCATGCATTCTTATTCCAAACTCCATTCTCCTCCCACTATTTATAATCCCTTCTTTACATAACCAAAGAAATAAAATAATAATGGTCAAATTTCATTAATCTCATGCCCTTGAAACAAAAAATCCAGTTCAAAACATAGAAGTTTCCATATAGCTCTTCATTGCTCTCTAAATAAACCAACCATTTATACAGACTCACTCTTCCATCCATCCTTTCATCCACCTATCTTTCTAATCATCTCTCTATTCTCTATCCATCCAATCACATATCCATTCATTCATCCATCTATCCTTTTAATAACTTTAATATTCCAGGGTTGTAATAAGTCCTAAAGGAGTCCCTATCTTTAAGGAATTCTCAATCTAGGGAAAGGAACAATACATAAATAAAATTTGCAATATAATGTGGTGAACATTAATACATAGTGGTTCTTACAAAGTGTTAGAAAAATGCAGGAAAGGTGGGGAGGAGTGTTTCTAACTCTTCCTAGGGGAACTTTTAAAACTATGATCTCTAATATTTTAGGAGGTCAGAGAAGGAACCATTTGAAATTGGGCAAAGTTTTCTCAGCAGGGTTTGTGCCTAAGGAGGAAAGAAATAGGAGTCTGAGGCAATATAGAGGAGTTTAAACTCCGTTAATGTTTGAGTTGATCAAGAGTTTGCCAGAAACCAAACATGGAGGAAGATATTCCAGACCCCCCCCAAAAAAACCTTGTTGGTGGAAAAGTACATGAAAATTGTTTGCTAGTATTCCGACTTAGAGTATCATTCAAAAGAGGAGACAAAGCACCAAGGATAGGTGGTTAGGGTTTAGATAAAGAAAGGACTGGTGTGCAAGGCCAAGAATTTAATTTTCAAGGATATTAAAAATGCTCTCAAAAGCATTATTACAGTCCATTGTAAAATTATATCATTAAAAATTACAGTTCACTGTAAAATTTATTCTTCAACACCCTTAAAATAAATAATAGATGTTCTTTCTGTCCATTTCCAGAACCTTGTAACAGATTCTCTATATTTGGGGGTAAATTTGCATTCAAAAGTTGAGCTGGGATCCTAACCTTGTTTCTGGGGAATAATGCGCTCTGAATTCTAAACAACAGTTTACAAAACTCTTTGTGACTTGGCATGGTGGAACAGCCTTAGAGACCTGCCTGATGTTCAAATATGGGGCAAGGAAAGAAGATGTGGCCCCAAATGAAGACCTGCTTATTCTGTTACTCAAAATGTGGCAAGAGAGACTTCTCGAAGTGAATTTTACTTGAGGTAATGGTAATTACATTTTTGATATAGGTTTTAACCTGGATGTCTCTGCAACCCTACTTTTTATTTTCTTCCCAACCCTCTGGGATTGAAGTTAAATGGGTTAGTTAAATTAAGATATATAAATCTATCTCTATATAAATATCTCTATATCTAGCATCATCTGCCAAAGAGGAGGCTGATCTGAACTGGAACTGCTTCTATAGATTTCAAGGCTCATTTGCCAGTCTCCTTAGCTGGGACAGAGCGATGTTTCTAAGCCTGAGAATTCCTCTTTCTGTCTGAGTTGATCAATACATCTTTTTGCATCCTCTAGCACAAAAACCCAAATGTGCTTCCTTTTCTAAAAGGGAGCCTCTGTCTTGCTGGGATTAAGAGGGCAGAGTCCCATGACACAGTTTGCACTCAATTTTTGGCATCCAAAATACCTTCCCTCTTTCAAGAACTGTGGGCAGCCAGTCAAGAGGGGACAGTATTTTGGCATTTGGACTGAATATCTTACCTGCCAACTGGGCTGCTCTTAATACATTGTTTCTGAAACTGGGGGAAGAACATGTAACAGGAACAGGCTTTGTGCTGTCAGAACATTTTTGATGAGCACATCTGTACTGAGTTGAAGAGGAAGCCGACCAGCTGTGTTTGTTCACTTTCTCATGCACCAGTTTCCTTGGACTCCTGAACCCTCTCGGAGGGCAATTGTTACCTCTCAAGACTCATATTTCATTTCTTTACTTTATTAATACCATAACCATGGAATCACGCATTTTATACACAGTTGCCCTGACTGACATTCTAGCACTTTTCTCTCAATTACTCATCACCTTTTAGGCTTTAGTTCTGGTGTCAATCTTCTCAAGGAGGGGAGTGGAAATTAACCTAAACAGAGGTTCACGGGCTCCATATGTTCAAACTGATGCTTCTTCCAGGATTCCCTTCCACAATTCTATTTTCATTCAACAAGTATCGACTGGATAGCACCTGGACTAGGTGCTGTCCTCAGCTTCTCGGAGAAAATACTGAGTGGAATAGTCCTCTGGAAATAACCCGAGAGACCTCCTCCACTCCCCAAAGCCCAGTCCAGACCTGGAAAAGGGGCCAGAAGGAACTCGGGAGCCAGGCAGGGGGTGGGGAGGGCTTGGTGAGGGGAGCAGAGCGTAGCTCAGAATCCATGCCTCAAGCCATGGGGCCCTCAGACCCTTGTTCACAACCCCTGTACCCTTCTTTTTCCTTTAATCAGTTTTAATGAGCAAATCTGATCTCCTTTTTAATTTAGAAGAAAAAGAACCACACATTCTATAATAGGCTGTTTCCACAGAAAAAGAAGGGAAAAAGCTGTTCAGCCAGCTGAGAAGAAGACTTCAGTAGGATATTAAATGCTAAAAAGTTAATCAGACGGTCCCAGTCCCCTGAGGCTTGGAATATGAAGTTCAGAGTTCTATCCTTCATTCCTGGCATGTGAGGAAATATTTTCAGATAATTTCATAGATAAGCCGAGGGTGGAAAAGCTCTGGCTCTTAAACAGTAAAAACTTTTCTTGGCTTACAGAATCGTTTTAGAGTCTTGGGGGCAGAATTTTATGTAAATATCTACATAATTTTTGAATGTATTTTATGTAAATGATAAGTCACAAAAACACAAAACCTAGCAGAGGAATTTCTGCTTCCAGAGGCTTCCCAGTCCCTCATAATTCTGATCAATTCATCAAAGGCATTGGAAATCCCACCACCAAGTTATTTCATACCTGTTGGCTACCACGGTCCCCTCCCGAGTATTCCTGCCCAAAGGTCAGAAGGATACTTCCTTACAGAAAAACAGTCTTAAATTTCAAAAACAGACAGCCTACATACCCTGCCATCTTGATCCTCCATGAACGGAGCTGCCGAGTTGCTATCAGGCCATACGTTCGAATGTTCTCCAACTTCCTTTCTGACTCAGATCGAATGAATTCGCAGCGCTGATGTAAGGCTCTTAATAGGAATCTGTTTTCAATTCGGGGCAGATGTGGGACACTCTTGTAGCTCTAGGGATTATCAACTTTAAAACAAATCGCCTTCAGGATGATAAGTCAAGAGGCAGTAACTGCTTCCTGAGGCCTCCTTGGGGTTCCTTCCAAATGCTTAACATATAACACAAGAACTATGGCTCAAAAGAAGGTTTTGCTCCTGAGGTTCCCAGGCTTTAAAATGAAGCTTGCAAATACTCCTCAGAAACAAAGCTTGTAAATACATCTCAGAGCAATGAAACAGAAATTCAGATATTTTAGTAACATGCAAAAGTGATCAAAATGTCCCTGTCTCCCCCTCCCCCCGCCCCTTGCTGCCCTCCTCCCCCCATCTATCTTAGCACTGTGTTTGTTTCATGGATTAGAGTTTTTCCACAAATTGAAATTGAATTGTTCTGGTTCAGAGTTTTCTTGGCTCAAGGAAAGGAAGGGGAGGACTATTTCAAGACTTCCACAGAGAAACATCCAGAAATCAATTTAACACGATAAGTTTAATGTTCTACAATTAGCATTCCCACAGCACGAACTGCCTACAACTCAAAGCACGCTTGGTTCTGAGACACTCTGTAGGGTTGGCTCATCCACCAGGATTTTAGACTCACACACAAAAAAGATAGCTGTTGCTTAATATAGTTTAACCCAAGTTAATAACCCTGAAAAGAGGTTAAAAGAAACTACTAACTTACAAAACAACTGAGGGCAAAATTTTAAGACTATTAAATGAAAATTTTCAATGTTTTACATACAACTTTAAAATATTAAAAGTCAGTGTGTGTTTCCCCATAGAAGCAGACACAAATAAGTTTAGGTAAAAATTTGATCCCTGGATCGGGAAGATTTCCCTTGAGTAGAAGATGGCAACCCTCTCCAGTATTCTTGCTTGGAGAATCCCAGGGACAGAGGAGCTTGGCGGGCTACAGTCCATGGGGTCATAGAAAGTCAAACACAACAGAGTAGACAGACAAACAGACAGAAACATTAGTGAAGAGTTAGGAAATAGTCACAGTAAATAACATATTTAGAAAACACAGTCTATTCTTTAACATTAATGAGTGTGGCATAACAAAAAGTCACCTACCAATGAACACTAAGGACTGCTGTTTCTCTTATCTTCATAGGGAAAGACAGATTAAATTTTCCACTAGCTTACACATGTGCTAAATAACCATTAAGCAGCATTATACGGGGGCGTTAAGAATTCTGGATGGAACATAAAGAGACCTATCCCCAGATCTCTTTAACTAGAGTGGCTTTGGGCAAGCCACTGCCCAGGCCACAGTTCCATCAGCCGAATTAGGCAGGCGGCTTCTAGAATCCAAACTTTACATGTCAGTTATAAGGTTAATGCATTAATGATGCATTAATCAAGCCTTGGTAGAAAAGAGAAGGTAAAGGCCACTTCCTTCTTTTGTTTTTAAGAGTAATAATTAATGGCCACAAGCTGGACATCTCAGACAAAATTTTTTCCACCCTGAAACATATAAGTATGGTCATAAGGGAAGTTTCAGCTGAAAAGCTGGCTCTGAAGAGTAAAGAAAACTATTAATACAGCTTATCCAAATCAGACACACACACACACACAAACACACATATTGGCTTGATGGGTATGGGAAAATGGTAACCTAAGGCATTCCTCAGAATTCTTATCCTGCTCGTGGGCATTAATAATGTACTTACCTAGCAAATTTATTGGGATTCATTGATTGTTTTTAATTGAATGAAATAAGGAAAAGTCAGATTAGTCACTGTTAGTAACTGTTAGAAAGTCACTGTTAGTAAACAGTGAGTCGTTTTGAAAGATGGGGATAAGATGGGGAACATCTGGTGTGGAAGATGGAAAGTGTGAAGTGGTAAGAAAAAAAAGCAGGAATTATGAGTCTAGTTCTAGGGCTGCTACTGCTTAGCCTTACTGCTCCCTTAGAGGTGTCCATCTCCTCATCTATACAAGGAGGGCATTGGTCTTTCCACCCTCTTAGCTGCCCAATAATCAAAAGAGAAATTTTACTCAGTAGGATATAGCTTTTATTTTAGAGTTTGACTCTCAGAAGCACTGAAATCAAGACTATAAATTCAGTTCAGTGTACACCTGAAAACAACTATAGATCAGGCAGAGATCCACAGTTAATCTGTGATACAATCTTTTCCCCAACTGTGGGACATCCCCACTTACCTGCAGAAAAGAGCTCAGATATACTGGTAAAGTCTTATTTTTGTTGCTATTGATTAGTCACTAAGTCTGTCTGACTCCTTGCAACCCCATGGACTGTAGCCTGCCATGGGATTTTCCAGGCAAGAATACTGGAGTGGGTTGTCATTTCCTTCTCCAAGGGATCTTCCTGACCCAGGGATAGAATCTGAGTCTCCTGCAGTGGCAGGCGGCTTCTTAACTACTGAGCTAGGGAAGTCCAAAGTCCTGTTACATAGCATCATAATAATTAAGATTTCCTTTCAATACTTATTTACATTTCTCAGTTATAATTTGATAATACACAAACATTTAAAAAATCATGTATAATATTGATGTTGAGGGTTGAACTGTGTCCGCCACCCTCCAAATTCATAAGGTGAGGCCTAACCCCATACCTTAGTGGATGACCTTATTTGGAGATAGGGTGATTTAATCAAAATAACATCACCAGTGCTACTAAGCTGTTGCAGTTGTGTCTGACTCTTTGCAACCCTATGGACTGTAGCCGCTAGGCTTCTCTGGCCCCCGGATTCCCAGGCAAGAATACTGAAATGGGTTACCATTCCCTCCTCCAGGGGATTGTCCTAAACCAGGGATCGAACACATGTCTCTTACTTCTCCTGCATTGCCAGGCAGGTTCTTTACCACTAGTGCCACCTAGGAGTGGGCATGAATTCAATGTGATTGGTGTCCTTATAAAATGAGGGGAATTTGGACACAGAAACACACTTATAGGCAGAAAGCCATGTGAACAGGAAGACAGCCATCTGAAGAGCAAGGAGAGAGGCCTGGGACAGATCCTTCCTTCCCAGTCCTCAGAAGGGACCAGCCCTGCCAAAATCTAGATTTTGGACTTACAGTCTTGAAAACGATGAGACAACACATTCCTGTTGTTTAAGCCACTCAATCTGTGGAACTACTTTGTTACAGCAGATTAAGCAGATTAAGAACTGGCGTCCTCTGAACAATGACTGTGCGTTATCTCGTGTGCTTGTTGTTGTTTTCCAGTCATGTCTCTTTGAGACCCCATGGACTGCAGCGTGCCGGGTTCCTCTGTTCTCCACCATCTCCCGGAGATTGCTCACATTCAGGTCCATTGATTCGGTGATGCTATCTAGCCATCTCATCCTCTGTCCATCCTTCTCCTTTTGCCTACAATCTTCCCCAGCATCAGGGGCTTTTCTTTGCATCAGGTAGTCAAAGTGTTCAGTATTAGTCCTTCCAATGAATATTCAGGTGCTGTCCATGGGGTTCTCCAGGCAGCAATACTGGAATGGGTCACTATTTCCTCCTCCAGTGGACCACGTTTTGTCAGAACTCTTCACTATGACCATAATCTTGGGTGGCCCTGCATGGCATGACTCACAGCTTCATTGAGTTATGCAAGCCCCTTCACCACAACTAGGCTGTGATCCATGACTGTGCGCTGAGACTGGGTTGACAGTGGAGAAAGGCCAACAGCAGCAATAGTTTTGAAAATTAAAATTATTATTTTATTATTAAAATAAAATAATAATTTAATTATTATTATTAAAATAGTTTTAAAAATGCCCTCTCCATTCCAACACAGGACATAACACAACTAATTCAACAAAGCACACAAAATACAAAAAATAAAACCCTAGAGAAGTCCAGTGATGGGGGAGGATACCCACGACTCCGTTCTCATTCAAGGTACCACATGCTGACTCAGCTAAAGAGTTGGGGGTCACCTCTGTATAACCCTACCAGCTCTTTTATAGGGCATGCCAATCCAAGTATTTACAACACATCCTCTTATTAATCCTAAGAACTTTCCACCAAATCAGAAAAAATGAAGCAGTACTGTGTCATTGTTTCATATCACAAAAAGTTAGGCTACTTTGATTCTATTAAGGCACTTTATCAAAAATAAATGCAAATGCGAAGAAACGAGCATAGTGAATGCACATTAAAACAAGGATTATTATATAGAACAAGTTGATATAGTTTCCAAAGATTAGATTCAGGCCAGATTGTGCACCATTATTTTCAAATGCCTCATCTGGTGAAGTTTGGAAGTAAGTTTTATAAAACTATTATGAAGGAAATGCAAATATTCTGAACGTATATGTTAATTAAAGTCAATTTCCATTATTTTTTGTCTTAACAAGCTCAGAATTAAACATAGTCTCTAAAAAGTGATAGCATTTATGGCTCAAACAAAGCTGAGACAAAGGCAGGACTCAAACAGTGCAGGAAACAGGAAGAAGGAAAGCTTTTAGAGCTAACTACCTTAGTCAGGCAAGTGGATGTGGCCCCAGAGGAAATGAGATTCTCTAAGATTTAAGTTTTCAAAGGCAATGGCCTAATGCTCAGTGGGAACAGACAGATCAGTGGTTCTGGCAGAGTCTGATGCTTTCAACCAGTGAGGAGGAGTGGAATTATCTATTGCAATGCACAATTAGAATTGAGTTGTGTTTTGCAACTTGGATATCAGCTGTTGATTTTTTTTCCCCTTCAGGTTTGCCATAGTAACTTGCCTCCATGTTATTTACATTAAAGCTGATCTGCCTCATTTTCCCATGAGAGCTAAAAGTAATAACTTAGGTTTTATAGAGCTGTACAATATATATCTTTTGTAGGGGAAAATTTTAGTTATTCCATTCCCATTGTGCACACCACAACTTGAGTTTATTATTTTATTCCACACTATTCAAACGTTTAGTCTTCTGTTCATAAAATTCGTAACGTTTCCCATGGTTTAGAGATGAACCAAGTGTGAAGATTTTAGATGATATCCCTTCTAACTCTCAGACTATGATTCAACACAGTATTTCTCCTAATTGTCTGTTGAGAAAAGGCAGCTGGAGGTGCTTATTGAAAATGCAGGCTCCCAGTGTCTTCATTGCAGGGTTGATTCTGTAGTTATGGTGGGTCTCTGGGGCTCCTGATCACCAGGCAAGCATGAGAAATATTTTATTCCCTGACATAGGTGGACTGTGGAATCACTTGGGGAGAAAAAAAATAGTACTCAGTCTGGGTCCACTCTTAGAGATTCTGATTTTATTGGTCTGGGTTGTTGCCTGAGTATCTGGATTTTTAGAAGCTTCTGGTTGCTTCTAATTGTGCAGACAGGGTTGAGAATCACTGACTTTGAAGAAACAACTCAGTTAAGTGAAACAGGTGTGAAAGCAACGTATACCATTCCCATTAAGAAATTCAACGTGCTTTTACTTCTTTATTTTATTTTGGCTGCACTGGGTCTCTGTTGTGGCATGCGGCCTTCTCTCTTTGTGTCATGCAAGCCAGGTTGCCTTGCGGCATGTGGGATCTTACTTCCCTGACCAGGTGTCGAACTTGCGTCCCCTGCATTGGAAGGCAGATTCTTAAAACCCTCAATGTGCTTTTATATACATGTGTGTCATTTGAATCCTTGACAATCTGCTGAGATGGGAAGAGTAGACCTCTTTCTTTTATAGACAAGCAAACTGAAACTTAGAGAGGTGAAGAGGCTTGATCGAGGTATGACTAGAAGCAAAATTGTGGAATTGCTGAGATCTGCCTTACCTATTCTACTACTTGCCTATGCTTCTTTGCTTCTTAATAGCTCACCAGCTGTCCTAGACTCCCTTTAAAATTAAAACAAAACCAGACTTTTGGTTGCCTAGAGCTTCCCTTACATCAAAATTATTATTAATAAGACTACGAATAACAGCCACATCAGCAGCTAACATTGGGTCCTTTCTACACATTGTTAAGTGCTCTGCCTACATTTTCTAACTGTCTCAAAGACTCCATAAGGTGGGTTATTATTCCCATTTTACAGATGAGGAAACTGAGGCTTAGAGACTAAGTGACTTGCCAAAGGTCACGTTCCTATGTAGCAGCCTTCTTATTTCATCTAAAGCTCTTCCTATTTTCCTTGCAGCCCACCAGATTTTGGCAAATGGCAGAGAGGAAAAGAATCTGATAAAGTAATTCAGAGAAAGCCATTATGGACAATTACAGATTTCCTGAATCATGTTCCCACTTCTAATGTGGAGATCAGATTTTTTCAGAAACTTCTAGAGGCCACCATTCAAAAACATGAGTATTCAGTTTAATAGAAGAATCATGGGTTACAGACTCCTAAATTACCTGCTTTGTCTGCTGCTTGGGTTAACACTGCCTTCCCAGAGACAGTCCATAATACACTGACAGCATCTGAAGGCTTGAGTCTGAGTCCCAAGTACTTTTTATTAGCTGTGGTGTCTTGAGACAGTCACATCCAGGATGTGGCTTAATGCTCTGAGAGAACCAGAGCCAGTTGGAAAATGAATCAATACTCTCATCTTTCTTTTTCTAAGGTTTCCAAAGTACTGAACTTATTTTCTTGCCCTGGATATGTCTGCTATTGTCACTGTTGCTCATGTAAACTATTATTATTGTTACTATATAAATAAAATATATGATACTAGATGCTATACAATAAAATGAAATATATATTATACTTAGAAATAAAGTGCTTTGTACGGTGCTTGGTAGAGAAAGCAAATATCCTAGACATCATCACTGTTGTCATCATCATTAAATTTATTACCTCTCCATTATAGTTAATCACTAATAGTACAGAAAAACTTATAGAAATATTAATAGGTGGCAATGGCTGTATATTTATTCCTTTTTATGTACAGAACATATTTTTCTTATTTAAGTGCCCAGAACCCAAAGTAAACCAAGTCAAGAATCAGGTTGCCTAAAAGTTCAAGTGGCAAGCACCTTCTGTTTAGCTACAAAAACTCTTTACAGAAATTAGGTACTATTTCCTGATGCTATAGAAAGAGCTGTAAAATAACAGAAACTCTTTATCCCTCTAATTCTGAAGATTGTCATCTAGTGTGGGGATCCTAGCTAACTTCCTGCAAAGTTATAGTTACATAAAGATTGAGGAGAAATTGTTCTTTTAAGTATACTATAAAGAGAATAAGGCTACTAGCTCAATTTTCAGAAGCTTATCCAAAATCACTGCGGATGGTGACTGAAGCCATGAAATTAAAAGATGCTTGCTCCTTGGAAGGAAAGCTATGATAAACCTAAACAGTGTATTACAAAGCAGAGACATTACTTTGCCAATAAAGGTCCATCTAGTCAAAGCTATGGTTTTTCCAGTAGTCATGTATGCATGTGAGAGATGGACCATAGAGAAGGCTGAGTGCCAAAGAATTGATGCTTTCACATTGTGGTGCTGGAGAAGACTCTTGAGTTTCCCATGGACTGCAAGGAGATCAGTCAATCCTAAAGGAAATCAACACTGAATATACATTGGAAGGACTGATGTTGAAGATGAAGCTTCAATACTTTGGCCACCTGATGCAAACAGCTGACTCATTGGCAAAGATCCAGATGCTGGGAAAGACTGAAGGCAGGAGGAGAAGAGGGTGACAGAGGAGAGATGGTTGGATGGCATCACTGACTCGATGGACATGAGTTTGAGCAAGCTCCTAGAGTTAGTGAAGAACAAGGAAGCCTGGCATGCTGCAATCTATGTGGTCGCAAAGAAGCATATGCTACTTAGCAACTGAACATCATCTAATATGTAAATCTCAATTTATTCAACAAATATTAACCGAGCAGTTACTGTGTGTGGCACACTGGGAATACAATGATGACCAAAGTCCCAACTCTCACCATGCGTCCTTTTTAGGTGGCACACAGACAGAGGACAAATACACAAACAGACTAGCAAAACAATAACTGCTAAATTTCTAAAAAGAAACCATCTTTGGGTTGAGATGGAGACTATAGCGAGAGCTACCTGCTTCAGGTCGAGCAGTCAGGAAGAGAAGACATTCACACTGGAAGAATATGAAGTCAGCCATTATGTGTGGGAAGAAAAACATTGCAGGCAAAGAAGTTTGTGAATGAGAAGTCTCTGAGATGGGGAAAAATGCTTAGTGCAGTTGAGAAATTGGAAAAAGTCAAGTATAATTGGAGTGGGGAGAGCAAGGGAGAGGGGGTGTGACACGAGGTCATCAGGTGATCAGGGGCTGGACCACACTGCCCTCTGGACCATGGTAAGGAGTATGGATTTAAGTCCAGAGGAAACCACGGAAGAATTTTAAGCAGAGAAGCAACATGACCTGATTCATGTCTCCATGTAATTCTTATCATGTGTGGAGAAAAGACACTGAAGACAATGATGACCTTTATCTTCCCAGCCAATACTTGTTAAAAAAGCAGAAATTATCAAGTAATCTCCCCCTAATTTTAAAGCAATCTTCCTTCACGTTTCTGGAGGAACAGTAGTTCATCTACATTCTAAACAGGATACTAATAGAAACAGCAAGCTCCAACCTGCCTAGCTGGGGACAGGAATGCATTTTGCAACTCTTGGTCAAAATTAAAGATAATAGAGTTATCTTTCAAATTGCAGTCAGTGATGTGCATGTCAGTAGGTCTCTTCTTCATCAGAGAGAAGCACTGAGTTGAAAGTGAGCAAGATCTAGCCATATTCAGTCAGTTCAGTCGCTCAGTTGTGTCTGACTCTTTTTGACCCCATGGATTGCAGCAAGCCAGGCTTCCCTGTCCATCACCAACTCCCAGAGCTTGTTCAAACTCATGTCCATTGAGTCGCTGATGCCATCCAACCATCTCATCCTCTGTCATCCCCTTCTCCTCCCGCCTTCAACCTTTCCCAGCATCAGGGTCTTTTCCAATGAGTCAACTCTTCGCATCAGGTGGCCAAAGTATTGGAGCTTCAGCTTCAGCATCAGTCCTTCCAATGAACACCCAGGACTGATTTAGGATTGACTGGTTTGATCTCCTTGCAGTCCAAGGGATTCTCAAGAGTCTTCTCCAACACCACAGTTCAAAAGCATCAATTCTTTTGTGCTCAGCTTTCTTTAAAGTCCAACTCTCACATCCATACATGACTACTGGAAAAGCCATAGCCTTGACTAGACGGACCTTTGTTGGCAAAGTAATGTCTCTGCTTTTTAATATGCTGTCTAGATTGGTCATAGCTTTTCTTTCAAGGAGCAAGTGTCTTTTAATTTCATGGCTACAGTCACCATCTGCAGTGATTTTGGAGCCCAAGCATGTCACTGTTTGCAGCCCAAGTCTGTCACTGTTTCCATTGTTTCCCCATCTATTTACCATGAAGTAATGGGACTAGATACCATGATTTTGGCTTTTTGAATGTTGAGTTTTAAGCCAGCTTTTTCACTCTCCTCTTTCACTTTCATCAAGAGGTTCTTTAAGAGCCATATGGGACCCCATTAAGTCCCAGCTGGAGGACGAGGAATCCTGTGCTTCCTCATTTTGGACAGGTAACAGTAAACAAAACGAACAGGTGCCTACCTAGGATCACTTCCATCATAAAAGAACTCTTAGCATTCCTGATAAATATAAAAGTTAAGCCACTCAAACTCTACCAGGGCCAACTCAAAAATACATCTTCCATCATCATGTTCCCTTCTCTTTCCATTGTCCAGACAGGAGCAGGAAAACAATAAAAGTCAAACTCTCTTTACCCTAAACTCTCTTTTCAGGTTTCAGTTCAATGCAGAACATATTTCTATGGATGAGTTATGAACTCAAAAAATAGAGGCTTGTCATGGAAATGTAGACAGACGCCTCACTGCAGCCGCGCTCCTGGGCACTGCCATAGTCATCAGTTTTAATGAGAGCTGTTAATATCACCTCCATCAGAATGGTTGCCCTGGGCTGACTTTCTGGGCTGTGCACAGGTGCTCTTGGCCAAAACTGTAATGTATGTTATTACATTATCAATGAGGCACAGATGTGTTTCTGTCTGAACTCAAGGTGGTGTTCCTGCCAAATGCATAACTCTTTCAGTGGGCTGGGGTCTGTTTGTATCAAAATGCCGTTCTAGCTCAGTGAACCTGAGAAGCGCCTTCTGCTTCTCTAGGACAGGAGTTTAGAAAACACACTTAAGAATGCAAGAAGGCTGGGTTCTCAAACGGCAGGTACAGGATTTCTTAAGAACACGAAACTCAGCCTGACACCTTCTGCTTTTTCAGTGAGAGCTTCAGCCACTTCACGTTCACTCACTGACTCAGGAGATTCTCGGGCTCCCACCGTGTGCAGGTATCCAGAAGAAGTCAGAGATGATTCTGCCAAGGACTTCTGCCCCCAGTATTAGTGAAAGTGTTAGTTGCTCAGCTCTGTCCAACTCTTTGCAACCCCAGGGACTGTAGCCTGCCAGGTTCCTCTGCCCATGGAATTCTCCAGGCAAGAATACTGGAGTGGGTAGCCATTTCCTTCTCCAGGGGATCTTCCCGACCCAGGGATCGAACCTGGAACTCCCACACTGCAGGTAGATTCTTTACCATCTGAACCACAATATACTGCAAATATTTCTGCCATTGCTGATTTTTTTCCTTCCAACTTCTTCAGAATTGTGGTCTCCGCTGCTGCTCCCTGAGGCTCCAGTCCTAGCATTACGGTGTTTTTCTACAGAGTTGAAGGTTTAACTTAATTGCACATCCCCAGTGGCGTCTCCTTTATCCTAAGCTTGAAACCTCCATTCACTGAGCTTTTTGTTATTCAACTAGGTCCCTGGGATCTAGCTGACTTGAAGCCAGATTTTTCTTAAAGCTGGCAGCTCCTGCAGTTAGCCTAGCATCCTATCCTGGCTCTGCCAAAAACAGTGTGGATGCCTGGGTGCTGAGAACTGGCTTTGAAAGGTACCCAGGGGCCACCGCCGACGGAGCATCACACCTGCCTATGTTCTCAATGTGTAGTCACCTGTCACCCTCTCAGGGAGAAAAAAGGTTTCTTCTCCACACAGGAAGGAGTGGTTTGGGATCAATCCTGACCTTGAAAGTGACATTGCCTTCCTTGCTGTCCAGAAAAATTGTTCTCTTACACAGAAGCTGAATGGTGAGAAAGGAGATCAGTACACTGGCCACCATACAGTCTCCTTGCTGTCATTTCAGTTTTTTAAGCATAGAGATGGATACAAGGAAGAACACTGGGAAGTGTGTGTGTGTGTGTGTGTGTGTGTGTGTGTCTGAGAAAGAAAGCAAGAGTTTGGAAAAGCAAGCAGTGTTTTTTTTTTCCTGGGCATCTGAGAGCACTCAGTTGAGGAAAACCGAGATGAGCATGGTCAGGACCTCGCATTATCCAATCCTCTATCCTTCAGCTTGTTGCATTCCTCTTGACTGATAACCAAAGATGACAGAGGCTCCTGGAGATAAATGGGCGCTCTTCTTCCCCGTTTCCTTTCCACCCCACCCCCTGTCTCACTTCAGATCTCCGCGCCCCGCCACCTCCACTTAGGCCCAGTTCTCACCTGACTGATGCCAAATGGCAGTGGAAGCATGACGGGATGCCTGGTGCCTCCTGGCCTCTCATCCCCAGGGATGTGGCTGCTGCTGCGGAGTGGAGGACTGTCATTCCTGCCATCCGGCTCCGAGCTCCAAAGATCCGGGCCAGCTGCGGTGCCCTGGTGGTGCAGTGGCTGTTCTACATGGCTGGCCTCGTTAGGAAGTGAATCTCTTGACAGGCAATTTGCCGCCGCCACCTGTATCTAGAAATCTTGTGCTAAGCCTGTGAAATGCAGGCAACCCCCTCTCTTCTCCCAGGCTTCGTTTTCACGACATGTTCTGCCTCTACTTAATGTGCACTGGCCTATTGGCATTTCCATTTGGCATTTGAAATATTCTGATCGCCTCTGCTTTCTCCTAGGCAGATTAGGCACATGTTTTAGATATGGGAGGAAGGCAAGGACATAAGGGACCCAAGAGATGACAGAGCAAAGTAATGGCAAACGGACACACTTCTGACGCAGGAAGACTTGGGTGGCCCTGCAAGTCCCTCCAAGAGAATCTGAATCTGGATGAAATACACAGGTGGAAGGGCTGACTGTCTTTATAGGGATTTATCGTCAATGTTCTTCTCAAAGGTCAGGTGGAAGTCTTCCTGATGATTACCTCAATGGTAGAAAATTTGGATAACACATTAATATTTACAAAGCACTTTTTAGGACCTCTACCAACTACTGGACATGGAACAACAGACTGGTTCCAAATAGGACAAGGAGTACTTCAAGGCTGCATATTGTCACCTTGCTTATTTAACTTATATGCAGAGTACATCATGAGAAACGCTGGGCTGGAAGAAGCACAAGCTGGAATCAAGATTGCTGGGAGAAATAGCAATAACCTCAGATATGCAGATGACACCACCCTTATGGCAGAGAGTGAAGAGGAACTAAAAAGCCTGTTAATGAAGGTGAAAGAGAGTGAAAAAGTTGGCTTAAAGCTTAACATTCAGAAAACTAAGATCATGGCATCTGGTCCCATCACCTCATGGGAAGTAGATGAGGAGACAGTGGAAACAGTGTCAGACTTTATGTTTTTCGGCTCCAAAATCACTGCAGATGGTGACTGCAGCCATGAAATTAAAAGATGCTTACTCATTGGAAGGAAACTTATGACCAACCTAGATAGCATATTAAAAAGCAGAGACATTACTTTGCCAACAAAGGTCCGTTTGGTCAAGGCTATGGTTTTTCCAGTGGTCATGTATGGATGTGAGAGTTGGACTGTGAAGAAAGCTAAGCACCGAAAAACTGATGCTTTTGAACTGTGGTGTTGGAGAAGACTCTTGAGAGTCCCTTGGACTCTCAAGGAGATCCAACCAGTCCATCCTAAAGCAGATCAGTCCTGGGTGTTCATTGGAAGGACTGATGCTGAAGCTGAAACTCCAGTACTTTGGCCACCTCATTCGAAGAGTTGACTCATTGGAAAAGACCCTGATGCTGGGAGGGACTGGGGGCAGGAGAAGGAGGGGACAACAGAGGATGAGATGGCTGGCTGGCATCACTGACTCAATGGACATAAGTTTGAGTAAACTCTGGGACTTGGTGATGGAAAGGGAGGCCTGGCGTGCTGCAATTCATGGGGTCGCAAAGAGTTGGACACCACTGAGCGACTGAACTGAACTGAACTGAACTAACCAACTACTAGGCAAATTCAAAAACAAGGTACATAAGAAGCTGAATAATGTTATTTTATATATATATATATATATATACAATGTGTAAGCTGTATCCTAAGATTTTTTTTTGGGAGGGGGAAGCAGGCAATTATAAGATAATTCATGTAAGTTATGTGTGTGCTAAGGCGCTTAGTCATGTCTGACTCTTTGCAACCCTATGGACTGTAGCCTGCCAGGCTCCTCTGTCCATAGGATTTTCCAGGCAAGAATACTGGAGTGGGTTGCCGTGCCCACTTCCAGGGGATCTTCCTGATCTAGGATTGATCTCATGTCTCTTATGTCTCCTGCATTGGCAGGCAGATTCTTTACCACTAGCGCCACCTGGGAAGCCCTAATGTAAAGTAGCGGACATTTAAAAATAATTTAGATTCAAAATAGAACTCTTTTCTAAATAATATTTCATAATTGAAAAGTTAAAGCTCTTCAAATTTCATGAAAATTGAAAAGAACATTATGAAAGTGGTATCCTCTGATCTCTAGTCTTTAAATATTTTCAAAAGACATATATTTCAAATAGATGCACATATTGTATTTAATTTTGGACTTAAAAAGTCAGTTCCTAAGTATTCTATTTTGTTCAGAAATTAAAAACAAGGGAAATAAAAATTTAAAAACCAAGCTCTACAGGACATTGAAAGGGTATTAGAATGATGAAGTGTCTTAGTCTTTAAAAGATATTATCATTTCAACTGAAGTCTTCGCCCTGCTGATAAGGTTTGGGTCACTAGGAGTCTTTCTTGGCAGTCCAGTGGTTAAGACTCTGAGCTTCCAATGCAGGGGGCACGAGTCCAATCCCTGATTTAGGAACTAAGATCCTGCATGTGGCATGGTATGGCCAAAAAATTAAAAAATAAAAAGGTTTGGCTCACTCTTGGTGTAAGAGACACCATCAGTAAGATGCAAAGTCTGCTCCATGACAGGGAGTCAGTTCTCAGTCATATTTTTGCCAGCCTTTTTTTTTTTTTCTCCATCAACCTTATGATTCATTAATGCAGTTAATAAAAATGCTTTAAGTCAGGTGTGTTCTGGATGTACAATGATGGGTAAGAATAGTTTTATCCCGTCTTATGGAGTGAAGAGTGACAGGCAGTCAGATAATCAACAGCAATGGAACCAGGGTCAGAATGGGAGGAGGAGTGTTATTCACGGGGCCTTCAACAGGAGCAGCTCAGCCACCCCTGGGTGTTGGTGAGAACGGTAGGCGAATGGGGATACTGGCCCTTACTCTGAAAGAAGAATCCAGGAGAGATCTGAATTTTCTCTCTGCTCAAGCAGTTCATTTGAAATTTGAGGACAGGTTACACAATTGGCATTGGCAACCCCATCCATTCCTAGAATTCTGGCTTAACCCTAGATGCAAGGAACACCCTGAGTGTGGTGGATTAACTTTGGTTGTGTTTAATTTTCCTAATCATACCCATTGGTCTTGAATGATTTCAGCTCCCTCAGAACTCGAGTTGTCCCACTTTGAGTATAAACATCACCCCCCATCCTTGCAGACAACAATCTTTGAGTGCTGTCTAGTTACAACACGCAGACAGCCAAGGTAACAGTGGCAAATAGAAATAGAAAAAAATACCAAGCTGTTTGCACTGGGACATGGTTACCATGAAATGAGCAAACATTTAATTTTGTTTATTGAGGTCAACGTGAAAGCTGTTGAATCTCTTATAACAACTTTGTGACATTTGATGCATGCCTTTTTGAAACACCTCAAGCTGAGCTTGTTGTTCTAAAATGTCAGAATGTTCCATTCTGGTAAGCAGTCAACTTGTATTGAGTTTTCCCTTTGTGCAGAATGCCGTGAAGTGTGGCTGAGATGTATAAGGGGAATGAAAGAGGATACAATGAAAACTGGAAGCTGTGAGTCAGTAGACAGTGAAAAAAATCTGAAAAGGCTTTCTGTTTTTGCTTGATTTCAGACTGAATTCATGAACAAAGGGGAGAAGACCACCCATACCTTCCATGCGTGTGTTACTTTCATAATCCCCTTCTCAATGCAAGGGGAGAAATTTTTGCCTCCTGAGTGAGGGTAATCTCAGAAATGGCAGCCTGAATCTGTGATGAAGCTGTGTGCCATCTTGGACCAAAGCAGGGACCTGCTGAACTTTAAGGCCAGGAAGCCTTCAGACAGGGCTTAGAAGAAAGGCAGGTCAACAATCTCAGGCCTCACCTCTTGCTTCTTTTTCCATTTACATTTGATGTGGGTACGTTGACAAAATAAAATATTGAGAAATCATGGGAATTCCCTGGCTTTCCAGTGGTTAGGACTCCACACTTTCACTGCAGGAGGCAGAGGTTTGATCCCTGTTTGGGGAACTGAGATCCTGGATGCTGCATAACACAGCCAAAAAAAAAAAAAAAAAAAATCGAGAAGTCATAATTGTATAGAGGATAAATGAATAGGCTTTGGAGTTCTGAGGTTTAAACCAAGGCTCCATTGTGATCAACTCCACGACTTTGGGCAAGTTGACCTCTGTGAGCTTCAGTGTCCATATCTGTTAAATGGGGGTAATAATATCGACTCAGGGGTTTATTGTGAGGATTAAATGAGATAACTAATATATAAGTCACTTAGCATAGGGCCCAGTCTAGAAAACTTTAATACATATTAAACTATGACTATCCATAATTATGTCAACTCTATGGAAATAAAATCAATGCTTTAATTAGGATTCTTTAGTTTGTTAATTTCCCAAATTGCCTAGTCTAAGCAGAAAGTTACGTGCATTCTAACAAATTCAACACAAGAAAACCAAAGATTCATTTATTAATTCAGTTAACAAGCATCTATGGAGCATTTTCTATGTGCTCAGCCATGGGTAAGCCACTGAGGGTGCCGGAATAAAAGTAACAGTTCCCATTTTCTAGGACCATTTTCTAGGACCTTAACGCTAGTAGAGCAGGTCAATAAACAAACCAACAATGACCATGTGGCAAGTGTGCTTAATTAAGGCAGCTTGGCAGGCCTATGCTTTGAAAATGCAGAGCTCACGAGAGAAGAGCACATCATACCAGAAGGATTACATGGTGATTACTGTCTAACATGCTCATTCTAAAGGAATGGAAGAGGGAAGTCAGAAACACAGGAGAGATCACTGCAGGCCCTGCCTCACACCCTACCAAGTTCCCCGCCTTAGAAACTCTTTTCTCCCTGGGCTGGGAGGTCATTTTTTGGCCTTTAAGATAAATGCTGGCCTTGGACAGAAGCTTAAGGGGGCCCATCCTCTGTAACTCAGGTTTAAACCAAGTTTGCAGCCAGGGCAGCCTTGACCATACGCACCTGATCTTCTGCCCTGAATGTTTAGCATCAGAGCTAGGCTCTTTCTTCCTTGTACATCTTTTAAAACTCTAATCTTGGCTCTGATCTCCATGCTTATGGATGGGATCCTGCTACTTCTTAAAGATTCTATCAATGACGTTTTCTGCTCTGGGTGGGTGTTGGTTTGTTTGCTTTTGATAATAGCTTTATTGAGATATAATTCATATATATACAATTCACTCTCTTAAAATGTACAATTCATTGACTTTTAGCATGTTCATAGCTTCACCATCACCACAATCACCTTCAGTAAATTTCATCACCTGAAAAAGAAACACTTGCACCCCCTAGCTGTCACCCCAATCCTCGTATCCCTCCAACCTCTGGCAACCACTAACCTTTCAGTCATTATAGATTTGCCTGTTCTGGACATCTCACATAAATGCACGTTATGGCCTGAATTATAACCCTCTAAATTCATATGGTGAAGTTCTAACCCCTCAATGTGACTATGTGTTTGGAGACAGGGCCTTGAAAGGGGTAATTGTGTGTGTGTGTTAGCTGCTTAGTTGTATCCAGTTCTCTGCAACCCCTGTGGGACTGTAGCCCGCCAGGCTCCTCTGTCCATGGGATTCTCCCAGCAAGAACACTGGAGTGTGTTGCCATGCCTTCCTCCAGAGGATCTTCCCAACCCAGGGATTGAACCCAGGTCTCCTGCATTGTAGGCAGATCCTTTATCGTCTGAGTCATCAGGTAATTAAAATTAAATAGAAACTTAATGGTGGGGACCTGATCCAACAGGACTGGTGTCCTCATAAGAAGAGGAAGGGACACCAGGGCTGCGTGTGTACAGAGGAAAGGCCATGTAAGGGCACAGCGAGAGGACAGTAGTCTGCTGGCCATGCAGAGAAGCCTCAGGAAAAACCAACTTGGCAAGATCTTGATCTTGGACTTCTAATCTCCAGAACCATGAGAAAATAAACTTCTGTTTAAGCCACCCAGTCTGTGGCGTTTTATGACAGCAGCCCTAGTAGATTAATGTAGTAGATTCATACAACATGTGACCTTTTGTGTCTGACTTCCTTCACTTAGCATAAGGTTTTCAAGGTTTAATCCATGTGTTAAGATATATCAGTACCTCATTCCTTTTTTGATGAAAAAATAATACTCAATTGTGTGACTAAACTACATTTTGTTTACCCATTTTGATGGAAATTTGGGTTATTTCAACCCTTTGATTGTTAACGGGTAATGCTGCTATGGACATTCATGTATAAATTTTTGTGTGAACATGTGTTCATTTGTCTTGGGCATATATATCTTGGAGTAAAATTTACGGGTCATATGGGAACTCTATGCATAACATTTTAGGAACTATCAAACTCTTTTCTGAAAAGTCTACACATTTCACCTTCTCACTAGCAAGGAATGAGGGTTCCCAATTCTTCATATCCTTGTCACCATTTGTAATTGTCTGTCTTTTTTTATTATAGCCATCCTAGTGGCTATAATCAGCTCTGAGTATTCATTGGAAGGACTGATGCTGAAGCTGAAGCTCCAATACTTTGGCCACCTGATGTGAAGAGCCAACTCATTGGAAAAGACCCTGATGCTGGGAGAGACTGAGGGCAGGAGGAGAAGGGGTTGCAAGGAGCCGGACACAGCTTAGTGACTAAACAACAACAACAGTGGGTATAAAGTTGTAGTTCACTGTGGTTTTGGTTTGCACTTCCTTAATAATGGATAATGCTAAGAGTCTTTTCAGGCGTTTATTGCCGTTTGTGTACCTTTTTTGGAGAAATGTTTATTCAGATCTTTTGCCTACTTTTAATCAGCAATTATGTTTTTTAGCCATTAATTTTTAATTTGACTTTTTATTGTTGAGTTGCAATGATTCTTTATATGTTCTGGATACAAGTTCCTTATCAGACATAAGATTTGCAAAATTTTGTTCCTTCTGTATGTTATCTCTTCAGTTTCTTGATGGTGTCCTTGGAAGCACAAAAGTTTTCATTCTGATGCATGTCCAGTTTATCTAATTTTTCTTTTGTTGTTTATGCTTTTGGTGTCTTATTTAAGAAACCACTGCCAAATCTAAGGACATGAAGATTTACTCATATGTGTTCTTCTAACAGTTATACCATTTCAGACCTTTTACCATTTAGGTCTTTGATCACAGTTGATTTAATTTTGTATATGGGGTGAGGTAAGGGTTCCAGTTCATTTTTATGCATGTGGATACCCAGTTATCTCAGCATTATTTGTGGAAAGACTATTCATTTCTCCATTGAATTTTCTTAGGAATTTTATTAAAAATCAATCATAAATTAAACATTTATTTCTGGACTATCAATTGTATTCCATTGATCTATATGTCTGTTTTTATGCCGGTACCATTGCTATTGTTGTTGTTGTTCGGTCTCTAAGCTGTGTCTGACTCTTTGGACCCCGTGGACTGCAGTACGCCAGGCTTCCCTGTCCATCACCAACTCCCAAAGCTTGCTTAATCTCGTGTCCCTCAAGTCACTGATGCCATCCAACCATCTCATACTCTGTCATCCCCTTCTTCTCCTGCCTTCAATTTTTCCCAGCATCAGGGTCTTTTCCAATGAATCAGTTATTCATATCAGGTGGCCAAAGTATTGGAGCTTCAGCTTTAGCATCAGTCCTTCCAATGAATATTCAGGAATTATTTCCTTTACGACTGACTGGTTTGATCTTGCTGTCCAAGGGACTCTCAAGAGTCTTCTCCAACACCACAGTTCAAAAGCATCAGTTCTTTGGCGCTCAGCTTTGTTTATGGTCCAACTCTCACTGATAATTGTAGCTTTGTAGTTAAGTTTTGAAATTGAGAAGTGTGAGTACTCCAACTTTGTTCTAATTTCTCAGGATTGTTTTGGATACTGTGGGTCCCTTGAAGTTCTCTATGCTTTTGAAGGGTCATCTCTCTCTGGTGCCTCACCAGGATTTATCTGCTCACTGAGGCATCTGGGGTTGACCTGCAAATCTGCCAGATGCTGGTACCTATATGCCTCAGCATTACTCTGCCTGAATAGACTTTTTCCAGCCCCAAGAGCTGGATCTTGTTAATCCAAGTTCTTCTTCTTCTTCTTTTTTTTTAATAGGACAAATCCACACTTTTATTTATTTTCAATAAGTTTAAATCCTCGAAATGTACAGCATCACACAGATTTTGTGTCCAATGGCCTTAGCGGGCAGGTTACTTTGGAATTTGGCATGAACCAAGCCACTATTTCCATGAGCTCTAGTTATCTTTCCCCAGATTATTTTTGTTAGGTTTTCCGCCAGGAGTTACTGTGTTGTTTTTTGCTTTGTACACATGAGCACATCTCTTGCCTAGAGAGAATTCAATTTTATCTTGAGCAAATACACCTTCAATTTTCAGGAGAGCAGTGTGTTCCCTCTGGTTCCCTAGACCCCATTTATAGCCAGCAAAAATGGCCTTGGACCACAACCTTCCAGACATATTTGTCGTTTTAGAAGTCCTGTTCCCAGCAGACCTCTACAAGGTCCAAGATGGCTGAAAGAATTTAATCCAAGTTCTTGATGGGTACCTTGCCAGGGAGGAGATCTAATTCCAAGCTGAATTCTGGTTTCAAACAAGATTGATAGATTTGGTCTGATGGGTCACTATAGAATCCTAAGAATTAATTAGGTATGATGGACAGCTTGTTAAGTATAGTCATGTTATGACTGTTGTTTTTAAATTATGAAAATAGGGAATTCTCTGGCCGTCCACTGGTTAGAACTCTGTGCTAAGGAGGAAGCAGGTTGGGTCCCACAAGCTACATGGTGCTACCCCCCAAAATTATAAAAGTGATGTTGTCATACCCTAAAAAAGATAAACAGTTCAAAAGCCATAATCCTTTTGTTAAAATTATAGTATAATTAAAGTAAAATTATGATAACCTAGACATAAAGTAAAAGTTATGACCAACCTAGACAGCATATTAAAAAGCAGATACATTACTTTGCCAACAAAGGTCCGTCTAGTCAAGGCTATGGTTTTTCCAGTGATCATGTATGGATGTGAGAGTTGGACTATCAAGAAAGCTGAGTGCTGAAGAATCGATGCTTTTGAACTGTGGTGTTGGAGAAGATTATTGAGAGTCCCTTGGACTGCAAGGAGATCCAACCAGTCCATCCAAAAGGAAATCAATCCTGAATATTCATTGGAAGGACTGATGCTGAAGCTGAAGCTTCAATACTTTGGCCACCTGATGCAAAGAACTGACTCATTGGAAAAGACCCTGAAGTTGGGAAAGATTGAAGGCAGGAGGAGAAGGGGATGACAGAGGATGAGACGGTTGGATGGCATCACCGACTCAATGGACATGAGTTTGTGTAAACTCCGGGAGTTGGCAATGGACAGGGAGGCCTGGCGTGCTGCAGTCCATGGGGTCGCAAAGAGTCGGATACGACTGAGTGACTGAACTGAACTGAAAGTAAAATTATAGTATCAATGATCTAATGTATTACTGTAGATAGTAATACATTGGCTTCCCTGGTGGCTCAGCAGTAAAGAACCCTCCTGTCAATGCAGGAGACGTGGGTTTGATTCCTAGGTCAGGAAGATCCTCTGGGGAAGGAAATGGCAACCAACTCCAGTATTCTTGCCTGAAAAATCCCATGGACAGAGGAGCCTGACAGGCTACAGACCATGGGGCCACAAAACAGCTGGACACAGCTTAGTGTCTAAACAACAATTCCTCTGTAGATAGAAGTTTTTGTATGATTTTTGGAAATTAACTTGAGTTGAGAATTCCACTAGGAATTTTTGGGGGTATCTATTCTTTCCCTTATGGTTTGAAAGGTCATTCACATTTTCTGTTTTTTATTAGGCCATACTGTGCAGCATGTGGGATCTTAGTTCTCCCATCAGGGTTCAAACCTGTGGCCCCCTGTGTTGGAAGTGTGAAATTTTAACCACTGGACTGCCAGAAAAGTCACACCATTCACATTTTTGTAGACATTTGTGTTCTTAGTCGTTCAGTTGTGTCTGACTCTTTGTGACCCCATGGACCATAGCCTGCCAGGCTCTTCTGTCCATGGGGATTCTCCAGGAAAGAATACTGGAGTGGGTTGCCATGCCCTCCTCCGGGGGATCTTCCCAACCCAGGGATTGAACCCACGTCTCCCACCTTGCAAGTGGGTTTCTAACCATCTGAATCACCAGGGAAGCCCCCTTGCAGGTGTAATCAAGCAAAAATCATACTTTGGGGTTAGGAAGAGTCTTAAGTGTGCTTTCACAGGAATATTTACCTAGATTTATTTTGAGGTTAGGCTAAGATTTAACATGTGGTTTGTCTTTGTATTGAACTCTTTCCTCTCTAAAAGCATATGTGTATTTCCAAATGCATCATTTCATCCTTAGAACACTTGCTAAGGCTGGCTACAAATGTTCAGGTTCAATCGATGTGGCTTCCGAGTCATTGAATAAAACATGCCACACCATTTATTAAAACCCGGGCTCTGGCAATCCCGGTGCTCAGATTTTCTTCAGGGTGACCAGCAAGGGGCACTAAAGCCTAGCATCTCTTCCCTGTTCCCTTCCCACAACATCAGAGGATTCAGTAAGAAAGTAATTGGGAATGAATCTGGAAGCTGTGCACTTTTGTAGTCAGATCAAAACACTGGTGGCAGTCTCTTTGATATTTTTTTAAGGGTATTGATAATTTTTAAATGAGAAAAATTCTGATTGGGTAAAAAGACAACAAAACAATTCCAAATATAGAACCACTCTTTGCTTACAAGCCATAATTCTCCTATCTAGTCAATACTATTAGGTAGACAGCAGAATCCTGTCATTGCTTTTCTATGAATTACTGCATTTTTTTCATCCAGAGAACATAATGGCTTAGCCACATAACAGTTCCTAAAAGGATGAACTAGTTGATGTTACGGTGACAAGCAATTATTACAGAAGCCTACTGGTTGGTCATTTTTTCCCCTCCTTCCCTTTAAATTTTGCCTATTTATTTCCATCAGCTAGTAAGGATGACTCTTTTATTGTTTCAAATAAAGGATGTCATCTGTATGCTAGGCACACATTATGAATAATTCCTTGTCATAACAAGACACGAATGTCCTTCAGAGACTGACATGAAGTTACTGGAGCTGTTTAGTATTTGGTAATGGGCTTTTCTTTTTAATTTTAGCTTTGATCCATGCTTAATCACCTCAAGGTATTGAAATACTAAGAATGACAGCATTCAATAATTAGTTCACCAATCTGGAAGCTAAGACCCACTATTCTTTCATTCTAAATCAAAGAAATAGTTTCTGAAAGCTCAGTCCCCTTATCAATACTATAGAAATGATGCATGTAAAGTTAATTAATTCACAATTAATGTTCAATTACAGGTCAACCAATGTATAATACTCTGAGAAAAAAATCATTCCTTTTTCAAACTGGTTTTCTTTTAAGACTTAGATTTTTTGGACCTTGTTATTTGCAGCCTGTGAGAACTGTATTAAAATGGATCACATACTTATTCACCCAGCTCATTACAGCCCTCTTCCCCTCAAATACAATCCTAAGCCTCAAATGGCTGATTACTTAAGAACCCTCAAGAAGTCTTAGCTAAATGATGGACAGTCCGGAGTATGATTTTTAATATTTTCCCCTCTGCTAGCCAGAATGAGAAACTGGGGATCACAGAGAAAAGATTTTTAGGGGCTGAGGCAGATATCATGGGTGGAATAAAAAAGACAGAGCCAGAGAAAGAAAAGACTGTGGATTCCACGTTCTCTGAACAAATACAAAGGTGATCTGTCCAAGCTACAGTTCTGATGGCCCTGAGGCGTCCAGGTGTGGTGTCCTTTCCACTCCCTGGGCCTTTCCTCTCAGTGACCCGGGAGGTCTGTTGTAGGTTTGTTGTTGGAGGTCTGTAGGTTTGTTGTAGTTGTTATTCACTTGCTAAGCCGTGTCTGACTCTTTAAACTGCAGGTCACCAGGCTTCCCTGTCTTTCACTATCTCCCAGAGTTTGCTCAGATTTATGTCCATTGAATTGGTGTTGCTATCTAACCATCTCATCCTTTGCCTCCTGCTTCTCCTTTTGCCTTTAGTCTTTCCCAGCATCAGGGTCTTTTCCAATGAGTTGGCTCTTCGCATCATGAGGCCAAAGTATTGAAGTTTCAGTTTCAGCATCAGTCCTTCCAAAGAATATTCAGGACTGATTTCCTTTAGGATTGACTGGTTTGACCTCCTTGCTGTCCAAGTGACTCTCAAGAGTCTTTTCTACCCACAGTTTAAAAACATCAACCTGGTGGCATATTCTGGCGTGTAATTTTGGGCAAATGACTTTCTTATCTAAGCCTCAGTGAATTCTTCTATACTGTGAAGATTCACTCATACATTTAACAAATATTTATCAAATGCCTGCTATATGCCAGGCATTGTTCTTAGGCCCAACTGAGAGAATGAATGTGAAGCACTTAGAACTGTGAAAATAAATAACATCAATTATAATCCTTTGAGAACCTACTGTGTGCAGTGTACCCTATGCCGTACACTTCAGGCAATTACTTAACCTCTTTCTGCCTCAGTTTTCCTCCTTTGTGAAGGGAGATTTTGGCCTCATATGGCTTTTGTAAGGTTTAAATGAGGAGACTACATTAAATAGTTTGAACAGTGCCTGGCACATAATTAATGCCATGCAAATGTTTGCTGTCACCACCGCAGTTTCTAAGTAACACCCTGGAGAGATAAGTGTTATTCTCATTCTCGAAGGATGAGTTTAACTGAGGGTTAGGGAGGTCATGGTCAAATGACTGGTAAGTCACAGATTGGTGGTCTTGTCTACCTGGTTCCAAACCCGGTCCATGCTTTTCCCATGGAACCTTGGTGCCTCCAGGAAGCATTGAACTCCTTGCTTGTGATTGCGTAGACTGTTTGCACATGAACTGTTTGCACAGTAGCTCCGAAATGCTACTGCCGGTTCCTTTCAGTCTCTCCTGTGAGTGCGCCCATGGCCATATACATGCACATGCACACACACACACACACACACACACACACACACACACGTGCTCACATCCATAGTCTTTGCCTTAGCATTCATTATGAGCAGTGGCTCCTCTCCTCATAGAAATGATGCCACCAGATATGCATTCAGCAAAACTGCCCATCCTTTGCTCTAGAACCAGAATGCAAATTTAGTTTTCCAGTCTGTGAGCTTTCTCAAAGCTGTCTTCCTGGCTTGCTCATTCATTCATTCCGTCATTCATCAAACATTCACTGTGAGCCAAGCTGTGTGCTAGGTAAATTCTTAATTTATTAACCACATACTATGCTTTCTCAGTATGGAAAATATTGGATCCTAATTGTGGACTTTGTACAGATTTGTTTAAAAGGACAGAAGGTAGGAAAAGGCAATGTTTGTTTGTTTTTCACGTGGCCAGTGGTTGCCACTGACTGTCAGCAGATGGTAGTTCTATCAACACTTCACAGCTTAAATAAGAAGCGTATTTTCTCACCGTGTCCTTTGTATATCTTCCCCTTGGGAAACACACAGCTACAAATTATATGGAGGTGCTTTAGAGACAAATGAATCTCCCTCTGAGAATTGTGGGGGAATGTGACTGCTTTAATAAACTATTCTTTTTAACTTGATGCAGTTGAAAATGTTGCAAGTGTTCTAAGGAGTACATTACACCAAGTTGGTGATGGATTTGTGGAAAACCAAGTTACAAAGTCAAGATAGCAATTGTTTCTTTTATTAAAAAAATATAGGCACATTCTCCCCACCCCCACACACAAAGGGCCTGAATGAGGAGGAAGTAGATTTTGAATTCTCAATGTTATACCCCAAAAGAGCTACAAGTTTTGAGAATGCATTTGCTGTGTGTTGTTCTCTGAATATTTATTCTTTCTTCTCTTAATAATAATTCAATTCTCCCCTGGGGAAAGGTTTGTACTGGCTCTTGATTAAAAAATAAACCAAAATAAGACAAAAAACAAACAAGAAAATTACTTATTGCCTTCTTCCCCAATCTTTTGGGAACGTGTGCTGTGACCATTGCTCACTATTTCCCTCACTGGGCTTTTTTCTTAGGGTTTCTTTTTGGAAATGCCCTAGATAGAACCTAGTATTTCTTAGGCAATAAAAGCTTCCACTCTGCTCTATTAGGAAAAACAGAGAGAGAGCATTGTAAAAGGAATTTTAATTATTTCTGACTTATGTTAATTGTCAATATTTAGAGGTTACCTTGAGGTTTCTGTCAAGAATTTCAAGTAAGGGGCTAACACTGACAGCCAAATGGCAAATTAATATACGACATGTAAGAAATATATACAAAGTGCCTTAAAGACAGAGACTTGTTAAAAATATTTGCCAACCACTATGATTCTTCTGCAATGCAGCAGACCGTCTGCAATGCAGGAGACCCAAGTTCAATCCCTGGGTCAGGAAGATCCACTGGAGAAGGATATGGCAACCTACTCTAGTATTCTTGCCTGGAAAACTCCATGGACAGAGGAGTCTGGTGGGCTACAGTTTGCGGGGTCTCAGTCGTTGGATATGACTGACCAACAAACCACCACAATGATCAGAACAGATGTTACAGTCTCAGCTTTCATACTTTCATTGCTGAAATGTGGCAAGGTCTGGGTTTTCCTGGGGAGAGAGGGGCCAGGATGACCAGTGCGACAGGAGTTGGGACAGCATCCTTTTAGCAACTAGTATAGAAGCATTTCCATAATTTAACAACTGGTTTGTAGAGGTGGATTTTCTAAGTAAATGAGAATCTTGCATGGGAATCTTCCAAATAACCCTTCATATTCTTACTTAATTTTTAATTGCAAAGGGATACTGTTTCTTTAAGAGGTCCCACAAACTTTATAAGCTTTAGGCACCCCAAAATCAGGTTTTAGACCCCCAGGTTGGCTGTAACTGTGCACACCAGATGATTCCCAGCCCAGTCAACAACTGGATGGCAACTAGGGTTGGGGTCTAGAAGGGGCTAGCTCCAGCCATGCCTATGTGGGTGCCCACTGTCCACTGCAGTGGACAAAGTGGGTCCAAAGTTCTGACTGGTCCTCACAGAGGGTCGATCCACTTTAGGAAGTGAATTCACTGGGCTATCATTATAATTATAGCCTGCTGTCATTATAATATCTTATAATTTTTCATCAGACACAAATTTCTTCAATTTCCTGCTTACCGAGAAACCTTGTTATTATATCTTAGCTCCTGCTGTGGATGTCTTTGATAGGCTGGCCATCGGATTTAAGGGTGTAGTCCCTCAGGCAGCTCTATTTCTCAGAAAAAAAATTAATAAATTGATATTCTATTTTAGTAGCCATTACTCTAATTACCTGGTCAAAGTGAGTCCTCTTGTGAGAGACAATCTATGCTAAGGTTTCTGAGCCCATGAAGCTGGACTTTGGACCATGACAAATTGGCTAAAATCAACATCCTGTCTCCAGGGAGAGAATTCTCCACTGCATTGCCCTTGGCCTTCTTCCTTAGGCTCAGCAGTACTTTTATTTCAGCAGAACTGTTTATTTTTCCCCCCCACTAGACTGTAAACTCCTCAAGAACAGGGGCCATCTGTATTTCAAATAGTATAAATACATAACAGAGAGTAAGGGCTCAATAAATATTTGGTGAATGAGTGAATGGTGTAAGAAAAAGTATGTGATAATCTTGGGATGTTAGTAAACTAGTAGCAACAGAAACTTTTAGTTAAATTTACAAAATCACTTTGCTTTTAACCAATTTATTTTTTCATTAGAAAAGTATTCGTAATGCTCTGTGGGTTAAGGATCTTTTACCTGTTTGTTGATAAGTCACATGAAATGTGCTACAAAGCTAACCATGGTTGATATATAGTCATCTCTCCTTAAAATTTTTTTTCACTACAGTATAGTCCCTTTATTATTTTATGTCTACTAGATCTGCAAATATTTAGGGGAATTGAAAATCATTTTCTATTTGGCATTTAAAGCTAGCGATGAGAAGCTAGTTATAGTAAGAATAAACCAGTCCTGGGATGAATTCCTTTGCTGAAGAATGTGCAAAATAACCCAACTGAATGGTATTGATGTCATTACACATAATTTCCATCATTCAGAAAAATTTACTCTTGGTTTTAAAGCACTCATGCACACAGATACACATTATCCACTACATGAAAATGTTGAGGCAGAAATTCAGGGAAAGAAAACAATTCTAATGAAAATCGCCTTTTACAAAAGAACATTCAGAGGCAAATGAATGAACTGAATGATGATGAGAGAAATCAGAATGAAAAGACTTCTAATCCATATCTACATACTCCTCTGAGATTTTGTTTCTGAGTCTACTGTCTTCTCAACCCTTAAGGATATTAGTAATCTAAGAAAGAAAGGAGAGAGGGAGGAAAAAGGGGAGAAAAAAGCCACAATAAAGTATGAGTGTGTGCGTGCATGTGTGTGTGTGTATTAGGGACAAGAAGATGCTTCACATCTAATTAATTATTGTATTTTCTCAAACTTGAAAACCAAATCAAACACTCTATCCCTCTATCACTAACACATCTTCTGAGAAAAAAATTCATCAGGTATTATGAACTCTATTGCTGGCTCTATAACTTGCCTTATTAAAGAACCCCAAATGGAGACAAACTACAATGCATTTATTAGTACTAGGGGGCAATTAACTACCCAAAGTGAACAATTAGTATTTCCAAGTCAGTAGTTGCTTGTTAGACTGACACTTCGTGCCTCTCAGAGGGGAGACAGGAAACTTCCTAGTCTCAAGCAGGTGTCATCTGGTCTTCAGCTCTGCATCATTTTTCAGTTGTGGCATGATGATCAATGGTACCCATGCTATAATATCAAGAACTGATTTTATTAGCAGCATGCACAACTCACAGGCAAACTGGTATCACCTTAGCTTTATAAGAGCTCAGTCTGGGAGAAAAGCAACCATTTGGGAATTGTGTTTGTGTTGCGAAAGAGAGGAGTTAATGGTGTTTGTTTTCATAAGCCGAGAGGAAGTGATCAACCCCGTGGATTCTAAAGTTCTAGCCCTCAAGTGCTTTTCACATTTCCTCTTTAAGGCATCAAGCAGCTGTTTCTCTTGGGAGGGCTCCTGGAAGCCAACTGAGTTGAACACTGGGTAATGGAATGTGGGCTTGAAGAAGGAATGCTGAGATTCAGCTTATAATCACACACACACACACACACACACACACACATACAGAGTCCTCAGAACCTGTGAGCAGCTCAACTGAAATTCTTTCTTCCTTACAGCCAGGCAAAGCAAGAATTCATCCTCTCCTGTGTCAAGCGGGGTGACCTGCTTCAGACCTCCTGCAGAGCCTGTGCTCCGAGGAGCCCTGCAGACACACAGCTGTGATGGCTGCCTCGGAGACAGCAGCCGCCAGGAACACAACCCCAGGAGATGCGACGGCCACAGAACAGCAGCGGCTTCTTCTCCAAATGGCTGTCTGAACGCAGCGGGAGTCCTCCTTGTTACAGAAACTGGAGGCCTGTCCTTGTCCTCCTTGTTCCCTACCACAGCCTGCCTCCTCCGGGCCGAGCTGCCATGAGCTCCTTAGCACCAGGAGCACTGGCCCCCTCTCAATTCAGTCCAGTTCAGTCGCTCAGTATTGTCCGACCCCGTGACCCCAGGGACTGCAGCATGCTAGGCTTCCCTGACCTTCACTATCTCCCGGAGCCTGCTCAAACTCACGTCCGTTGAGTCGGTGATGCCATCCAGCCATCTCATCCTCTGTCATCCCCTTCTCCTCCCGTCTTCAATCTTTCCCAGCATCAGGGTCTTTTCCAATGAGTCAGCTCTTCGCATCAGGTGGCCAAAGTATTGGAGCTTCAGTTTCAGGATCAGTCCTTCTGATGAATATTCAGGGTTGATTGGCCCTCTCCTGGAGTGTGTTATCACTTCCTGCCACTGAGGGTGTTCCTTCCGCGATATCGGGCTGTGGGATTCTGACATGGTGGTCTTGTTGAGGCTGTGGGAAGGCCCTGCCCTGTGAATGGAGCTGGGCTCTCCTTTAAGGAAGGGAGACATTTTCTAGTGTCAGATGTGCAGGGAAAACATGGGCTCAAGGACAGGAACCTGGAACTTCATAGGGGATTAGGTCTGGGCTCCCAGGAGTCTGAGCACACTTCCCTGCAGGGTACGAGGGGTCAGTGATCTTGCCACATGTATGCAAGCCTAGAGCTGGCGAGGGAGGCCCAAGAGCAAGCTCCAAACTCAGGGCATTTTATACAGCTGTGTATTATTTTATTTCTTTTGCAGGAGGACCCTCTTTAAATGCTCCAGCCCAGTCTCTCTCAGAGTGTTTTGGAAAATTCAAAGAATGGTCTTGGGCCAGCAGATGAGAGTAGTTACAGAGAGGACATGTCCCTGAGGCTGGACTCGGGGGGTGGTCATAGAAGGGACCCCAAATCTCCACCAAGTTAGGCCCCTGGCCTCCCACTCGACTGAAGACTGGGCTTCCTTAGGTCACTTCTCATCCACTTCCACAGCCTTCCCAGGAGCCAGCACATTGATAATTTCAACAATGGCTCTCCTGACTGCTTTAAAGCAGGATTTCAAGTTTCCTGACCCCATCCAACTCTCCCATCTGATGTGCCAACTGAAACGCCCTGTTTTCATAGGTATTCAACACCTGGGATTTATACCATCAATAGGGGTAAAAACAGCACATATTCAGTGCCAAAAGGAGAGAGAACACAGCTTTAGGCAGCATATAGTCACCACTCATGGTCCCCAAGGAAGAAACTATTTCTCTCTCTGGGGTTAGACTAGTTTATACAGAAAATACACATATATATCTTTAAAAAGTTGTGTCTAGCTGTAGATGAGCCAATAGCATATGTGTTCCTAAAGCACCCACAGTATATTCCACTAGAGAAAAGAGACTGGAATAAAATATAACATGCATTTTTTTTTTTGTAGTGGCAGCTGCCCTTTTTCAGAGAAATAATAACTGGATATCGAGGTCATTCCTGAACCTATAAATTGCCTCGTGAGTGATAAACCCTCTTTCTGTGAAACTTACAATAAACATTGGTGTGTGAGGGGCAAGTGAAAGAGGACTTGGGATGGATGAAAACACGCACTCTCCCTGGCCTTGAGAAATTAGATCAAATGCTAGGAATTGGAGTCTTTGTTGTTAGGGGAGAGATTCTGAAATCACTGGGGCATGAAAGTGTTCTCAGGCTCAGTCCAAGCTACCAAAATGAAGGGTCCAAAGACACTCAGAATCTCATAAAGTGTCTTGCCAAGAAAAAATGGAACTTTGCCTTCTTGGCTTCCAAAAGGAGGGTTTTCATCCAGGTTCCCACTGGAATGGAGAAGTCATTCACATATTTTCCCATCCTTGCTGGTCTCTCTGAATCACAACGACTTTATTTTAGCTTGTTAATTACCAAAGGAAAATGGTCCCTTAAAATCAGGCCAACGACCAGTCTTCATGTTAAAACAAAAAATGTTAATGAAAAAAAAGCAGGGTATACTATTGCATGACTACCACTATGGAAGAAAAATTATGCACAGAAAAAGCGTTGAGAGAACACAAGTCTCATCTCCTGCTTCAAGACTCTTCCAACTGTTTCTTCATCTTAAGCCCAAGAACAGAGAAAAACAATCTTTAATGGAGCAACGGAACTCAGTGATTATCCAGAATCTGATGGTTTTAGTTCTAGCAGATAATTTTTGTTTTTTCCCTATGATGACTTTAAATATTTTACAGATTTTTTAGAGTTTGCCAAAAATAGGTCTGTGAAGATCATGCAATGTTTTGTTTATGAGAGAGGAAAAGAGATAAAAACATAACTTAAAAAAAAAAAAAGATGACTATGCAGGCAAAAATAATGCTATGGGATTTTAAATCCCATGCCTAGAGGTCTGAAGCTGATAACTTTTCCTGACCCCAAGGGGGAAGATATTTTTCCTTCATGGGGAGCACAAAATCGTTGGCCATGCTGTCTTCTCTTCCTTTGAAACCTATCTCTCCCCCCTGCTAGTGTAGGACAGATCAGGTGACAGTAAATCCAATCTGGGGCTTAAATTAAAAAAATCTTTCTCTTGGTCGCGTTGTAAAGGCTTCAGCTGCAAGCTGGAGAGCCCTGCGAGCTGGCTTGGCAGCACAGGCCTGATACAGAGAGTAATGCCTGTGGTATGAAGGGGCCATTACCCACCAGCAACCTCGAGTGTGGGAAACTATTCCTTCAACTCAGGGAAGGCAGCCCACACTCCGAAAATCTGATCTCCTCCTTTTGCCAAAGAGCCAGCTACAAGATTCTGGGATCCATCACTATTATTATAACTGTAAGGGAAAAAAAATGACTTAATTGTAAAACAATGACCTCACCCTAATAACCATGGTCTAATCATTTCTAAAGAAAGCTGTCTTTTTTTTTTTTGTTCCTGCCAACTTGCAAATGAAGCAAATTATGTTGGAACATGATTATATTCATTAGTGATTATTCCATGAAAACAGTGAGGATTTGAATTTACCCTCCACTTAACCCACACAACTAACACTGCTGTGTAGATCTTGGGCCCGGTAATTGATGCTGTGCTAGGAGACTGTTCATCCAGGTTATGAGCAAAAACGTATGCTTCTCTCAGTGAGATGTTGGTGCAGGCGAGAAAAAGAAAGCAAGTCACCAAAATGCACCTCATCTCAGAAGCAGGAATTATTTAGTTTAGAATCTTCGGATGATACTTCTCCGATTTAACTCTGTATTTTTTTTACTATGGGAAAGAATGACCCATGGGATAAGCCTACTCTCATAGTCACATGTCAACATCCTAGGAGGCTGAACTGACACAGGTTACGCTGAGCCAGCCTGAGGGCTGGTTATGCCTTGACATCCGTTGCCTCTCACGTGGGTTGTGCCCGAGAGGTCATGTGAGGTCTGCTGGATGTCTAGGCATCCCCATCTAGGAGGTAGGCAGGAGAAAGAATAAAGGAGGAAAAAAAAAAATAGAAAAGCACTATTATAGAATGACAGTATTTCCTAAAATTGATTTTATTAACCATTTTTGAGCTGATCTCTACCTTATTGCTGAGATTGGTTAGCAAGGTCCCCCTTCTACAGACAAAAGAAGTAACATGGAGGACAGAAGATGGTGGCAGAAGGACTTGCGTGAGATGGATTAGCAAGTCAGAGCAGGACTTGGAGAAACATTCAAGTTGTCTGATACCCGCCCCTGAGCTCTGACAATGAAAGGAAGTTCAGAATTTGGAACGGAAGAAGAGGCTCAGCCACCTTCATTTCCACAGTGGTCCAGCTGGTCAGACTTCTTTCAGATCCACGCCCTGGGTCATGGGAGACCATGTGAGCGGCTCAGTGCTAAACAGGCACTCCCTCGAGGGAACATCCCAAGGTCAGATCATGGTGAGAATGGGTCAGAAGGACCACATGATGTTATATTATCATTTCCTTTAGGAAATGCCAACACCCCCAAATTATTTAGCCATCATGAGTGCCTACAGAAGAACAATCTTCACCTTAGACCAAGGAAACATCTCTCTCAGTCAAACAAATATGCTTGGACTCAGTGAGCAAAAGAGTACATAAATTGTGAAGTCCCTCAAAGTAGGATGCAGTGACGGAAGTTAAATCATTCTAACATTCCTGGTTGAGCCAACCATCTGGCTCGACAAACTCACAAGCCAGTAAAGTGCTTGGTATTTTGTAAAGCCACGGTTTGTGTCTCTGCTTCCACCTGGCCTTGACCCTGCCCAGCTTCCTATAGTCTGCCTGCTGATTTGGTTAGTGAACGACAATTCCTGCAGTAATTTTTTGGAGTTATATTTGAGCTGATCCACACTGATTTTTTCCCAACTAACCTGATGTGGAAGTTGAGTCAGTAAGAGAGAAATGTACACAGTGGTGATAAGTGTGCGTGTGTGCCTGCTAAGTTGCTTCAGTTGTGTCCGGCTCTTTGCAACCTCATTGACTGTAGCCTCTCCAGGCTCCTCTTCCATGGGATTCTCCAGGCAAGAATACTGGAGTGGGTTGCTAGGCCCTCCTCCAGGGGATCTTCCCAACCCAGGAATTGAACCCAAGTCTCTTACCCCTTTTGCACTGGCAGGCAGGTTCTTTACCACTAGCACCACCTGGGAAGTCCCAGCTATAAAAGTGGTATATCTTTGGATGGTGGCTTTTCAATTCTCTGCCTCCTGCTGAACCTGGGAATAAAAGTTGCCGAAGTGAAAGTCGCTCAGTCAGGTCTGACTCTTCACGACCTCATGGACTATGACCAGCCAGGCTCCTCTGTCCACGGAATTCTCCAAGCAAGAATATTGGAGTAGGTTGCCATGCCCTTCTCCAGGGGATCTTCCCGACCCAGGGATTGAACCCAGGTCTCCTGCATTGCAAGCAGATTCTTTACCATCTGAGCCACCAGGGAAGTCTTCAATCAATTGCATAAACTATGTGATTCCAGCATCTTAATTCAGTCTTGTACCTTCCTGTTTTGTGACCTTTGAAATAGACTGAGATAATTTCCCACACCCCACCCCACTGTGTTCTTCCCACACTCTTACTATGGAAGTGTGAAGGCCAAGCTGCTATGAAATTCTTAACAGTCCCTGTATTAGCTTATTACTTTCTGAGTCCTGACATTCATAATGAGTGAACAAGGTCTTTCAGAACTTTTGTACAGAAGGAAGTAATTTTAAAATATAAGGAGCAAAAAATAAGCCTACTGTGCTTCTGCAAGTTTCATTTATGTTTTCATTAGTTGTAAAGACCTTTCAAAGCTTAACTAACTTTCTCCACCCATAAGGTTGAAGGGTCTGGAAATACCATGTAACTAGCCAAGGGGGAAAATTCAAGGTCATTTTGGAACGAGAAAGAGCTCTTCTGAGAGTGAAGGCCTTGACTCATAAGATTTCTCCTACTATTTCCATCTACTATTATTTACTGACTGTAATTGCTAGAAACATGTTTATACCGGTCCCTTTAACAAAGTGGGTCAAAAGTAGGAGTTGTGGGTTTGACTCATCATAATACATAAGAGTCAACCCTAAGGCCTCTGGACATGTTATTACAGCCTAGAAACTGCTGAATTAGTGTACAACTTAGACATCTAAAACCAAGCACAAATACCTCTTTTAAAAATTATACAGCTTCTAATCAGTTTAACATGTTCTGTGGCAAATAATCATTCCAAGGAAATAATAGTATTAGTTATCTCTCTGTAATTGAGTAGGTCAGAAAGGACAAAAGGGGTTATAGTAACAAAAAATGTCTTTTTAATTAGAGAGATTTTATTTTTCTGATTTTGTCTTTTCTTTCAATGACTTGATTGCATCTGACCAGATTAAGCATATGATTATATAAGGTCAGCAATCAGGGTCTGTTCATTTCCTTACAACCCCTCCCCTTTCCCCTTACCACCTACCAGTTGCCTGTAGAATTTTTGTTCTGTGCAGAGCTGAGTTTAAGTTATGTGATTAAAATTGACACATCGTTATGACACAAGTGACCCCGAGGTATGGACCATTGTTTTCATTAAAAATCTGAGTTTAAATTTTACAGTAGAGGTGTGGTTTGAAGGAGACAAAGAGTCCATGCATTGCCAGGAGATGGTTACAGGATTCTCCAAAACGAATTCTTTTCTACTATTGTTGTTGTTCAGTCGCTCAGTTGTGTCCGACTCAGCGACCCCATGGACTGCAGCATGCCAGGCTTCCCTGTCCATCACCATTTTGCAGAGCTTGCTCAAACTCACATCCATTGTGTTGGTAATGCCATCCAACCATCTGGTCCTTTGTTATCTCCGTCTCCTCCTGCCCTCAATCTTGACCAGCACCAGGGTCTTTTCTAATGAGTTGGCTCTTTGCATCAGGTGGTCAAAGGATTGGCGCTTCAGCTTCAGCATCAGTCCTTCCAATGAGTATTCAGGATTAGTTTCCTTCAGGATTGACTGGTTTGATCTCCTTGAAGTCCAAGGGACTCTCAAGAGTCTTCTCCAGTACAGTTCAAAAACACCAGTTCTTCAGGGCTCAGCCTTCTTTATGGCCTAACCCTCACATCCATACACGACTACAGGAAAAACCATAGCTTTGACTAGACAGAACTTTCTGGGCAAAGTAATGTCTTTGCTTTTAAATATATGCTTTTATACTATATCTTGGGCAAAAATATAATCCATGGACCCATCAAGACTGAGTATAGTTCAAATATTTTTTAAATAGCTGAGAATCAGGATTTTCAGGCTTTGTAAGTTTTTTGTTTTTTTGGTGGGAGGTGCTTCTTTAGAGGTAAAGAATCTGCCTGCCAATGCAGGAGACACAAGAGACATGTGTTTGACCCTGGGTTGGAAAGATCCCCTGGAGTAGGAAATGGCAACCCACTCCAGTATTCTTGTTGGAAAATTCCATTGGCAGAGGAGCCTGGCGGGCTAAAGTCCATGGGGCCATAGAGTCGGACACTACTGAGCATACATATACACACAAGGTTTTTTAACTTAGCTTTGGCTCTGGCTCCATCTCCAGTTTCTTCTTGTCCTCACCTGCCTGTCCCAAGTCAGCTCAGCCAAGCACAAACATTCCCAGGGAGAGGTCAAGGGTCATGACAGACACTTGATGCTTTGCAGAAACTTCACTGGCAGAAATCAAATACGGATATTCAATACCAATATGCACATGGACACACAACTAAATTCAAACTTACAAACCATTTGAGTCAACTAAAATTTCTGCTAAGTTTGCTAGTTTTTTGGTAAAGATGTTTCAGAGGGACTACAATGCAGAATATATGTTTCAGTAGAAATAAGTAATTCTTATTGAATCTGGTTTTGCTTTAAAACTAAATTTAGGATCTTTTCATTACCTTCAGTGGTTCTCATTTTCCAGCAAACAAGACTAAACAACTCTTTTCTCTTTTTGTGTGATGCTGATAAATGAAGGGAAATTTAGATAATTTCAATCAATGTGTAATTAGTTGCTTAATGTCTTTCTCTCTTGTCTGTAAGCACCATGAGGGTAAGAAGTGATTCTTCCTGTTCCTCCTTGTATGATCAATGGCTGATATATAGTCTACACACATAATACATATTTTTAAAGGTGTAAGTTGTGTTCCTTGGTGGTTCAGATGGTAAAGAATCTGTCTACAATGCAGATTCCATCCGTGGGTCAGGAAGATCCCCTGGAGAAGGGAAGGGTTACCCACTCCAGTATTCTTGCCTGGAGAATCCAGGGACAGAGCATCCTGGCTGTACCCCAAGGCTACAGTCCATAGGGTTGCAAAGAGTCGGATATGACTGAAGTGATTTAGCACACACAGGTGGATGTTTGGATAGATGGAAGAATCAAAGGAAAGAATGAAAAGGATCAGAGGTGGGAGTGGGGTGGGTGGGGGCTCCTGAAAGCTCCTGGCAGATCAGAGGGAACAGCAAGCAGACATGTTTCTAAAGAAGACATACAAGTGGACAATGAGCACATGATAAGCTGCAAAACATTTGTCATTAGAGAAATGCCAATAAAGACTACAAAATATACCACTTCATACTCATTAGGATTGCTATAATCGAACAACAGCAATAACAAGATGTGGAAAAACTAAAAGCCTCATACACTGCTGATGAGAATGTAAAATGGTGCAGCAATTTAAAAAACTGTTTGACAGTTCCTTGAAATGTTGAACGCAGAGTTACCACATGGTCTAGTAATTCCACTTTCTAGGTATATACCCAAGAGAAATGAAACATATGTTGGCACAAAAATTTGAACATGGATCATTACTCAGAATAACCAAAAGCTGAAAAGAACCCAAAAGTCCATCAACTGATGAATAGATAAATTAAGCATGAATGGAAGCATGAAACTTCCAAACATTGTTCTAAACGAAAGAATCTAATCACAGAAGGCCACATATTATATAATGCTATTTTTATAAAATGTCCAGAATAAGCAAATCTATAAAGATGGAAAAAGTAGATTAGCATTTGTTGAGGGCTGTGGGGATAGTGGTGATGATGGTGGGGAATACAGAATGACTGCCAGCGGTTACAGGGTCTCTTTTAGGGGTGATTAAAATGCTCTAAAATAGATTGTGGTGATGTTCTGCACAGCTTTGTGAAAAATATATGTATAACCATTGAATTTATACTTTAACACATTATTGACCGGAAATGCACTAATACCACAGGTGTTAGTTTCTGCAAAAATTCTCTGGTCAATGTGTTAAATGAGTGAATTATAAAGCTGCTTAAAAAAAATTAGTACAAATTTAGCATAATACTCTGCTGTGATCTGATCAATATTTGTTCACTGGGATTCCTTATTATTTTTGAGGCTCATACTTTATTTATACATTTACAGCACTACAGTTTAATGGTATTTGTTTGTCTCTATCGTAAGATATATATGCCTGAGGACAGGAATAATTTATTAATTGCTACTGTTCCATATCCTTGTATAATATTTTGTGCAGAATATTTAATTAAAACATGTTTATCAAATGAATAAATTTTAGGCTAAATGAATGCAGTTTGCATTTGCTTTAGGGTAAATATTTTACAGGTAATCAATTAATCCTGCTCAACTTCTTTTTATGTGAATTGTTGTTAAGCCAGGGCAATTTCGTCTTATGCTTGGGCAATATATTTCTTTTTTAAATGAAAATGAAGAGCTTTACATTTATTTGGTAAATTTTCTCTTCTCAGATAACATCATTCATTCTAGCCAATTAAGTTTTTCTTGGATCATTTCTCTGTTTTTAGTACAGTCTCTATTTCTAACTGCTCTGTATTACTAATAAACCTGAATAAGCACACTTATTATTATTTATAAGTTTATTAATAAAGACTCATAAGACTTTCTCCAAAATGTTGATAAAATCATTGAAGAGCACAGAGCTGAGGTCAAAGACTGGTGGAACATCCAAAACTATCCGAAGACAGACTTAGTAAAAGGCTCAAGCTAACTGTACTATGATCTAGTCCAGCAGCTGAAACTTCCCTAGGAGCACCTTTCTGCCCACCTCCCCAGATCCATCTGGTAAATTCAGATGCATTACCTTGTCTTTCATGGACCATTCTCTAATCATCACAGCCAGAATCTCTCTCTCCTTCTGTTTAATTTATTACAATATTTAGTTTGTACTACTTTTGAGACATTGATCTGATACAACTTTGAATTATATTTGTTCATGTAGGTGTCTTAGTATCTGTTCTAGACCATAAGAAACTTAAAAAGAGGAATGGTGATTTCTTTCAAACTTTTGCCTCTTAGAATTTGTGTGATTAGTAAGTTTTATAAATAACATAGATAAATGAAATATTCGCTGCTATTAAAACTACCATTAAATGTCAACACCTTCAGGGGGTAAATGGCTGAAAAATTATGTCAAATATATTCAAATAATAATTTGAAATAATTTGAAATTCAAAATAAATTCAAATAATCCATATCAAAACCCTGCTAGAGTAGATATCTCCCCCTAGTCTTCTTCAGTTATTCATGACATGATTTGCAAAAGCATCACACATTGTATGTTTAAAGAATGAATCATCTTACAGTTTCCAAACTGCTCCATACTAGCTTGAAATTCAGTGTTTCTTGCCCTTGCCTTTTCCTTGTTTTGTTTCTGTCAAGTCTTGGTCCAATGTTTGGATAACTGCTCTGCCTTCTTATGTTGCTGTGGTGCTTACAGGTATATTTCTATAGCTGTGTTCTTCCATCCTACTGGAGTGTAGCCCAATTAAACCTCTGCTCTCTGTATCATGTCACAGATTCATCTTAATGAAACGTACAATTACTACCGTAGTATCCTCCCATTTCAGGGGATGAACACACTGAACATGTGTATAAAGAGATAGGAGGCTTTTCATACTTGGTTTGCAGTCTAAAAATGGGTAATTTCTAAATCACAACTTCCATACTGTGGCTGGAGAGGGTTTACAATCTCCTCCTTGCAATCTTCACATTTACTCTACAAGTACTTCCTGAGTGTCTACCACGTGCTGGTTACACCATCCCAGATGCTGAAGACACAGCTGTGAGCAAGACACACACAGTCTGCACTCTCAAGGAAGTTACCTTCCAACGCAGGAGACAGACCCAAAAGATCTTTGTACATAAAATCTTTCCCGACAGCTTTAAGAAAATAAAACCACAGGATGCCTGAATTCTAGGTTGTTCATTTCTAAAGGCTGGAGTCCCTAGGTCCACAATGAATATTTCTGAATTAACAATTCACTCTTCACAGATCTAGACTTTTACCAATATACATTCAGTATTGCTATTTCTCAACAGCGGTCACCTCAGATCAACACCCACAGGAAACTTGACTTCTCAGTAATCCCAGACTCGCAGAGCTTCCACTGTTCCCATGGAATTTAGAAGCTAATCTGAGTCCTTTATACCAATCAGCATAATCCTATTCTCCCTGATGGTGATTGTTTTAGGCAGAAGCGAATGACTCAGTCTTTGCTAATCACACCTGAGGTCTAATGTGAAGCTTCTGAGAAAGACTCCTGGCTTGTCAGAGAAAGGAAGACACAGAAAGAAGAGACAGTCTTCTCTATCTCCGGAAATCTGGTGATGCTCTGGATGAGCCTCCTGTATCAGTGATAATCATCTTGCAACTCCAGAGAAGCCAGCTTGGCATACAAAGCCTACAAGCCTAAGAAAGCACAGAAGAAAGCAGGAAAGAAATGATCTTCTTTTTTTTTTTATTGGAGGACAAATATTGTGTGAGTTACTACTGAAAAACAAAGTGAATCAGCTATGCACATACATATATCCCCTCCCTTCTGAGCCTCCTTCCCATCTCCCCACTCTATCACACCCACTTAGGTCATCACAGTGCACTGAGCTAAGCTCCCTGTGCTAGGCAGCAGCTTACCATTAGCTATCTATTTGACACATGGTAGTCCTCTTGCCTGGAAAATCCCATGGACGGGGGAGCCTGGTAGGCTGCAGTCCATGGGGTCACTAAGAGTCAGACACGACTGAGCAACTTCACCTTCACTTTTCACTTTCATGCATTGGAGAAGGAAATGGCAACCCACTCCAGCGTTCTTGCCGGGAGAATCCCAGGGACGGGGGAGCCCGGTGGGCTGCCGTCTACGGGGTCGCACAGAGTCGGACACGGCTGAAGGGACTTAGCAGCAGCCGCAGCAGTGTATGTATGTCAATCCTACTCTCCTAATTCATCCCACCCTCCCCTTTGCCCTGCTTGTGTCCACATGTCTGTTCTCTACATCTGTGTCTCAATTCATGCCCTGCAAATAGGTTCAAGGAAATGACCTTCTTGATGACAAAAAAGTTGAACCGTGGAACTGTCCAACCCCTGAGGCACACCAGGTTGAGTCCTATTGTATGTGAGATAATGCAGTTTCTATGACCCAGAGTCTAAAGCATTTTAACAGATAAAAGTAGATATAGATGCACACAAGCAGGCTGGCTGACTGAGAAAACGGATGCCTGTGTGTGTTAGTCTCTCAGTATGGCAAACTCTTCAGGCCTCAAGGACTGTAGTCTGCCAGGCTCCTCTGTCCATGGGACTCCTCAGGCAAGAATCCTGGAGTGGGTAGCCATTCCCTTCTCTGGGGATCTTCCAGACCCAGGGATCAAACCCAGGTCTCCTGCATTGCAGGCAGATTCTTTACCGTTTGAGCCACCAGGAAAGTCTGATTAAATGTATGTGTAGGCATAAGTTATCTCCCGTCTCCATTTATGTTTGTTGCATTTATTTTTACATCAGGCAAAAGCAATGGTAGAATTAGAAAATTTCAGGGTTGAAAATAAACATCTGAATTTACTGTTAAAATAATTTGAAAAATCAATTTAACATGTAGTGGTATTATGGTAAAAGGAAATAGATGCTTACAAATTTGTTAACTGCTGAGGATATAATAAGACATCAAATAAACCAGTTTTTCTTTAAGTTCCTTAATAAAAAAAAAAATCAGATGTTGAGTCCAGCCTTTCATTTTATCACTGGGATAAATAGAGAATAGTTGCTACAATCAATTGCCTGTTTGTTCCCCCAGAGAGCTCTCCCACAAGCATATATTATGTATGGAGATGAGAGGGGAAAATGGGTTCCTTTTCATACTGTCTTTTCTTCTAAACTACAGTTTCTCCATTGGGTCTCCTTTTAAATAAAATGAAAGAAAAAAATGCTAAACTACTGCTGTCAGAAAACAGATCTCTCTAAAAATGAAATGCCAATTGTCTTGCAAATATTTTCTGTTGCTCATTTACAATGTTCTATTGGTCACTTTGATGTAGTCAAAGCTTCTGAATATTTATAAAGATCTGTTATTTTTTGGGAGAAAGACAAGAAAGACAGGAACAACCTTATTGAGTAGTTATTTAGCAATTCAACCTTTATTTTAAAGGACAGATGGTAAGCAATTATATTTATATAAAACCTCAATAGATAGTCTTTGTAAAGTTACTTTTCTAAGTGTAACTCTAGCTATAACCTTTGGTATATTGCAGCATTGGGGACATAGTTATAACTAGCCTTTGAGGCCTGGCAAGCAGATGGAGAGAGTAGATCAGTCAGTCAGTCAGTCAGTTCAGTCACTCAGTCATGTCCAACTCTTTGTGACCCCATGGACTGCAGCATGCCAGGACTCCCTGTCCATTGCCAACTCCTGGAGTTTACTCAAACTCATGTCCATTGAGTCGGTGATGCCATCCAACCGTCTCATCCTCTGTCGTCCCCTTCTCCTCCTGCCTTCAATCTTTCCCAGCATCAGGATCTTTTCCCATGAACAGGTGGCCAAAGTATTGGAGCTTCAGCTTCACCATCAGTCCTTCCAATGAATATTCAGGACTGATTTCCTTTAGGATGGGTTGGTTGGATCTCCTTGCAGTCCAAGGGACTCTCAAGAGTCTTCTCCAACACCACAGTTCAAAAACATCAATTCTTCAGTGCTCAGCTTTATAGTCCAGCTCTCACATCCACACATGACTACTGGAAAAACCAGTAGCTTTGACTAGACAGACCTTTGTTGGCAAAGTAATGTCTCTGCTTTTTAATATGCTGTCTAGATTGGTCATAACTTTTCTTCCAGGGAGCAAGCGTCTTTTAATTTCATGGCTGCAGTCACATCTCATGTTTACAACAATCACAGGTCTTCTTTTCACCCATAACTACTGATCCCTCTTACTGAGATCATCTTCCAGTTTGTTCTTTCTATCTTACTAACTTGCAACAAGCAACCATAATATGTACTTTTTCTTGCTTGATCCTCTTAATCACCAGTCAGCTTCTCTTGGGAAGATAAAATGCATTCCCTTTCCTTTCATTTGTCTGGCAGAAAGAAGTCTGTGGATAAACTATGGGTCATCAACACATGTCCAGCTTTTTAAAAGGAATCAGTTTCATTATCCTCAACCTCCATATATATTTTTTCCCCAAGATTATTTACTTGAGAGAGAGCTTGGTTCATTATTGTTTGGAAAAGATTTTAATACAATCTTTATCAGTTTAGAAAGCCATACCCATCACCTGTCCCAAGTCCTACTATAGAGCACTATCCAGGGATGCAAACATTTTTAGACAACTGAACAAAAGTATGAATAGAAATAATGGTTTGAGGAAGCCTCTTTTGCTGATTTATCAAGGCAACTTAAACACACAATTCTGTAAAACCTACGTGTTGTTAAAGTGACATTTTAGATCATGTGGGAAAGGATGATCTCAATTCCAAACAGCCAAAGCAAGATAGGTTATTGAAGTTGGTTTATTTATTTATTTGGCCACACCATGCAGCATGCAGGACTTTAATTTCCTGACCAGGAATTGAACCCGTGTCCTCTGAAATGAAAGGTTGGAGTTTTAATCATTGGACTGCCAGGGAATTCCCTGAAGTGGATCATTTTTAATCAAACTAGGTGTTTTTTTGTGTGTGTCTACCAAAAATTTTGGTGATATAAATCTACACATCAACATTTTATGTAATTTCTTTTAGAATTGGCAGGCTTTATTCAAAAAGGCAGATAAAACCTATTTTTTAAAAAAAAAGTCAAATCATGAGATATTTTTTGCAATTACAGTCAATCCTCATGTTATCTCATTTCATATTTTCTATCTCCTAATAGCAAAAATGGGGCTTCCCCAGTAGCTCGGTGGTAAATAATCTGCCTGAAATACAGAAGAAGTGGGTTCAATCATTCCATCTCTGGGTTGGGAAGGTCCCCTGGATAAGTAAATGACTACCTAACCATTCCAGTATTCTTGCCTGAGAAATCCCATGGACAGAGGAGCCTGGCAGGCTACAGTCCATGGGATTGCAAAGAGTTGGACATGACATAGTGACTAAACCATAGCAACAAATAACAAAAATAGACTTACTTAAAGTTATAATACACTTTCAGATATCAAATTTAAACTGTGTGAGTTACATGAACTTTTTTTTTTTTCTGGAGGTAGAGAAGTAAAATGGTTTAAAGACCAGTAGTTGGTAGATTCATACGGTCTCCATCATATGGTCACTTTTGCCTCCCATGAGCAGAAACCCCTCTGTTTGAACTCAGCTCTTGCTCACGAGTGACGAGGACCAGAACTGCATGTTTCCAGACAAAGAGGGCCTTTTTATTCCCAGCATAATCGGAAGTGCTAAATTTTTGTTTACACAGCATTTTGAGATCAAAAGCACTCTTTCAAGAACTTTATCCATAATCACTTTTATAACAATATTCTTACCTGGAAAAGGTTATGAACAGAGGAGCCTGGTGGACTATAGTCCATGGGGTCGCAGATTGGACATGACTGACCACACATGCACACACACAGTCCTAGAGGAGTCATTATTATGCCCTCCTTTCCCATTTGGGGAAGCTGAGACAGCTGGTCAGCAGTAAAACCAGCATTGAATTCAGCCCACTCGGTTCTCTCAGCCTGTACTTTCAATCACTACACTACAGCTGCCTCTCCTGAAATATCTTCAATTCTTGAGTCTTAGGGAGTTCTCAGGATCATCCCCTTCTTGCCTTGGCCATGCCCAGAATGCTTCCACCATTTGAAGATGATGATGGTGAAAACACTTAATAACAGTCAGTTACCTTTCATCTGTGAATCAGTTTTCATGCAAAGTATTATTATCCTCATTATAAAGATAAGGAAAGAAGGAACAAAGGATCAGTTAAGTGTAAATGAGACCAAGTTGAAAATAGAAGTTCCCAGCCCTGTGATCTAATCATAAGAAAAGTTTCCATTCCAAGAGTTGTGCAGTAAACAGATTTGATGAGAGAGAGAGAGAATGAATGTCGTTGATGGGACTATAGGGATGAGAAACCTGAAATGGAAATCTCTGTGCTTGCAATGATCAAATTTACAAGGTCATGGAGGCACAAACGATTTCATACATTCATTCAAATTCCTATGTGGGGTTGATAATGTATTATTATGTACATAGCCATAATCCTAATGCTGTGGGTGTTAGCTCGATAAACCAGTTGCAAATCTTTTAAGAAGTCAGAGGCTGATGAAGCTACACTTGGTTCAAGATCTTCGCAGCACTGCCGGCTGAGCAAGGTTGAGGGCCCTCTTCCCAAGAAGAGGGTGGCTGTCTCTTCCCAAGGCGTGGCCCCGTTTTCCCTTTCCAGCTGAGGAGCCTGACTTGAAACAAGTCATCACACCCACTTTGTGTGGGCACGCGCCCTACCTAGAAAATCACTTGATTCACTTGCCCGATTCTCAGGTTTTAATGTAGGCGAGGATGAAAATTCATGGAATAGCTTCACGTTGCTAGGCTATTAAAGACAGTGATATTGATTGGGGGGTGGATTGTGGAAAACTGAATCATTGATTTATCTGCACAAATTCAGTATTCCTAAGCTATTTAAGTGTCTCTTTAGCCTGAGAATCCATTTGATATTGTGGGTCACTGAGGCAGAGGAGGCAAACAAAATCTAGGTGCCTGACACAAATAAGAATAATCACAGGTTGGGAAGGGAAAGAAAAAGCAATGAGTTCAACTCATTTGAATTTAAGAAGAGGGAAAATAAAAGGAAAGAAAGAGGAAAGGATTCATATTTTTCAGTTTTAAGTTTTCAGGTGTGAGGGAGATATAAAAAGAGAGGTTGGGGAAATGGGATAAAGAAAAAATAAGGAAGGGTAGTGGCCAGGGCAAGTATGGGCTAGGCTTAGAGAGCAGTGAGCAGAAAAGAGGGCAGAGCAGGGAGAAATGTAGGGAAAGGCTCAGTCATTGCAAAGTGTTTTAATGGACTTGAACTTCTGTCACTTCCTTCTGTTCAGCACTGTTATCACTGCCCTTTGAAATTCTAATTAGCCAATTAATCACTGTTCTCAACCCCCGCAGCTCACCAAAGGGGAAATTATGCTCCTGGTGGTAGCCAAAGCAATATCACCCCACGTCTAGATGAACTCAAATAAAACCAGTCTTGGAGGGTAAATTTTCCCTGTTCCTGACTTAAGGAGTCAGGAAATTCTAGAGGGACTCAGGTCATTTTCAGGAAAAAAAAAATTATCTAAAAATTAGAGTTTTAATATGTGTCCTAAAGTTTTAAGTACAGGGGATTTCTCTCTACAGACTGCATTTTCAGTTTCACTCTGTTCCATTTCAAATCTATTCACCTACTGGCATACAGCTATGAAAAAGATATTTGTGCAAATAGAGGACATAAATTCAGTACTAAGCAAGCTCTGTTGAAGCTCTGTCATGTTAATACCAGCCACAAATGAAAGTAAAATTTTATTTTTAGATTTAACCTCATAAATTGCCCAAAAGCAATTTTTTATTTCCAGCTGATTTATTTGAAGAAAATAGGCTCCAGATTTATTGGGTCTGTTAATAAAAAAAAAAAAAATTAAATGACCTCCTGGAGTTTTGCTGCTATTTATTGATCTCTTTCAAATTTAGTAAGCAATTCAATCTGCAGTAAGGCATGTTGAATGAAATGGATTGTGAATGCAAAAATGGAATGAACATTTAAAAGCATTTTCAAGTCCCAGAAAGTAGCTTTAATAAATGAAAATAAATTAAATTCACATCACTGGAGAAAAAAAGATGGATTTTGTTTTAATGGTGAACAACACAGAAACACTATTGGATGTAGGACCTACTGGGCATTTTTTAGAAGCCAGCTCAGAGAATGGATTGCTGAAGCTCTGAGGAGTGAAAGGTCCATCCTAAGTGAAAGTGAAAAGTGAAAGTGAAGTCACTCCATCGTGTCCCGCTTTTTGCGACCCCATGGACTGTAGCCCACCAGGCTCCTCCATCCGTGGAATTTTCTAGGCAAGAGTACTGGAGTGGGTTGCCATTTCCTTCTCCAGGGGATCTTCCTGACCTAGGGATCTAACCCGAGGCTCCCGCATCACAGGTGGAGGCTTTACCATCCGAGCAACAAGGGAAGGTCCATCCTAATCTGTCCTGTAGCCATACCTTCTGAGACTCTGAGAAATTACTTCTAACATCATTAGGGTAATTCACTCCCATATTCATACCCAACCACTAAAACTGCTGACCACCATATTAGCAGTAGTAGTAGTGATGGTGATGATAATGCAACATCAACATGAGAATTATGGGGTGCTTTTCCAGAATGAGATGAAGTGACCACCATATTTCCAAATCCACTTGTTATGTTTCAGTACATTTCCTATTTCACCTTTGCTGTGGTTGCCGGTATCAACCATCTCTTTCTTCTTGAAACTACTTTGGCTTTCCGAATACCTCACCCATTCTGGACTATTTCTTTGCAAACTTCTGTCTTCTTCTAGGTCTTCCTTTTGGGATCTCTTGACTCAGCCAACTTTAACCTGAAACGTTTAGGCAAGACTTAAGTAATGAGGCTTCCCAGGGGTTTGCCCTGGATGCTTCTTCTATCAATTCTTTTTCTAAGCAAACTCCTTTATACTTTTGGTATCAGCTAACTCTTTTATGTTGATCTCTCTCTGTTTCTTTTTCATAACTCACTACTTGCTCCTTGCTCCTCACCTCAAACTCAATATGATTCAAACTGAACTCAGTAGTTTTCCTCTAAATAATTTTCTACCCATGTAGAAATTTGCTCATGTTCCACACAACTCTCAATGGGACTCCTGGGAATTCCCTGGTGGTCCAGTGATTAGGACTCTGTGCTTCTGCTGCAGGAGGCATGGGTTCCATCCCTGGTCAGGGAACTAAGCGCAGTGAGGCCAAAAATAAAAAATAAAAGGTGGGGAGGGACTCCTTGCTATACCTACACAACAGAGGAACTGTTTCTTCAATTCTTCCAACAACCGCACATATCTGAACCATTCTAGATGCTTAGAAGGGAAGTTAATTCACCACACATAGTAGGTGCCTTTAGACATTAGAGCTTCATTCTCTCCAGGAATTCAGGCTGAGAAAGGTTGAATCTTTACCCAATTTTCATCTTTTTTCTACTTCTTATTTTCCTTGTAGGAATTTCCTCCCTTCTCATATTTAGTAAGTTCTAGGCATGCACAGAAGAACTGTACAAAAAAGATCTTCACCACCCAGATAATCACAATGGTGTGATCACTCACCTAGAGCCAGACATCCCGGAATGTGAAGTCAAGTCAAGTGGGCCTTAGAAAGCACCACTACGAACAAAGCTAGTGGATGTGATGGAATTCCAGTTGAGCTATTTCAAATCCTGAAAGATGATGCTGTGAAAGTGCTGCATTCAATATGCCAGCAAATTTGGAAAACTCAGCAGTGGCCACAGGACTGGAAAAGGTCCGTTTTCATTCCAATCCCTAAGAAAGGCAACCCCAAAGAATGCTCAAACTACTGCACAATTGCACTCATCTCACACGCTAGTAAAGTAATGCTCAAAATTCTCCAAGCCAGGCTTCAGCAATATGTGAACCGGGAACTTCCAGATGTTCAAGCTGGTTTTAGAAAAGGCAGAGGAACCAGAGATCAAATTGCCGATATCTGCTGGATCATTGAAAAAGCAAGAGAGTTCCAGAAAAACATCTATTTCTGCTTTATTGACTATGCCAAAGCCTTCGACTGTGTGGATCACAATAAACTGTGGAAAATCCTGAAGGAGATGGGAATACCAGACCACCTGACCCACCTCTTGAGAAACCTGTATGCAGGTCAGGAAGCAACAGTTAAAACTGGACATGGAACAACAGACTGGTTCCAAATGGGAAAAGGAGTACGTCAAGGCTGTATATTGTCACCCTGCTTATTTAACTTATATGCAGAGTACATCATGAGAAATGCTGGGCTGGATGAAGCACAAGCCGGAATCAAGATTGCCAGGAGAAATATCAATAACCTCAGACATGCAGATGATACCACCCTTATGGCAGAAAGTGAAGAGGAACCAAAGAGCTCCTTAATGAAAGTGAAAGAGGAGAGTGAAAAAGCTGGTCTAAAGTTCAACATTCAAAAAATGAACATCATGGCATCCAGTCCCATCACTTCATGGCAAACAGATGGAGAAACAATGGAAACAGTGACAGACTTTATTTTCTTGGGCTTCAAAATCACAGCAGATGGTGACTACAGCCATGAAATTAAAAGTTGCTTGCTCCTTGGAAGAAAAGCTGACAAACCTAGACAGCATATTAAAAAGCAGAGACATTACTTTGCTAGCAAAGGTCCATATAGTCAAAGCTGTGGCTTTTCCAGTAGTCATGTATGGATGTGAGAGTTGAACTATAAAGATAGTTGAGTGCAGAAGAATTGATGCTTTTGAACTGTGGTATTGGAGAAGACTCTTGAGATTCCCTTGGACTGCAAGGAGATCAAAGCAGTCAATCCTAAAGAAATCAGTCCTAAATATTCACTGAAAGGACTGATGCTGAAGCTGAAGCTTCAATATTTTGGCCACCTGATGTGAAGAACTGACTCATTTGAAAAGACCCTGATGCTGGGAAAGATTGAAGGCTGGAGGAGAAGGGGATGATAGAGGATGAGATAGTTGGATGGCATCGCTGACTTGATGGACATGAGTTTGATCAAGCTCCAGGAGTTGGTGATGGACAGCAAAGCCTGGATTGCTGCACTCCATGGGGTCGCAAAGAGTCGGAGATATGTGAGCTACTGAACTGAAACGAACTGATGGCTTCTACAGGGCCCCGCAAAGATCATACTCTATTGCAGTCATTCATTCGTTTAACAAAAATTTACAGAATGCCAACTATATGCACCAGGGAGGCAGTTACGAGCAAAATAAGTCAACCTTCATATGGAATCCAATGCTACATGGAGAAACAGCCAGAACACACGTGAAAAATTAATAAAATAGAATAATTGGATAATAAAGGACTTGGAGGTTCTTTTCTTAAGGAAATTGGTGTATATCTCTCCAGGAAGGTTTAACAAATGAACTGAGAAATAAACAGCAAGGAAAAAGATGCTGTGTGAAGATCTAGGAGAAGACAGTTCCTGGTAGAGAAAACAGCAAGTTCAAATGTCCTTGAGATTGGAACAAGGTGTTTGAGAGATGGAAAGAAGCCAGGGCAGGCTTCAGAAGTCACTGAGGTAGAAGATGAGAGGGAGAGATCCAGGAGATGGGCTGGAGACGCCACGGAGGCCAGGTTAGGGGTTTGGAATTTAGTTTAATTGCAATGGAAGCCACTGGAAGGTTTTAAGCAGGGAAGAAAAATCTTATGGCAGCTGGTGGGGAACAGACCATAAGCAGGCCAAGAGCAGAGTCATGGTCTGGATTCAAAGTCATGACGCCTTAAACTGGATTCTGGCAGGGGAGATTGTAGGATGCGTCATACTTGAAATATAATTTGGATGTAAAGCCAGCAGAAGGAGCTGATGGATTGTGGGTGGCTATTTCTGTGACTCTTTTTCTGGCTTATGAGCTCCTTGAGGGCAAAGGCCTTTTCCTTCATATCTGTATTTTTAATTCCCATCATGGTGCCTGGCACCTAGAATGCCACTAAAACTGGTTTATGAATGAAGCAAGCTAAGAGGAAATTACGCTGCAGCTGGGGTGATCAGTACAGGCTTTACGGGAAAGGTGAGAAGTGACCTGTGACTTAAAAGATGGGTAAAATTTTGACTGGTAGAAATGGAAATAGAGGGAAGGTAAGCTCCTAACCTAGATCCTGGGACAAGAATACAAATGGAACCCACATTCCTCCTGTCTTAATATTTTAAGTCTTAAGTCAAACCAACAGACTGTTAAATAAAATGTGCCTTACCTATTTTAAAATTATAAATCAAGCTAACAGTCTGTTAAATAAAATATGCTCTATCCTTTTACCTTGACAAATATACTTTATAATCACTAGGTTCTGGAACTTGGCAGTGGAATGGGAGAGCCAGCCCATCCCCTGCCCCCTGCCCATCCTTCAATGCACACATATAACACCTCAGACTGCAAGTCAAAGTTCAGCCCACTTATTCCCCCACCCCCAACTCTGCGCAGGTCATGAACGCAGCCCTTGGGTTACTGGAACAGGAATCCTGGGTCTCAGGTGGTCAGAGCAAGGATTAGGGGCAGGACTTGAGCTCAGGGTAAACACATTCTCTAGACCCTGCCCGAGTTTCACCCCACGAGGAGAGGTAAGGCCAGAACAAGGTCCCCTAGAGTGTGAAGCTAAAGTCCCTTCTTACCTGGATCTGGGGGGTGGGGCTGGTTGAGTGGATAAACAGGGAGAACCACTCATGAGGCATACTTAGGGGAGAGGGAAAGACTCGTTTGTTTGGAGTAGATAATTCATACAGCAGAGATCAGGTCCTTGAGGGATAAGAATTTGTGGTAAAGAACTTTGATCCCCTGGGCAATGGAGGGTTCTGAACTCTTAAGTAGAGGAAGAAACAGACATTTGTGTGCAGGGTGAGGGTGGATGAGGAAATGGGAGAGAGAGATGAGCACAGTGATTTTACTGCAAAGTTTAGGGTATGAAGTAATGAGAACTGAAAGCAGAGAGAAAGGAGTTCATGTAACATCTAAGAAGAAGGGACAACCAATTAGAAGCAGAGGATGAGGGAGATGGAGAAACTGGGCCAAAGATGATTTTGCAGAAAGAAATGTGGCTGGCTGTGTTACTCCTAGTGTTGTAGACTGCATGTTTGTGCCCCCTCCAAATTAATAATTTGGAGTCCTAATGGGATGGAATTTGGAGGTGAGGCCTTGGGGAAAATAATTAAGTCATGAGGTCAGAGCCCCTAAGATGGGATTAATGTCCTTATAAGAAAAGGAAGAGAACGAGACCTCTCTCTTTGTCATGTAAGGATGCAACAAAAAGACAGCTATTTTCAAGCACCTTGATCTTGATTCCCCAGCCTCCAGAACTGTGACCTGTTGTTTAAGCCACCCATTCTATGGTGTTTTAGAGCAGCCTGAGTTGGTTAAGACACCTTATGTAACGCTCTTCTCCTCCTGAGAAGTCAGGTCCGAGTGTTGGTGTGCTTGGAGCACTGTTTCTGGAACCGATGCCTTGCCTGGCTTCTCAAGACCCTAGGAACCTTGGTTCTCTTTCACAGTCTTCTTGAGCTAGCCCCCTCCCCACCTCATTTCCTCTATCCACTGTTAGGGTGAGCACAGAAATGTAATTTTAGCTATGAGTTGTAAGTGATGTTTATTTTAGGTGGTAGGGGAATGTTATAGAGATAATAAAAACGTAGGATTCTTAGGAAAGGACAAGAAGTCCCGAGGCAGGCACCCAGGTCATGATCAGATAAGGTTAAATGTCACAGGAAAGCAGAAGAGATGACAGAGAGGTGTGGACTTGAATGGCGCAGTGGTAAAGAACTCGCCTGATAATGCAGGAGCCACAGGAGATCCCCTGGGTTCGATCCCTGGGTAAGGAAAACCCCCTGGAGGAGGAAATGGCCACACACTCCAGCATTTTTGCCTGGAGAATCCCATGGACAGAGGAGTCTGGCAGGCTACAGTCCAGGGGGTCACAAAGAGCAGGACATGGCTGAGTGACTGAGCATGTGGATTCCGAAGTACCTGGGTTTGACCCTGCCTCTTACCAGCCACATGACCCAGAAAGTCTGGCTCAGAACTTCTTCCCATTGAGTGTCTTCTGTCCTGACATGGGTGCTGGGAGCACAGAGGAAGCTGTCCTTCCAGGGTGCCAGTCCCAGTCCCAGCCCTACTTCTGCTACCCCAAAGAGGCGGGGACAAAGGCCAGGGAGCTTTGACTACAAAAGTCAGATGCACCAGGGCTGCAGTTTTGTGACAGAACCAACCATTTCAAGGACTTTCCCCCTAAAGAAATTTGTGCCACTTGGTGGAAAAATACCAGTTTTATATTTTGCATATTGGAACAGAAAAGAACTTTTGGCCAAGACCGCTGTAATTTTACCCGTGAGGTTACTTTCTTCATGCGGGCTCTTATTGTGGCCATGTGTGGTGATGTGCTAACTAGCTGTTTGTCACTAGCTCTTTACTCCCTGTCCCCTTCCCACCGTTGCTTGGCAGCTGAGTTTGTTTTTGGTTTCAATCAGTGGCACACAATTTCAAGCAGATGTTTTCAAAAGTGCTTGACTTTTAAGCAGATATACGGTGCTCTCTTGATGGTGCCGAGGCCGCCACACTCAGTCCTGAATCTGGTTTGCAAATGAGGGTGCTGGTTGGCCTGAACTTGGACTGATTTTCTCAGGTTGTTATTGCTTGGACCTACCCTGGAAGCCTGTCAGCATTTTGAACGTGCCCATGCTGTTTTCCAAGGAGACACAGGCCCAGTGCAGACTGTAGGGCTGGGAAGCACACGGTTTAGATTAGGGTGGCCTGCATTTGAACCCTGCCACCACCAACTGCTGACTGTGTGACCACAGACAACGCTTGTAGTTTACTTGTCCATAGAATGGGGATAAGAATGGAACAGCATCTCATAGTGATAAGCGATAAGATGTGTAAATCATATTGGTTCAATGACTGACATGTAATAAGCATTCAGTACATCCTGAAAGAGAGGTATTATTTTTATCTAGATTTTTAAAATCCTTACAACAGTCCTACGGGGTAGGTTGCTACTAATACGATGATCACTGTGTTGTTGATAAAAAAGCTGAGGCACAGAGTGGTTAAGTAGCTTGCCCAAAGTGGCACAGCCTGTAAGTGGCCGAGCAGCCTGGCTTCAGGGTCTCTCTGGGTCACCGTTTGGTGCTCAGTGGGGCTGAGTGGCGGGCTTCCCAGGAGGCTCAGGGGTAAAGAAGCCCGCCTGCCAATGCAGGAGCCACAGGAGATGCGAGTTTGATCCCTGGGTCAGAAAGATCCCCTGGAGGAGGGCATGGCAACCCACTCCAGTATTCTTGCCTGGAGAATCCCATGGACAGAGGAGCCTGGCGGACTGCAGTCCGTGGGGTCACAGAGAGTCGGACAGGACTGAGCAGCTGAGTATGAGCACGTGAGGGGCTGAGTGGGACACAACCAGCTGTGCACACTCTGTGCACACTCAGACATCAGGGGGAAGCGCTTCACAGCACAAGATTTCATTTAACTTTCTAACCTCACTCCCTTGCTCTCTTCTGGGGGATGCTTTTACTAGTTTCATGATAGAGATGAGGGAAATCAGAGGGTCAAATGAGGTCAAGGAGGACTTAGGCTGCTAAGGAAGGCTGCCCTCCAGGCCTGGCTCCAGGGCTGGCCCCCAGCCTCCTTCTCTGCATGGTGCCGGCATGGATCCTTCCGAGCGGCATGAACCTGAGTGGTCGTCTCACATCAATGGCCCCAGGATGCCGATGGGCTTCCTGGGGACTCATGAGTTGGAGCCCATGTGCCCTGACTCAAGCCCGTTGTTTATGTTTTTGTTCATGGTATTATAATAACAATGTCAATTGCCACTGTAAGTAATTCAATATAATTCATGTTTTCTTTTCCTTTGGCCACAAGTCTTCTAATAATAAAAAGTTTCTAAAATGAATAAATATTAAAAACCAAATTTGCACAAGCATGAGGATGTTAAAAAGGCCAAGTAAACAAGAAATCTGGGCACTTTCCTTTAGAAAATAAAGGAACTGGAAAAAAAAACAAACTAACTAAAAGTGATAAAAGTAGAAGTGGGAAAGGGATTCTGCAAAATTCCTTCGTGTTATCCATATTCTGCAAAATTACTGTCCACAGCTACATAGTAGAAGGTATTGCTGGTTATAGTTCTATCAGGAAAAAGGTGTTTTTTTCCCCCTGAATTAGGTATTTTTTCATTAGTTCTGTAGTTTCATATCATAACTACATTTTAGTGCCATGGAAAAGTACCGGTATGCTCCGTAAGCTGATTCTGATTTTACATTTGAACCTTACATCTGGGGATACAATAAAACTATGCCATAATTTATGCCATAATTTATCACCAGCAACAAACTAGTCATTAAAATGTCATTTTTCTATGATACCCCATACATGGCTATTGATCTCATTTTGCCTTCCCAGATCGCTCAGTGGGTAAAAAAATCCGCTTGCAGGGCAGGAGAGAGAGGCAGGAGACATGGGTTCGATTCTTGGGTCAAGAAGATCCCCTGGAGTAGGAAACAGCAACCTACTCCAATATTCTTGCCTGGGAAAGCCCCATGGACAGAGTAACCTGGCAGGTTACAATCCATGGGGTCGTAAAGAGTTGGAAACGACTGAACACACGTGCACAACCTATTACAAGTTTCCTTGTTACCAGCCACGAAGAAAAGCAGCCCAGCAAAGTCTCTGTTTGTCCTAAAGACAGCCTCTCTTGTCTCCAAGGTGCACTTCCAAATCAAAAGAAACACACAGCACTAGTTTTTGCCAAGTATGTGATGGAGGACCTATTTTCCATTATTTTAATATAGTTTTACAAACTTTTCCTCTTGTAGAACCTCTACTTTTGTGTGATACACATTTGAAAATTTTATTGATTTCCCAAGAAACTAAGTTCTGCATACTTAAGCAGAACTAGAAAATGTATTGACTGAGTTTCCCACCGATTTCCAAATAGGATTATTTTCTTCCAAATATTTGTTGGATTTCCATTGGAACAAGACAGGTGGTTTTAGGCTCAAGGCTCTCTTCAAGGATGACAGAAAAATAAAGCAAGGCCAGTAGCCTTTCTCACAGATACCCCATCCCAGTGCTGGCAGAACCCTAGTGTCTGCTCTCCACCACTGTAAAGACATGTAATGGGTGATCCCCACACTGACTTCAGATGAACCTGGCATCTCTGGGCTCCTGGGGACCCAGGTGACTGAGACAGGCCCACCTTCCTCCCTAGAATGCTTTGGTTTGGAGCAGATCTGAGTCCATCCACCTGGGCTGACAACGGGGCCACTGCTGCAGTGGACAAGGTGTCAGGGTGGAGGCAGGTGGGGTGAGTCCAGGCATTCTCCCTGTCTCATCCATTCAGCTCAGTTCAGCAGAAGCATGTGGCGTCCCTCCAGGCTGCCACACAGCACAATAAAAAGCTGTTTGTCATGGAGGCTGGCAATCTCCCTCTCGTGCAAGTGAAAGTGAAAGTCGCTCAGTCGTGTCCAACTCTTTGCGACCCCATGGACTATACAGTCAATGGAATTCTTCAGGCCAGAATACTGGAGTGGGTAGCCTTTCCCTTCTCCAGGGGATTTTCCCAACACAGGGATGGAACCCAGGTCTCCTGCATTGCAGGCAGATTCTTTCCCAGTTGAGCCACACGGGAAGCCCAAGAATACTGGAGTAGGTAGCCTGTCCCTTCTCCAGGGGATCTTCCTAACCCAGGAATCGAACTGGGGTCTTCTGCATTGCAGGTGGATTCTTTAACAACTAAGCTATGAGGGAAGCCCTACTGAACTGTCATCTCATGCAAAGCACTCTGGTGATATGAAATTCACCTCCCTCTCTTCATCCAGGGACCATCACTCACCCTGATAATTCAGAGCTGGGAGAAATACCAAATAAATGCACATCTTGGCACATCTGGGGACCCAGTTGTATTTAAGTCCAAACAATGAAGAGAAAGGGCCCTTGCAGGAGAACAGAGTTGGAAAATGATTATCATCCTGTGAGATAACATTAGCTAACGTGCAGAACAAGACACTGTGCTAAGTTCTTTACACACACCACCTCAGTCAATCCCTAAAACATCTGCAGCCGTGAAATTGAAAGACGCTAGCTTCTTGAAAGAAAAGCTTTCAATATGCAGTGTTTTAAAAAGCAGAGGCATCAATTTGCCGACAAAGGTCTATATAGTCAAAGCCGTGGTTTTTCCAGCAGTCATGTACTGATGTGACAGTTGGACTATGATAAAAGGCTAAGCGCCAAAGAACGGTTGCTTTTGAACTGTGGTGTTGGAGAAGACTCTTGAGCGGCCCTTGGACTGCAAGGAGATCAAACCAGTCAATCCTAAAGGATATCAGTCCTGAATATACATTGGAAGGACTGATGCTGAAGCTGAAGCTCCAATACTTTGGCCACCTGATGTGAAGAGTTGACTCATTAGAAAAGACCCTGATGCTGGGAAAGATTGAAGGCAATAGAAGAAGGGGGTGACAGAGGACGAGATGGTTGGATGGTATCACTGACTCAATGGACATGAGTGTGAACAAACTCCAGGAGATGGTGAAGGACTGGGAAGCCTGGCATGCTGCAGTCCATGGGGTCACAAAGAGTCGGACGTGACTGAGCGACTGAACAAGGACTCAGGTGTGGCATGTGGGATCTAGTTCTCTGACCGTGAATTGAACTTGGGCCCTTTGCAGTGGGAAAGCAGAATCTTAGCCACTGGACTACCAAGAAAGGCCCATGGATTTAAACCATTTAAAATCCCATTTTACTGAGAATGAGGCATTGAGAGATGAAGTAATTTGTCAGTCATTTACCTGATAAATAATGGATTCAAAACTCAAACCCTAGCTGGATTAACTCCAGAGTCTAAGAACGTAGCCATTTTTGCTAATCTGCATTTACCATTAAACTTATTTATTAGCATGTGGGAAATGAGGAGCATACAAGCATTACACTCATTTGAACATGCCTATTTTTTAACTTCACATCATAATGCATGCACCGTCAGTTTTATCAATTACCAATTGCACAAATCAGAAACAGCTCAGCCCAGTGTCATGAGCCTTGGACACTCTCGTTAAAGAAAAACCAGCCCAAATATACCGCACTCGGCATGGAGTGACAGGACTGTCATAAAGGTAATCATGTAAAAAACGAAATCTGCCATTATCCGGTTTCTGGATTTCCAAGAAGGAGTTGTTTTCTGTACCAGCTAATGATAAACACCCTTCTCTCCATCATTCGCAGTTTTATACTCTTGGGACAAGGCTATCATCACTATAAAACCAGAGACATAAAAGAGTAGGAAACATTTAGTTTTAGAAAATAATGGCTCAGAATCCTAGTAAATCAAAAGAGCAGAAGGGAAAATAAACTATACGGTTACGATGCCAGCTGGAGATCCTTTATAGTTGGGCCTTGACATTAGTTTGCAAGTTTCAGTACTGCAGATGGTGGAAAGCAATCTGCCCAGGAGAACCAGTCTCCAGGCTCATGCAGACTGAAGATAATGACAAGATCCTGGAACTGAAAGTCACCTCTATTGAAATCTCTGCTTTCAGGAGAGATTTGGTTGCTTGTAAGAGCAGAGAAGGCAACAGAACTGTAAGGGATTAACAATACGTTTATGGGTAATTTACTTGAGAAGTCAGAGGACTTCCCTGACCAGTCTTTCCTCCCAACACCCTAATACACAGGCGCGTGCACACACACACACACACACTTTGGCCAGGGAATTCTAGGCTGTAGGGAATTCTACACTGTAATGGAATTCATTGAATTATATTAATTCAAGTGATTTTAACACTCTTCAAAGTTGAACTTTGCTATGACTTTTTTCAAGGAAAATTTACTAAAATCCTCTAAAAACTGGGAACAGAGATTCTTAATCTGGAGTTCATGGATAGGTTCTCCCTATTTTGGTTCTCCCAAAATAGGATGAAGAATTTACACTGGAATATACGCAACATCCCATGTAGAAAGTCCATAGCTTTCATCACTTTCTCAAAGGAACCTGAGAGTCCTTAAAGGTTCAAAACTACTCTCCTGGATAGAGATCCTCTAGGGCAGCTGAAGGACACGAGTTAAAAAGACCCTATTTCCCTCTCACGCAGTGCTTTCTGGAAGTTCACGCGGACAGGAGGCTCCAGGCCAGCAGTTGCTTCTTTATAAAAACCAAAACAATTGTGGGAGGTGTCAGAGTCAGAGACAGGTTTCAGCCGGAGAAGCTGACAGTGCCTCTGAGTCCCTTTCCCAGGAGCCACTGCTGGGCACCCTACCGCCCCCTTCAGCACAGTCCATGGGACAGGCATGTGCATAGAACTGGGCTTCCATATGTGGGCTTCAGTCCTCAATCTGTTTCTTTCTACTGGTTGCACAAACTTTGTCAAATAAATGCTTCCCTATCCTATTTATTTTCATCTATAAAATGGGAAAATAATACTTTCCACTCAAGACTTATGTGAAGATTAAACATAACATGGAAGTGCATAACACACAGTCACCAGTGGGAAACCTGTGGGAACAGGTGTGTTTCAGAATTCAGGCTTTGGAATTCAGGTTTTTAAGAAATGTAATACATTTCTCTACATTATTTAATACCACTATCATGACCCCTGATAAGATTAATAGCTATTTCTATAGCAAAACTATGAATATTCACATTAAGAGGGATGAACCAAGATTACAAACAGCCTTCTGTCAAATCAGGTCAGGTTTTGTCACCCCAAAATGTCAGTTTTCAGAGCATTTTGGATTTGGGAGTTGAGAACAAGCCGTTGCAGGCCTGTCTTGAAGAATCCCACTTGGTTCAGGTGCTATGGGCTTCATTCCTGTCACTCTTGAGTCACCAACCTTATAATCTCTGGGCATTGGCGCCGGACCCTTGCTGAACCTGGTACCCAGGGTATTTCTCTTACCTTGATGCTCATTTGAACCGTGTTCTGCTCGACCTCGAGGCTCCCCTCTCCTCCTAAGGCAACCTCTCCCAGCTCCCCAGGCAACCTCTCTTGTCCCAGCTCCCTTATTCCAAGGGCTGCCTGCCTCCCGTTTAATATGTTCTCGGAAACTATCAGACTCACTCGCAGTGACGTAGGTAGGTACTCTGATGAGGAGAACACTCTTCTCCTGGAGCTGGAGGACGCATTCCCCGGTTTCAGCCGGGCGTGCCTGAGAGCTGCTCGAGGATGAATGACGCAGCACATCCTCCAGGACAGCGTGCCGAGCCTCTCTTCCCGGTTCCAGAGAGTCCCAGGACCATGGGTTCCGGCATCAGCAGAAGAGGAGGGAGACACAGCCAATGGCTGGCTGGCAGTCAGCGGCAGGTAGCAGCTGCCTAAGGCCACCGCCGTGATAAGACATGGCCATGGGATCACGCAGTTTAGCACTAGTGGAGGGCAAACGGCATGATCAAAGGGTTTCACCTCTCCTTTGTTCACCTGCTGGGTGACCTTGCATAAGTTACTCTAAATCCTCTGGACCTCAGCTCTAAAATGGGGAAACATGACCTGCTTGACTAGGGCTATAATTAGGAGTGTGTGGTGGCTCTAGTGGTTAAGAACCTGCCTGCCAATATAGGAGACACAGGTGATGTGGTTTGATCCCCGGGTCAGGAAGATCCCCTGGAGGAGGGCATGGCAACCCACTCCAGTATTCTTGCCTGGAGAATCCCATGGACAGAGGAGCCTGGCAGGTTACAGTCCATAGTGTCACTAAGAATCAGACACGACTAAAGTGACCAAGCAACAGATAACCTACAATAAGGCCTCAATCCAGTCCCTTCCTTCAGTGCCCTTCCCTGGACTTTCCCTCACTAGTTCGGGAGAGCCCTGAAAGGCAGTAACAGGTCTTCTCCTTGTATTTACTCCTACTGTAGGGTATGGCCCATAGCAGGCTTGTAATAAATCAGTGAATGAGCGAATGCGATTGTTTTTGCAGTTGGTAGTATACCTCTGGGCTTCCCAGGTGGCTCAGTGGTAAAGAACGTGCCTGCCAATGCAGGAGACGCAGGCTCAATCCCTGGTCTGGGAAGATCACCTGGAGAAGAAAATTGCAACCCACTCCACTATTCTTGCCTGGGAAACCCCATGGACAGAGGAACCTGGTGGGCTACAGTCCAAGGGTCACAAAAAGTTGGACACGACTTATGACTAAAACAACAACAGCACACCTTTAGTTCCTGCTAAGTCAGATACCCACAATTTGAGAAGAGAAAACTGAAGTGAGCATGCCTGAGCCAGAGCTTCCGGGTCCAAATAACCATAACCTCCAACATGGATAACAGAGTAGACTGCACAAGCTTTCCTGCTCAATAATAATGTTTTCTTTTTAAAATCGAACTTTTCATTTTATAGACAGAGTATTACATCCTAGCAACTAAGTATGAGAAGTCTTTCTTCTAGTCAATTGTCTCATTTAATTCTTATTGTAACTTCTTTGGTAGGTAACATCATTGTTTCTATCTTAGAGCTATAGAAGCAGAGATTGGAGTTCATAAGTGATATTTATCATTCATATTAATATAATCCTAACCCATAGATCCCTTTTTCTTCTAGGTTTATTGAGCTGGGTATAATTGACATATCATGCTGTGTAAGTTCAAGGTGTATAACACAGTGATTTGATTTACATATCATGAAATGATTACCACAATGTTTAGTGAGTATCATTTCATATAGATATATAATTAAAGAAAAAATATTTTTTCCTTGTGATGAGAACTCTTACAATTTACCCTCAACAACTTTCAAATATAACACACACATTGGTGTTCAAGAAATTATAATGCTGTACATTACATTATATTCCTAGTACTTAACTTATCTTATAATTGGAAGTTTGTACCTTTGACTGCCTTCATCCATTTCCCCTCCCTCCAAAATGTTGCCTTTCAATTTAGAATAAGACCTGAAGATCTAGTACAACTCAATACCCTTGTCATGAATCCTCAACTATTATTAATTAATTAAACTATTATTGAATCCTCTACTATTAATAATCAATTAATTATAAATTAATTCAATGTTAATGTGACAGGATAGACAGGATAGATTCCCTGTCCATTGGTGAAGGACAGGGAAGCCTGGTGTGCTGCAGCCCATGGGGTCACAAAGAGTCGGACACGACTGAGTGACTGAACTGAACTGAATTTAATCTTAGCATTCCCTTGGGTTCAAGCAGATTATAACGAACACCCTAATTCTAAAATATTCTGTAGACCCCAAGATTCACTGAGGGCTTTACACTGGTTTGGGGAATTAAGACACCATGGATTTAAAAGTCTATTCAAACAGCTGTGCATTTAATTATTCCCCTATTCTCTTGGAATAGAGAAGAAAGAAAATGATTTTAATTTATCAAAATAGAGATCAGTGCTGCTGTTTTTGCAGCATTTTAGATTAGCCTCAGTTCCTTATCTGAAAAGGGGCACTAACAGTATTCGCCATGCTGATGTGAGACACCCATGGGAACACCAGGGCTTTACCAGCTGTGAAAGCGGCAGCTGCTAGATGCAACCTTACTGGGACAGACTGCAAAGGTCCCTTCCAGCGCTAATTTCCTGTAATTCCAAGATTATGTACTCTAGCAGTAAACAAGTCTTTTACTTACAATCTACATTTTTCTAACTGATTCTTACTGTTACCATGTCTGCAAGGGACTTTGGGGGAAAAAATGCAATGTGTGTGTGTATATGTGTGTCTTTTTTCTTAGAGTACAGTGGTCATCCTCTTACCTGAGGTTAGGTTTTCTGAGGTTTCAGTTACCTGTGGTCAACTGCGGTCTGAAACTAGGAAATGGACAATTCCAGAAATAAACAATTCATAAATTTTAAATTGTGTGCTGTTGAGAATAAAGTGATGATATCTTGAGGCTTCCAGCTCTGTTCTGCCCTGGATGGGAAGCATCTCTCTGTCTGGCATATCTTACCCCCATTAGTCACTTAGTAGCCAACCAGGCTGGGCTTCCCGGGCGGCTCAGGGGTAAAGATTCTGTCTGCCAATGCAGGAGATGCAGGTTCAATTTCTGGGCCAAGAAGATCCCCCAGAGAAGGAAATGGACCCACCCAGTATTCTTGCCTAGGAAATCCCATGGACAGAGGAACCTGGCACCCTACAGCCCATGGGGTCACAAAGGAGCTGGACACTACTTAAGCAACTAAACAACAATAGCAGCAACAGCCAACTGGGTTATCAAATCAACAGTTGTGGTACTGTGGTGCTTGCGTCCAAGTAACACTTATTTTACTCAATGGCCCCAAAATTCAATAGTGATGTTGGCGATTTGGACATGCCATAGAGTAGCCATAAAATGCTTCTTTTAAGTGAAAGGGTGAAAGTTCTTGACTTAATAAAAAAAAGGAAGGGTATCATAAGATAATGCTAAGATCAATAGTAAGAATGCATCACCTATTTGTGAAATTGTGAAGAAGAAAAAGGAAATATGTGTTAGTTTTACTGTTGCCAAAGTTACAGCCACAGTGTATGGTAAGTGCTCAGTTAAGATGAAAAAGGCATTATATCTGTGAAAATGAAAGTTAGTTGCACAGTTGTGCCTGACTCTTTGTGACCCCACGGACTGTGATTGGCCAGGCTCCTCTGTCCATGTGATTCTCCAGGTAAGAACACTGGAGTGGGTTGCCATTTCCTTTTCCAGGCTATTAAATCTGTATAATAAGATAATTTGAGAGAGAGAGAGAAAACACATGCATGTAACTTTTATTATAATATGTTGTTATAATTGTTCTATTTTTGGTTATTGTTAATCTCTTACTGTGACTGATAAATTAAACTTCATCATAGATATGAATATGTAGGGAAAACATGTATATAATGTTGTCCCTTGATATCTGTGAGGTACTGGTTCCAGGATCCCGGTGGATACCAAAATCCATGGATGTTCATCTCTTATGCAAAACACTATAGCGTCTGCATATAACCTAGTCACTTTCTCTCTATACTTTAAATCATCTCTAGATTACTTACAATACCTAACAGAATGTAAATACTATATAAATAGCTGTTAGCACAATGCAAATATTTTGGAAGAAAAAGCAATGACAAACCTAGACAGGATATTAAAAAGCAGAGACATTACTTTGCCTACAAAGGTCCGTCTAGTCAAAGCTATGGTTTCTCCAGTGGTCATGTATGTATGTGAGAGCTGGACAATAGAAAAGGATGAGCACCGAAGAATTGGTGCCTTTGAACTGGGGTGCTGGAGAAGACTCTTGTCCCTTGAACAGCAAGAAGATCCAACCGGTCCATCCTAAAGGAAATTAACCCTAGATATTCATTGGAAGGACTGATGCTGAAGCTGAAACTCCAATCCTTTCGCCACCTGATGCGAAGAGCTGACTCACCGGAAAAGACCCTGATGCTGGGAAAGATTGAAGGCGGGAGAGGAAGGGGATGACAGAGGATGACATGGTTGGATGGCATCACTGACTCGATGGACATGAGATTGAGTAGACTCCGGGAGATGGTGAAGGACAGGGAAGCCTGGCATGCTGCAGTCCATGGGGTCGCAAAGAGTCGGACATGACTGAGTGACTGAACAACAACAAGTACTTTGAAAAGAGCTTTCAGTAGGATGCAAATTCAAGTTGTGCCTTTTGAAACATCCTGGAATATTTTTTTCAAATATCTTACACCTGAGATTGCTGAAATTCGTGGGTGTGGAATGTGATGCTACCGAGAGTAAAATGCACAGGATTTGGTACCATCTGTGATTTCAGGCATCCACTAGGGGTCTTGCAATGCATTTCTCATGAATACTGTACACTTCTTCTTTTATGCCTATAGGAGAGTAAAACCAAGTCAGTCTCCTTGAGCAAGTACTGTGACTGTAATCCAGGTAAGAGAGGAGGAAGATCAGAGAGGAAAAGGGAGCTGAAATTAGATGAGACTGGAAGGGCTCACTTTGGATGAGCGAGGGGAGGCACTTCGGTTGGACAGCACTTCCGCCACTCTGACACGTGAAACAAGGCATTTCTTCCCCAGAGGACACTGACAATGCGGGTAAAAAAATGTCATTCTGGAAGCCTGGAGGTAAGATGCTCGATATAGCTGGCAACGCGCGAGGACAGTGTGGGGAATAAAGATGTGCAAATTCCTCACACACAGCTTATGTGATCTGTGCTCCTTCCAGGATTCCAGAACACATGTGCACATAATTGAGCCTGACCCCGCACACTGCTCCCCACGCAAAGGAAAATCTCTCTTAATCCCTCTTTTTCGTCCATTCCCTTTTTTTAAAATTTCAATAGAACCTTAAACTACACCTAGATAGAGGGACACTGTCACATAGACGAATCTACTTCATGTCTTCTGGTGATGACAGGCAGGGGTACACGATGGGAGAAGCAGAAACAGCCTTTGATTAATATTTCAGTCACAGGACAGGAATTCGGCTCCAAGATCAAGGCATATTAAGAAATAGCTCCCAGACAAATGGAGTTTGCGAGTTCATCTCAAATCATCCAACATCAGATTCACACTGCATCAAAATTCAGGTGATTTATACAGCCACATTAGGCTCTATTAGTATTAATGGGAAATATGCATGTATGTCGATATACACATTAGTGCAGGCAGACTTCCCAAAGGGTTTTTGCTTTGGGGCAAAAGCTGCTATTATTTGCACCTTCTCCACAATGGAAATGGAACTATACCCACTAAATAAGTGTTCAATATTCCATGCTCAGCTGAAAAAGGCTCATTCTTAAAGACACGAGTGAAGCCACATTTTATATTTATAATTAAAAGCATTAAAATAAATGGCCCTGTCTTATTACTATTATTTATTATTTATAATTTAGGATTTAATTTATCACTGGTGCTCAGTCATCAATTATAGTGGAAGAGAGCAGTTGTCCAGTCCTTTATTCCTGTGTCAAAGATGAAGAAACAGACAAACTATGGCACTGATTTATAAAGATAGACATCGCAGAAGTGAAATAATAAAGTGTCAGAAAAGACAATTTTTCTAATCCACAAAGCAGGAAAAAACTAAGGCTAACACCCACTCATTTTCTGGTGAGAAGAAGTTTTAAGTCAAATTAAAAGCAGTGAGAATTCCACAATATATTATCATTATACCAGTAACAGTGATTTCAACTGCTAATAAAAAAAAGACCCAATTCAAAATGTCTCAATCTACAAGGAGGTTTGTTATTTCACAATGAGGACGTCTAAATTGTTTCTAGGTTAATTTGCTTGTTCTAGTCTTATCAAGGGCCCTATCCACCCCACCATCCTGCAGGTCATCTTTGTAGTTCATGGGTGAAAACTGGATGCCAGCCTCTGGCCTTAGTTGTAGACCTAACAATGCCAGTGAAGGAAGGAAGGAAGACAGATCACCTTCCTTGTGTCTCTCTTGCACAATGCGAAGGCTGTCGGCAGGAAAGTTTTTCCAGAAGTCCTTCAGTGGCCAGCATTAAATCACGTTCCTCTTCCAACATCAACAAATGGTGAGAGAAGTGGAACATAATGGTTGACTTAGATAATCAATTTTACAACCCCAATTCACAAGTTCCAGAGAGGGTCACCATCTCTGAGCTCACGGTCTCCCAGAGTAGGCTGGGCACCATACAGAATGGAGGCTCAGAGGGTGAGGAAGCAAGAAGGTGGGGGGCGAAAATGGATGTGTGTGTGTGTGTGTGTGTGTGCGCGACACAAGGGTCCCTTGTGGGACCCTCAAAGGTCTACTTACATCTTGGGTACCTGGGGGTTCACTGATGCACATGAAGGAGAGGGAGGTTTTGTCCTGAATCTCATTCAATACTGTTGGTCTAAGGTGGTAAGTTTAAAGAAAAACATTAGATGAAAACTGGTACTGGGGAAGAGCAGTATGGTAAAATTCCCCAAGGTGTTTTGCAAAGGACAGACCTTTGAAACACTGATCTAAGGTAAAGGGTCTGGTCTGTTTCTTGGTGAAAGTGCAAGAAAAGAAAGAAAGTGAAGTCGTTCAGTTGTGTCCGACTCTTTGCAACCCCATGGACTGTAGCCTACCAGGCTCCTCCGTCCATGGGATTTTCCAGGCAAGAATACTGGAGTGGGTTGCCATTTCCTTCTCCAGGAGATCTTTCCGATCCAGGGATCGAACCTGGGTCTCCCACATTGTAGGCAGACACTTTACCGTCTGAGTCACTAGGGAAGTAGGGGTACTCTATCCATCAGAGGCACCACATTACGTTTAGAGATCCCTGTCAACACATTCGTGTCTTTTAGAGAAATTAAAGTCCGAAAAAAAAAATACACTTTCTAGTCAAAGACATATTTTAATATATAATATGAATACATTTGTCTTTACACTAACACAGTTGTAAAACATAACTTTCAGTGTTTCTTAAATGGAGGAAATGAAGTCACTCAGTTGCATCCGACTCTTCGCGACACCAGACTGTACAAGGCTCTTCCGTCCATGGAATTCTCCAGGCAAGAATACTGGAGTGTGCTGCCATTTCCAGTGGCCCACAAAGCCAGAAGTGCCCGGAGCCCATGAAAATAGTAACACTGCCCTGTTTCAAGGTACATGTGGGAGGTACCCCAAGGCAGTGGGACCCAGAAGGGTCACATTTGCTCAGCAGTATGAACAGTGGGCAGGGGTGGGGGAGTTGCATTTCAACAGAAAACATTAAATATAAATCAGAAAGCAACGGCAGCATCCCATGTATGCCCACCTGCTAAACATGGTGTGAGCTAAGGTGGAAGTCAGCAGACAGGGTGCCCGGGATTCAGCCCAGGCCCACTAGGCATCAGGTGTAGTAGGGTTGATGCCTGTCAAGTGATCACTACCTGAAGGTCAGGAAGGCTTCTGGAGTGGGCAGAGCTGAGCCTTCAGGGTGAAGTTTCTCTGGGGATGGAGGGAAGGTGAGGATGGTCAAATCATGGGACCTCAGGCATCATCCATTAGGAAGACCTGTTCAGACTGTTTAGCCCTGAAACCACATCATGGTGTTTAGGGGTAATCACATGAGTCAAGCCGTTTATGATTACAAGAAACACAGAAATGAGAAGCAGATATAAACATGCACACACAGGTAGCGGTTCCTAGGCACAAAATGTGACTTGGTAACGTTGTCAGATATTCTTTTTGGAAAAGAGAAGTTTATGAAACAATTACCTAATGCACCCTGAAGGCAAAGACTGGCAAAGTGAAGGCTGACTCCAGGACCTCTTGACAAGGTCTGGGATGACAGGGGTATAAATGCCATTTCAAGTTGGAGGACTGTGGTTAAAGGCCAGGTATGCAGACCGATCCTATAATATCTTGTAGTTTCTCTCTCCTTGCCAAGTGAGAAGAGTGACATTGATAAATCACCCTATTATAACTTGTGATAAAAGCAGCGGGTACTTAGAGAGCTGACCAACAGACACATGAAAAAGACAAATGGCTTCAGGCAGACGGCTGATACATGTTGGAAATTAGTGATACCAGCTGTGGAGTGAACAGGACAAAGTGTAGTGGACAGAGATAATATTCCAGCCTCACGAATGTCCATTGATTCGAGTCACCTGACAGCCTTCTCGGAAAAAAGTCTCAATTACTATGAACACACATGATAACACCCTGAAAACAATATGGCATGCAAATGCAAGGTATTATCATGGCAAACAACTGAAGTGGAAAATTGAAACAATTATCTGTATACTTTCATTTTAGGCTCAAGTTTGGGGATATTTGATCAGGACTTCTGTTTTGGTTAAATGGTCTAGATATTTACCATTGTGGTGTGTAGACTCAACATCAAGAGTGTTTTGATTTTCTAAAACCTCCAGGTTTGGGGGGACTCACAATGACCATGTTGTGATACAAAAAGTCCCGCAGATACTTCTCCTCTATGAAACTGGGTTATTTTCTGCTGTCGACTGTGTGGGTTTCTCTAGCGGCATCAAGAACCTAGTTCTCAAATCGCTTCCTTCTTAAACCTCAAGGGTTTCTGCCAACCACATTCTACTGGTCTGTAGAAAGTGCTGCCTTCCATTTTCCACTACCTCAGAGCTGGGCCAAGTTGGCCTGAGGGGGAGTCATTAGCCACGTTAGTGCCTCCATGTGTCTGATTGACCACTAATATATAATGCGGTTTAGCAGGGCAGGAAGCCACACGGGGAAGCAAGGCGAAAATTCACTGCCATTTTCTCTGGCAGTTAGCGATCAAGACCCAAAGTGAAAACTTCAGTTGCCAACAGTTCTAAATAATGAGTCTATGTTCCCGAGACAGAATGGTCCCTTGGGGGCCCAGGCTGAGTGGGGGTGGGTTGGGGGAGAGGGACAGCATGAAAATGGATGGAACAATGAACTTCTGAGATATTAACAAAGAAAGGAATGGATTCATGGAAGGGACCCATATGCAGGTTTCTGGTGAATCACTGGTGATTCTGCGGAAAGTACATGTGGCATCCAAGAGTTAGCCCATTTTTCCTTCAAGAAAACTCATTTTCGCGTTCTACAGCAGCTGCTACTGTTTGGATTATGAATAGTAATAAGCCATATGGCGTGGCAGAAAGGAATCACACATATTTTCACATGGACAAATATTATCATTCCAATACATAAACACGTCAATATAAGTGTTTTTTCTCCTGGGAGCAATACAGCCCCTGATCGCTGTTATAAGAAAATGACTTACTCTGGATGTGCAAACATTACCTGCCATGGTTATTACTGGAGCCTGCACCTGCAACAGCAGTCTCCCCAAGTTTTTTTTTTTCTTATTTATAGGAAGACAGGAAGGAAGAGAGGGAGGGAAAGAAAGGAAGGAATGAAAGAAAATCAGAAGAAAGAGAAAGAAAACAGAGAGAAGGGGAAGACTGTTCAAGCAAGAGGGGCACACTGTTCCTAGCTCTCCATCTGGAAGGCAGCCCGACCCCAGAAGCTCAGAACTGAGACAGCAGTGTGCTTGCCTGGGGATTGCAACGCCAATTCCCTAGCAACCAGACCCAGGAGGCAAAGATGGAAAAGACCAAATCAGGTTACTTAGACCGGTCAGTGAAGGCCTGTCCTGATTTTATTTTAAATGTCTCAAGGACAAAGCATCCATCACGGACCATATATTTCTTCCAACAATATATCTAGATCTTCCATTTCTTAATTCGGGCTTGTTACTTCTCTCTGTCATTTCATTTTTCTTTACTCTTCTTTGTCCCGGATCTTTCCAGATAAAGACTTTCCCCTGAGAATCTACCACTTTTGGTGCAAGCTGTTCTGTAATCAACCCCAAACTTTTCTCTTTTCTCTTGTTTCCTGCCAAGGCTTGGCATTGTCTTCCAAGGCTTTTCAGTGTCTGGTTTTTCAGGCTAAAGATGTGTCCCAGCAGGGTGGACAAGCCCACCGGACTCAGAGAGGGCAGCCCTGGGGCGAGCTTTGCAGGGAGGGACAGAAAGGGTGTGACTTTGTCATGCAGGTCCTGTGGTCACTGTGAAAGAAAGTGTAGTCGCTCAGTCTTGTCTGACTCTTTGCGACCCTATGGATTTTAGTCCACCAGGCTCCTCTGTCCATGGAATTCTCCAGCCAGGAATACTGAGGTGGGTGGCCATTCCCTTCTCCAGGGGATCCTCCAGATCCAGGGATCGAACCCGAGTCTCCTGCATTTGCAGGCAGATTCTTTATGGTCTGAGCCACCAGGGAAGTCATCTCTAATAACATGGAACCAAGAGAAGCCACTGGAGGCAGAAGACCTGGAGGGAGAATGGGGTGACCGAGGGAGCTGTGCCCAATGAAGAGAGCCATCCTAGGAAATACCACAATGGTGGGCGATGCTAGAATCACTTCCAGAGTTTTCAGCAGGTCATTTGTCCCATTCAATTCCTCCAAGTGAACAAACTGGGATCAGTTTACCTAGTGACTCCTCTCAATCATTAGAGTCTGGGTGACAGATATTTAAGAAAAATTAAATCCCTAGGAGTTTGGGATTTATATATATATATATATATACACACATATATACATATTTACACATATCATATAAATATGTATAAATATTTATAATATAATTTATAATATATTTATAATATATAATTTTATATAATGTATTTATAATTTATAATATATTATATAAATATCTATAAATATTTATATATACACACATAACTATATATATATGTAAACACACACAGACAACTGTATATAAAAATAGATAATCAACAAGGACCCACTGTACAGCACAGGAAACCACTCAGTATTCTGTAATAACCTATATAGGAAAAGAATCTGAAAAAGAACAGATAAAAGAATAGATATATGTACATGTGGCTTCCCAGCTTCCCAGGTGGCTCAGTGGTAAAGAACCCATCTACCAATGCAGGAGACGCGGGTTTGATCCCTAGGTCAGGAAGATCCCCTGGAGGAGGAAATTGTAATCCATTCCAGTATTCTTGCCTGGGAAATCCCATGGACAGAGGAACCTGGTGGGCGACAGCCCAGAGTCAGACACGGCTGAGCACACACACACATATATGTACAACTGAATCACTCTGCTCTCCACCTGAAACTAACAAAGCAATGTACATCAACTATACTTCAATATGAAAGGAAATGAAATCAAATAAAATAATCGAATCCAGCATCTCCCTGATGCTTGCTCACCCTGTACCTTAAGGGCCTTCACTGTGGCCAGGTCGGTGAGCATAAATGAAAAGTCGTCAAGGCTAAGAGAGGGTAGGGCTGCAGGGACCTGAAGGATGTATGCATTCAGATGAAAAACACTCAGCAGACCCGTCTGCAGCTGCCTTCAGCTTCAGGGCCAGCAGGCTGGAAGCCTCGCTCAGAAACCCATCACCCTTCTCCCCTGGGCACCTCCCAGGTTCCTGCCTTTGCTGCCTGCATAGGCAGCTCACTCCATCTGTTCTCCCCCACTCTCAGCTGTGCTGGTCTCAACCCACACCTTTTGACCAATGCCACATCCACTGTCCCAAGTGTATCCCTGACACAGTCCAGACCTTTAACAGGCTGCAGGAGGTGTCGGTGCACCCACAGCAGTCTCCTCTCTGGGATAAGCATCCGGGGTTTACACCACCTGTCCTGCGTGTGACATGGATGGTTTTGAACTCCAGGCCAGTAGCTCTCACTTCCCTGGTGGCTCAGACGATAAAGAATCTGCCTGCAATGCAGGAGACCTGGGTTTGATCCCTGGGTCAGGAAGATCCTCTGGAGAAAGGCAGGCCTACCCACTCCAGTATCTTCGCCTGGTGAATTCCATGGGCAGAGGAGCCTGGAGGGCTATAGTCCATGGGGTCACAAGAGTTGGACTCATTGACTAATATTCTGACTTTTTCACTTTCCAGTAGCTCTCAAAGTTGCTGGGTGATGCTGATGCTGTAGGTCTCTCTGGACCAGTAGCATTTGCATCTCCCAGCAACTAGTTATAAACACAAATTTGGGGGCCCTATCCTAGACCTCATGAAATCAGAACTTTAGGGGAGGTGCACAGTGGTAGACTGGCAATCTGTTTACACCAGCCTTCTGGGAGGTTCTGCTGCAGGCTCAAGTTTGAGAACCTCTGCTCCCTCTGGCTGTCCCCATTCTCACTTGCAATGTGCTTCAGTTGTCTGCATCCTTCTGAAACTGCCTGCCTCAAACTAAACCTGGACCCACACAGACTATTGTCTCATTCATTTTAGGGGAATAAAGGGGCATTACGAAGATTAAATTAGATAACACCCATGAAGTACCTAGCACAGTTCCTAGCACTTACTAAATATGTAGAGCATGTTAGTTATTCCTGTCATCATTAATCAATTTGTCATATTAATTACACTACATTTTTTCAAGGTGGTCTGAGACCAAATGAACTTTTTCTAAAAAAACTTTTTTTCTTTTTTGATGTGGACCATTTTCTAAAGTCTTTATTGAATTTGTTACACTGTTGCTTCTGTTTTCTGGTTTTTTTTTTTGGCCGGATAGGAAATCTTAGTTCCCTGATGATTGAACCTCCACCTCTGCACTGGAAGGCAAAGTCTTAAACACTGGATCACCAGGGAAGCCCCCAGATGAACTCTGATGTGTCAAATCGCTCTAGAGTTTTTGTCTCTCGTTTACAACTCACATATTTACACAGTGAATGGAATTGTAAAACCTGTACTGAAAAGAGTAGCATAAACGGTGGCTGAAACACCCTCATTGGTGTAAGAAGTGATCTTGTTACATCAACTAAATGCTCCGCAGGTTTGGGGAGGAGTAAGATACAGCCCCCCCCAGGAAAGGAAGGAAGCAATCACAGAGGTATGATTCCTTTGAGGATGAGGAAGGTGAAGTGGTGAAAGGAGAGATCAAACAGAAACCTTAAACTTTCTGATATTTGAAAGAACACAGAGACTCTCCTTGCTAACTATCCTCCAATTTTAAAGGCCCAGCAGTGTCTCCACCCTTCTTCCATTTTAGTTAAAAGACCATTTTGGATGTAACTATGTAAAAAAGTAGAAATGCCGGCCCATGCTGGGTCTGTATTAAAATTCACTCAATACAGAAAGCTGACTTTCATTAAAATAACAGCTAAACGAGGGCCAAAAGCTTGACCTTCACGTTGTTCAAGAGCGACACCAATCACCCGGCCTTGGCACGCACACGGATTTCTCGCAAGCATTTCAGCAGGTGTTTTCTGAACTGCATCCAGAATCACACTGGACAGAGACGCAGCAGAGGTCGCAGAAGCCACATCAATAATGATAAGCAGGCTGATTGCGGCCCCTCCCGCCCGTCCTGCGAGCCCGCGGAGATCACAGCGCCGCTGAGTCCGCGGGACGCAGCGTCTCCGGGGGCTTCTAGCCAAGTGCCAAAGTCATTTTGCCTACTTGAGACGGAGACTCTGACAGTGCAGGCCAGAGGTCTAAGGGAATGAAAAGAGCTTAGGAGAGGAGACTGGCTGAGATAAAACAAACACCAAATATATATATTTTTTATCAGTAGTTTCATTTTAAAATTTGGGATCTCTTCAATACACCGGCTTACAATGTTATATCGCAGCTGCTATATTTTGGGGTACACTTTTTTTTTTGAAAGTTAAGAAATTGTAATAAAGGGGAAAAGTTAATTATATTCCTTCCTGGAATTCTAAGTAGTAAGCATTTACAATAAAGTAAAATAAAATTACATCAAAGGACCCAGTTGACAAATACTATTATTCTGAATTCCTCCAGGTTCCTGCCTCAGAAACACCTGTTCAATAATAGCCTTTTTTTGACTGATGAGCATATTCCCACATGCAGGCCGTTGCTTGCCTCCAGCTTGCCAACCTGTGTTCAGAAAACAAGACTACTGTCCAGACAGGGAGAAAAAGCAGGTCCAGGAGTCATAGCAAAGGTCAATTCTCCTCCCCATATCTCATCCCTACCCATCTCTGCGATAATATTGGAAGAGTTATTTAACCTTTCCACGGTGCCTCAGTTTCTGTTTCTGTAAAATGAGAGACTGGTTAGATGGGAGTTGTTACAAGTTAGAAATAAATGTAACATGTCCAGTGGGTCTGGTAAGTACTCAAAAATACAGGGAAGGGGGAAGATGGGTACCCATCCCATCCACAGGGGACAACAGTGCTCAGTCCAGCTGATTATTGCCACATCTTTTGATTCTTTTTCAAGGAAATATGTTTCTGGATTGTTACATCAAGTCTTCTGAATTTTAAATGTTGGCTTAAAGATTAAAAGAAAAAAAACATTAAATATAATCTGCAGGTAAAAATAGAACACTTATGTGGTCTCTTAAAGTTCTCCACCTCCTTTGATTCAAAATTACCTTTAAAACCTATTAATACAACTTGCCGGTTGACATATGCAATCTCTTGATTGTCATCATTCATGTACTTGTAATAACTTGTCTCCCCTTTCAAATTCTCAGCTGAACTATATACTTCTTTTTCTCAGAGGTAGAAAAGAATTTGAGTCAAATACAACTATGCATATGCATGGCAAAGTTGACCATCTAAGGCAAAGGAGGCTGCCAGGTAACCAGATTTCAGCAGGCAAATTGATATGAATAAAGCCAAGGGGTCGGGAGAGGTGTGAGGGGCAAACTAACCAGAAAAAAACTAAGACAGTGAGTGTGAAGGAGTAAACATGTTTCCTGTCTAGCAACCAGTAGCTAAGAAGGAGAAATGGGAAAATTTATGCACAATGTCATGAAAAGCAGGAGCTATAAGGGGCAAAATGTTCCAGGTGCCAGGAGTGTTGCCTAGTGGAGAAAGTTTGTTCTGAGCTCCTAAGATGGGCACTGGGGCCTGGAGACTTTTCTAGAAAAGATTTGGCTAACTCAAGGAACAGGGAAGAAAGTATCAGAAAGGTCTGCGGGCCTTAGAAGTAGATCTAAGAAGAATTAGACTTTTACCTTTATCCTAAGTAAAGATAGACAGTTATCTACATAAAATAGCCATAATTTCTAACGATGTAGTTTATACCGTACAGGATCCCTTCATCAACCATCAACCTTCATCAACCATCCCTTCGTCATATTTTCCCTCAGAAATATGCTTCTTTCTCCCTGTTCAACTGGCACATCTCCGGTCTGGGACCACTGTCCTCTCACGTTTAGTCTCTGCTTAGTTGCTCAGTCGTGTCCAACTCTTGGCAACCCCATGGACTGTAGCCCGCCAGGCTCCTCTGTCCATGGAATTCTCCATGCAAGAATGCTGGAGTGGGTTGCCATACCCTCCTCCAGAGGATCTTCCCAACCCAGGGATTGAACCCAGGTCTCCCGCACTGCAGGTGGATTCTTTACCATCTGGGCCACCAGGGAACAACATCTTTCTAGCTAGGAGGCTCCAGAAACTTCAGAATCCACTCTACCTGGATGGACTTATTTTCCTTAAACACTGCTTTTATCATACCATTCTACTGTTACCATACTTTCCAAGGTTCCCAAGCCTTAACTTCTCTGCTTGGCCATCAAGGCTCCCTAGCATCCACTCAATTTGATCTCTCCGCATCCCTCACGTGCATTTCCTGCTTGGTTATTCAGTACGGCCTCAACACCGGGGTGTTCCCACATCCCAGCGTTTACCCAACACCACACCCTTCACCTGGATGCCTGTCCCTCTCCTTTCAAAATCCTGTCCATCCATCTATTTCCTTCATGTACCTTCTCCAACTCCCCTGCCTTCAGAATCACTGTTCCTTTTACTGTGTGAACCATGCACTCTGAAACTCATTTATACATCATTTCACTCTCTAATTGTTTCGTGTACATATAGCTTGTCTCTCAATTATATTTTGACCTTCATGAGTTGAGAGCGTGTCTTCTTCCTCTGGGTTTTCCGCAGAAACAGCAGAGTAAGCACAGAAGTCAGACTCAGTGAGCACTTGACCGATGCTTTGTTCAGTTGAGCTCATATGGAGATGGGGATAAATGAGGACTTCAGGTTTGAAAAAAGAAAAACAATTTGGGGTTTGTGGTGGAAATGATCACACAGGACTCCGGAGCCAGTTACTACTGTTGACTTCCCCCAAATATGCGTGTCTGTGTGTGTGTACATAGCACCCACTGCTAACTGCATCCACATATTTAATCCATCATTCCTGAAGTTGGCCTGTAGAACCACTGCGCTAAGTTGTACTCAGGGCAGGGACCTGGTCTACCAGCTGTCCCTGAACAGCACACAGCCTTGGGGACTTGAAGCTGCACAGACAAGCTCCTAAATCTGAACTTGCAGGGACTGCTATTACCCTCCTTGAGAGAAGCATTTTCTTTTTATATCCAGCATGGTAGAGAATTTCTAAGTGACAAAGGCAGTCTGCAAGAAAAAACTCATGGAAAAAACTCAAACATACCAAGAACAAAGAACAACTAGGGAATTATCCATGGAGGAACAGTTCTGGCCCTCCAGGCTGAGAAGGTTGGGAGCCAATGTCCAACATCATGGATGAAATCATCAGCTTCTGATGGCAGAGGCTTCTATTGCTCACTCTCACACTGCTCAACACTCAGAGAGTGCCAAGCCATCATTACGTCTCTTCGTCCCATCATTACCTCTCACCATCAATGCAGTTAAGATAACACCCTGCTGACCACAGAGAGGTTGGGCACATTAATTATGATAGAAGGACACTGAAAATGCACCAAACTCTCCAAACTCCATTTCTGTTGATGCACACAGGCCTCCGAGCAGCCACTGGATCACTCAGCCTTACTGAGTGATAACTCAGGTTAAGGCTGTCTGGGTTGGCAGGTATTCCAACTATGGCACAGCCTGGAAGGAAGGAGAGACCGGTGAGCGGCTGCCAGCAACCTACGGCAGTCTCGGGGGCTGCTGGCCTGGTGGTAAGTGGCCACCCACTTGCCAAGGGAACTGGTGACAACATGCAGTGGCCAAGATGGAGCAAGGGGCTGAAGAACTTCCAAAAGAGGAGAGAATTTTCAAAATGGGAGTTTGAGTGATCAAAGTTGAACAGAACAATAGGTGAGCTTTTATTTGCATGATAGGTGTTTTCTGTACAATTCTAAAGTTCTCTCACGTGACTGACTGTATCTTTTCTGGGAACCTCCTCGGGTAAGGGACTGGGGTGTCTGAGTGTGGAGGACCAATACCCGCATCTCGCCCCTTTGTGTATTTCCTGAGATGCAGCCTTTGTCTGGGCCCATCGGGCTGTCCCAGGACCCTGGAGCCCATCAGAGCCTGCTGTTCCCTCAGCTCCCAGCCCCTTGGAGGGGAGATATCTCCTCCTGCCCTGAGAGCATGCAGGAAAAAGCCTTTTTAAAAATGTCTTTTATTCGTTGATTAGCTCTAGTAATTTTCTGGTAGAGTCTTTAGGGTTTTCTATATAGAGGATCATGTCATCTGCTTCACAGAACTAGACCAAAGAATTTCACAATTTGTATGGAAATACAAAAAACCTCGAATAGCCAAAGTAATCTTGAAAAAGAAGAATGGAACTGGAGGAATCAACCTGCCTGACTTCAGACTCTACTACAAAAGCCACAGTCATCAAGACAGTGTGGTACTGGCACAAAGACAGAAATATAGACCAATGGAACAGAATAGAAAGCCCAGAGATAAATCCACGAACCTATGGACACCTTATCTTTGACAAAGGAGGCAAGGATATACAATGGAAAAAAGACAACCTCTTTAACAAGTGGTGCTGGGAAAACTGGTCAACCACTTGCAAAAGAATGAAACTAGAACACTTTCTAACACCATACACAAAAATAAACTCAAAATGGATTAAAGATCTAAATGTAAGACCAGAAACTATAAAACTCCTAGAGGAGAACATAGGCAAACACTCTCTGACATAAACCACAGCAAGATCCTCTATGACCCACCTCCCAGAATATTGGAAATAAAAGCAAAAATAAACAAATGGGATCTAATGAAACTTAAAAGCTTTTTGCACTACAAAAGAAACTATAAGTAAGGTGAAAAGACAGCCGTCAGATTGGGAGAAAATAATAGCAAATGAAGAACAGACAAAGGATTAATCTCAAAAATATACAAGCAACTCCTGCAGCTCAATTCCAGAAAAATAAATGACCCAATCAAAAAATGGGCCAGAGAACTAAACAGACATTTCTCCAAAGAAGACATACAGATGGCTAACAAACACATGAAAAGATGCTCAACATCATTCATTATCAGAGAAATGCAAATCAAAACCACAATGAGGTACCATTACACGCCAGTCAGGATGGCTGCTATCCAAAAGTCTACAAGCAATAAATGCTGGAGAGGGTGTGGAGAAAAGGGAACCTCTTACATGTTGGTGGGAATGTAAACTAGTACAGCCACTATGGAAACAGTGTGGAGATTCCTTAAAAAACTGGAAATAGAACTGCCATATGACCCAGCAATCCACTTCTGGCATACACACTGAGGAAACCAGATCTGAAAGAGACACGTGCACCCCAATGTTCATCGCAGCACTGTTTATAATAGCCAGGACATGGAAGCAACCTAGATGCCCATCAGCAGATGAATGGATAAGGAAGCTGTGGTACATATACACCATGGAATATTACTCAGCCATCAAAAAGAATTCATTTGAACCAGTTAATGAGATGGATGAAACTGAGCCCATTATACAGAGAAGTAAGCCAGAAAGAAAGAACATTAGCATACTACACATATATATGGATTTAGAAAGAGATGGTAACGATAACCCTATATGCAAAACAGAAAAAGAGACACAGAAATACAGAACAGACTTTTGAACTCTGTGGGAGAAGGTGAGGGTGGGATATTTCAAAAGAACAGCATGTATACTATCTATGGTGAAACAGATCGCCAGCCCGGGTGGGATGCATGAGACAAGTGCTTGGGCCTGGTGCACTGGGAAGACCCAGAGGAATCGGGTGGGGAGGGAGATGGGAGGGGGGATCGGGATGGGGAATAAGTGTAAATCTATGGCTGATTCATATCATTGTATGACAAAACCCACTGAAATATTGTGAAGTAATTAGCCTCCAACTAATAAAAAAATTTAAAAAAAAAAAATGTCTTTTAGCTTGTCAAAATGAGCTCCTAATAAAAACTAAGGCATTTAAACAATCAAAATATTACAAGAGCATAGAAATAGTTCAGTCTCCAGAATACAACTGATTGATATGCTTTGCTAAGTGAATGACTTGGATAAACAAAGGTGGATGTCTCAAAAGCTTGACTATTGATCTGAAAATTGTGCCTTTTTAGCTATGTCTGGGAACAGTATAGTAATTTTTACCTTCCTTTCTCCAAAAACATACAACATGGCTTGCCAGCTGAGATACAGCATGAAAACCTAAGACACCAGGCACAATGAGCATTCTTTAACAGACAGAAGTGTTATTGAAAAAGCAATGTTTTAATTTGTTCTTGGAATCAACTTTATGTCATAAAAGAAGGTAAGACAGGTCATGCTGACAGGAAAAGGACAGGTGGGTCACGTTGCTACAGAAGAGAATTTGTTATTCCAATCTTAAAAATTGCCTATTTTTCAAAAACAGACTCACAGACTTAGAGAATGAATTTATGGTTGCCAGGGGGGCAGATGGGGAAAAGGGAAGATGGGGAAAACTCCCTAAAGGAGTTTGGGATTTACATGTATACACTACGATATTTAAAATGGATAACCAACAAGGTCCTACTGGATAGCGCAAGGAAGTCTGCCTCAATGTTATGTGGCAGCCTGGATGGGAGGGGAGTTTGGGGGAGAATACATACATATTTATATATTACTGAGTCCCTTCACTGTCCGTCCATCTGCTGTCCATCACCACATTGTTAATCAGCTATACTCCAATATAAAATTAAAAGTTTTAAAAAATCCCCATTTTTGCAACAGAATCTTCTATTTCCAATGAAGTTCAAATTCACATAGAAAAGAAAAGTGCAAGAAAGTGAAGTTGCTCAGTCGTCTCCGACTCTTTGCGACCCCGTAACTGTAGCCTGCCAGGCTCCTCCATCCATGATTTTCCAGGCAAGAGTACTGGAGTGGGTTGCCATTTCCTTCTCCAGGGGATCTTCCCAATCCAGAGATTGAACCCGGGTCTACCCGCATTATAAACAGACACTTTACCGTCAGAGCCACCAGGGAAGATCCCATTAGAAAAGATAAAACCCAATAAAATGTTATACTATGGAGCAGTGAGATATACTAACTGAGAAATCACAGTGCTGGGAGTTAAGGTCTAGGATCTTGTAGCCCGACTCTAGGTTCTCCAAGTAGGGGAACTTCACTTTACTCAACTATAAAATAAGATGGTCAGCCAAGGTCCCCAAGGCCTGGGAACCTGTGTCATTCTGCGGGCTTTCAGAACTTGACCAATTCATTTGAAGTCAACTCAGTAGTTCTCAGTGACATAAAATGCAATAGAAGGTCTAAATATGCCCAGTTCAGAAATTATAAAAATTAGCTTTAGACATTAGTATGCTTCTTTACCATGCTCTTCTGATTATAGCATATACTATGATCATTATATATACACACACATACACATGTATTTATATAATCCTAAATGAGGTATATTTAAAGAAAATCAAAAGAAATCATCCAACTCAGAGTTCCAAGAAACAGTTCATCTGTGTTAAAAGCCTAGTTTGATGTTACAATTCCTTTCTGTCAGCGAGTCGTGTTGCTTCAATAAGGTCATGTCTTGCATGCCCACAAGCTCTTCAGTATGGTTCATCAATAAAATTAGAAACATTTACACCCAAACAGTTCATCCAAAGTCATTTATCACTAATACCATTTGGTATGTAGAAGGCATGTTTCACTTTAAAATAATGAGCAAGGCTCCAGTCCTTTGATTATAAATTCCCCTTTCATCTTAATTTTATGAAAAGCCACAAGGAAAATGCCCAGCGTGATGCCCTTGATATTTAAATACTTCGTTCCACTTACCATTAGTCTGCTCCAAAACTCAGCCTCCCTTGCAAAATGCTCCATATTGAAGGGATAAATTTCGTGTTCTGCCTTGTCAAACGTGTCACTTGGACTGCTCCGGTGACTGAGCACAGGGAAACAAACATTTCAGCTGAGCTGCCTTCATAATATTGACGGTTTGCCTTCTCCCCTCGCTGGGAGTCTTGAGAGAAATGGAATTTACATACGTTGGGATGAGATGGGTGCGGACATTTCTTATAATTATGATTCAAAATCGAGTTATGTTGCATTCAGGGAGATAATAACATAACTCAAAGAAGAAAAGTATCCCCTAGCATTACTGCCACTTAAGACAGGACAACTCCTATTGCCTTGTGCCAATGTACCACACCCCAGTCTTTGTGCCAAGAACAACCTAGAGTGGGTGGTGTCAGCTTCTTCTTGCATTTTTTTTAAGGCAGACTCTAGTAACTATAAACCTTTCAGCTCACTTGAAGGTGTGCACAGTGACACAAGAATAGACATCTGGAATGCAAGTATAAGGTTATAAGGTCAGAGAGAAAACTTTGACAATCTTATGGGTGAAATTAACCAAAGTCGACTACTACATGATTCACTCTGTGTGTGCTCTGTTAGAACAGGTAAAGTATGATTTTTAAACAACCACGTAAAGATGTAAGTGCATATAGTAGTTTCACACTTTTTTCTTAGGAGAGATTGGAGAAGAAATAACTTCCTTAAAATGTCCCAGAGACTTGGACCAGTGGTTGTCATCATAGGTGTAACTCAGACATGAGACACTCCCGTTTTCATCAGTTCTGACTATTCCAGTGGTCATTCAAAAGAAGCAACATGTAAAGAGAGAGGTTTAACACCTCTTACCCATCATTTATGCTAGCTGAAAAAAGAAGGAAAAGAAAAGCCTAGATAAAGCTTGATGGCAGAGACCTGGAAGAACTGAAGTTCTTTCTTTCTGGGGTCGTTTGACCTTTACATGTTCAACAAACATTTTCTGGATATTTAGATCTAATGAAGTTGTCAAAGCTTCTGATGAAAAGCAAGACGAAAGTGCACAAACTGCACGCCTTTTGATAAATCTTCCCTTGAGTGTTCTAACAACACATCCTTCCTCTGCAGTTTCTAATTACACAGGACTTAATGAGCAGTGGCCCTTTACAGTAAAACCTGACTGTGGTCAACCGCTGAGCTTTACTTCCAAAGCCTGGGGTGGGAAATCAGAAGCCAACATCCTGCTGTTCTGACATGAAACGAACTACTTTGACAGTTATTCTCTTGCAGGAAGACTTCCCCCTCCTCATTTTAATATGGGTAGGGCTTTCTAAAACGCTTCGTTTTTATAGAGTTTTACCCTGGCAAGCAGTTGTTTATCTCTGGTACATTTTCTCCATTTCTTGTGTGCCCCAAATTAGTTTCAACTTTGTCAGATTAACTGCTTAAATATTTTTTTTAAAAAATTGACAAATCAAGGGACCTGGGGAGATGGAAAGTTTGTCAAAGGAGAGCTACTTTGCAAGAGAAGAAAGATGATTTTGTTGGAGAAATATCTAAAACTACTTGTGTATTTTTCTCTCCCTGGAAGCCCTGAGGAGGGCTACACTTAGGGTGACTATTCCATGGACTTGTTCTGCGGGTCCTGCCTCACAACGCAGTCCTTCTCTTAACTGCTGGTGTTTGTGGCCAGGGTGAGTCATCTGAACACTGAGCAACTTTTCCAAACATGTGAAGCAACTCTGGCAGAGAGGTTTCTTTGCAGCTGGTGAAATCTGATGCTCATTTCACCGAGCATGGGTATATGTACTTTTGTAAAATAGATACGCTTGTGAAAAGCTATACACAAACCCATGATTCTCAATTAAGTCATATTTTTAAAAAAAGTCAAGGGCATCTTGATATGTAAAGGTATCCAAGGCACATCCCCCTATAAGAGGGAAAACAACTTTTGCTTTGAAACCATCTGCCACATGAATGTTTTACAAGTGTGGGGTTTTATATACGGCATTGTCTTAAATGGAGCGGCACGAATTCAGCCTTCTTGGCCTGTGACCGGCTCAACTAATGTCACTGGAACACAAAACTGATTCTACAGGCATGTTTCGGTCATCTTTTTCACAGAGAGTGGTTGAGAGCTTTCTTGAGTATTAGTGAGTTTGACTCATCTTCAAATAATTCATAAGAGAAAGAGGATGCAAAGTTGGTTTACATTGTCCAACAAATTAAACTGACATAAAGGGCAGTCTGTAAAGGATGAACCCAGGTACCTTGAAAATGTGCTTTCAATCCTTCCACTCTGTTTCACAAATACAGTGAGTGGAGGACCAAAGTCTCCTTCTCTTGTGAAAGGTTCACCCCACTTTGTCTTGAACAATTGTTAGTCCCTTAGTGCTACCACACACACTCCTAACCAAGTTTGGAGGTTTGAATTTAGGATTATTTCTCTCTCTCACTCACTGTATCCTTCCTTTTCACCTCTGTCTCTGGGCCTCGTCTCCTTACCGTGGTAGAAGCCAGACCCAGCAGCAGGATTTCCTGGCTTTTGTTTTTGAAGAGTCTGACTCCCAAAGGGAAGATTGCATCTGAAGGAAGGAGCAGAACGTCTTGGAGAAACAAGTCTGGGAATAGAGACAGGTTCCAAGGTCCCAGGGAAGGGTGAGTCCCTGGCCTTGCCCTGGGGAAGCAGAGTGCTCCAGGGAGAAAGAGTTGGGTGTGTCTATGGAGGAGGGCTTCCCTGGTGGCTCAGACGGTAAACAATCCACCTGCCAATGCCAGAGACTTGGGTTTGATCCCTGGTTCAGTGGGATCCCCTGGAGAAGGAAATGGCTACCCACTCCAGTAGCCTTGCCTGGAAAACCCCATGGACAGAGGAGCTTGGTGGACCACAGTCCATGGATTGCAAAGAGTCTGACATGACTGAGCAATGAACACTTTCATGGAGGAGAAACTATAGGACTGGGACTCACAGCTGCTACAAAGATTCTCATGACTCAGGAGGGCGTGGGAGCAGCAGAGGACTACTGGAAGTCTAGGGAGTGCTGGGGGCCTGGGTGGTGGGGTGTCAGTGAGACCATGACAGACCCCACCACGAAGGCCCCTTGCCATTCTGGGCATCGTGGACTCCTTTGCAAATCTGGTGAAGTCCTAGGAAGGAGAGGAAAGCCCAACAAAGGCAAAATGAGATGCCTCTGGGGGCTCAAAGTTGCTTTAAAGGAAATATCAGGTTGGCCAAAAACGTGGTTTGGGTTTTTCCACATGCTCTTAGGGAAAAAAATCTGAACTTTTTGGCCAGCCTAATACAAGTTACACTTCATCCTCACTTGAGTTTGATGATAAGGATTTGTATCAACTACTCATTCTGATGCCAAGCACTGTGGTGAGACCTTGGAAAGTCTGCCATTTTTTCTCTGTAGGCAGATGGAGTCAAATCTCTAGTGTTACAACTAGAGAACTAGATAAACCTGTGTGCAATGTTACTCTTGGATTCAAGGTCACGTGCAAGCCTATGCTCCTTGGGAATCACCTTGACCCTCACCCTTGGCCTCTAGGGTGGAAAGTTTCTTGCTGTTGTTTCCTGGCTCTGCAGAGGTAAGAGACACAGGTTGAAACAACAGATGGGGAAATTTCTCAATTAGAAGTGGTTCTTGTGTTCACTGTGATTTGAGCTTCTGGACCATGGAAGACAGAAAGCACACCTTGACCAAATAAAATTCTATGACAGAGCAAAAGATCCATTTAGGATCAGCTATCCAAGGCCCCGTAGGCTATACTGAGCCTGGCACACTCACTCCCTAATTCGATCTGGTCTTTCTCTTCCAACGTTAAGTACGGCAGTTCCTGAAATTTATTGTACATACTGCCTATGTCTGTTACCAAATAGTATTTGGGACCATTGACAGATGGCAATTAAAAAATAAAAATTAAAAAAAAAAAATCTCTGCCACATGGGTTGGAACCTATCTGACAGCATAAAACAAGACATTCCTCAGTCTTTCCTGAATGACCCATTTGTTGTTGTTCAGTCGCTAAGTTGTGTCTGACTCTTTGTGACCCCATGAACCGCAGCACTCCAGGCTTCCCTGTCCTTCACCATCTCCCAGAGTTTGCTCAGACTCATGTCTGTTGAGTCGATGATTCCATCCAACCGCCTCATCATAAGCCACCCCCCTCTCCTCTTGCCCTCAGTCTTTCCCAGAATCAAGGTCTTTTCCGATGAATTGGCTCTTCGCATCTTGTGGCCAAAGTATTGAAACTTCAGTTTCAGTATCAGGCCTTCCAATGAATATTCAGGGTTGATTTCCTTTAGGGTTGACTGGTTTGATCTCCTTGCAGTCCAAGGGACTCTAGAGTCTTCTCCAGCACCACAGTTTGAAAGCATCAATTCTTTGGTGCTCAGCCTTCTCTATAGTCCAACCCTCAAAGTGTGAATAGAATAAACATGCCAAATCTTTAAGGGAACACCAAAAGCTGGTAGAAGATTGACCCCCAGTCTAGGACGCACACACACACACTAGGGGGTGCCTTCTGTGTCCTCAGAAGGAAGGTGTGCAGGGCACAAGGACGGGAGAGGCGGGGTCATGAATGGCCTAGGTTGGGCTGGGTAATAAACTGTGTGGTGAGACCATGTCTTCACTTTAATTGGCTGTTTCTGCAAACAGTGTAAGGACATGGCAATTGTCCCGTCGCTGTGGTTAGGTGCATCTTGTCCTGCATCAAGCTGCCCCCGGGGGCGCTACAGGGTCCCCTAGGCATGGAAAGCTGGTTCATTTTCTTGTGTCTGTCATTAGGAGGTGGTGAGAGAGGCCAGGAAATGGAGAGCAGTAGGAGGTGAGACTCTTTTCCCATGAGCAAACAGAGGGAAAGCAAAGACAGAGGCTGGAAGGAAGAGTGTGGGGTGTTTACAGCCTTGTGTGGGCACTTGCCATGAAGGGTCTCTGAAGGGAAGGGAGAAAGGAGAGGAATGCTTATGTGCCATGCACATTTCTTGCTTCCTCTACGGTCTAAAGATTGATTTAGACCTAGCAAGCCTGGCAGGAGTGTGTGAATCTTGTCTGGACACAAATCCAGACATCAGGTCCAATTTCGAGTGCATTTAAGGCAATCCTGCAGGCTCTAATCTAATCTTAGGATCAGAGTGAACTACCAGCCTGGGAATAGCAAGGGCTTGAAGAATTCCTTGCTATGGCTAAGAAGAAGGGAAAAGACAGAAAGATGTTGAACTACATTTTCTGCACATGCACGCCATGTGCCTAGAATTTCATAGATGTTTGCATTTCATTACCTTTAGAACCCTGGGAGGTAGACATTATTATTAATATCTGTGCTTTGCTGAAGAGGAAACTGAGGTTCAGAGATTTGCCTGGATTCCTTATGGGATTCCCCATTCACTCAGCAGTTGGCAGTTGTTGTAATAGTGAAATTAGTGGAAATGTTTGAAGTGGCAGTAATAAAGACTGCAACCTCAATACGTGCGAGGAGTTTCACATATCTATTTCACTTTAATTGTCCAAAAAACAAGCAAGGTCTCACTCCAATTTTGCAAATGAAGAGTCTCAGGATGTTTGCGGGGCACAGTTTTGAGAGCATTAGCCTGCTGTGGCCCCCTTTGTCTAGCAAAGCAATAAAGTTATCCTTGTGAAAATTTAGTTCCCTACCAGGGATTGAACCTGTGCCCTCAGCAGTGAGAATGCAGAATCCTAACCATCGGACTGCCAGGGAATTTCCTCTCAGAATGTTTTAATACCATGACCGTGGTCATTCAGATGTGGGGTTAGGATTTAAACCCAGGCTGATTTACTTCAAAGTTCGTTGTATCATGTCACTTTTTCCTCTTAAAGTTGTAAATAACCATTTAGTTTTCATAAAGAGAATGTTAAAAAAAATTTTAAACAGAGAACACTTAAGAGGGCCTTGGATAAAAAGTCGGTAAAAGTTGCTGTGTATTAGAGCCACAGAGATACAGAAAAGGCCTACCTCTATGTTAGAAAGTCAATTATTTTATATAAACATGAAAACTGTGCTCTGGTTAAACAGTGATTGGCTATAGCTGAAAGCTAGAAAAGAACAGATAATTAATACCATCTGCCTGATGTTTCTTTGCTTATTAATTCAAATTTTTTTGTAGCTTGTTCTCAACTACATTTCATTGTTTAAAATATAAAAGTTAGTGATAGGTTCATTTAAAAAATTGGAAAAGGTATCGCTCTCAGTAAGTCATGCCTAGACAATGTGAGTATCAGGACATGAGGTCCTGGGTACCACCACCCATCTAAGGCAGTCTACCTTAGATGGTAAACCAGAATACGTCTCTCAAACTCTACAAGCCAGATCTACACGTGGGCGGATGGTGGCTTCTGACAGACATAGCAGCCCTGAGCTCACGTCCCGGGCCACTCCTGCCAGGGGCATACATGCCAGGGCCCATCCCTGGTCACAGTCTTTGGGTATATCCGTTTGCTATCCTGTTCTCTCCTCTCATTCCCTCCCTTGGAAGAAAAAAAAAGGGAAAGTAATCATAAAGTAAGTCACCTTCTGTTTAGAAACAATTTTTTTTTTGTTCCTGATGATCTCAAAATAATTTTCTGGAATCATATCTCCCCATATGAAATGTCAAGCAAAATGCAATATTTTGCATGTTCTGACAGGATCTACATTTCTTGGCAATAGTTGCTTAGATGATTAACATCAAATTTAGGACCCATTCTTAGCAATTATATAAAATTGTAGAGTACAACTGGGTCTCATCTTATGTTGCCACAATCCTCTTGCTTTCACGTTTTGCATTAACCCTCTTTCTGATGGGCAAAAATAGAACTTTTAATCTCCAATTCCCTCCTAATGCTTGACAATATAGATACCCTGTGTTTCATAGAAACTTCTCATAGCACGGGCTTCCCACGTGGCTCATTGGTAGAGAATCCGCCTGCTAAGGCAGGAGACGGAGGATATATGGGCTCGATCCTTGGATTGGAAGGATCCCCTGAAGCAAGAAATGGTAACACACTCTAGTATTCTTGCCTGGGAAATTCCATGGACAGAGGAGCCTGATGGGCTACAGTCCGTAGGGTCACTGAGAGTCGGACACAACTGAGCATGCATGCTCTCATAGCAAATTTAAAGCAAAAGAATAGTCCCTTGGTTTCATCCCAGTACCCAGTGTATTTTCCTAGGCCATCACTTCAAGTGTCAACATATTGGAACCACAATGACATCGTTTACCACCTGGCTAAGTTTACACCAAACTCAGACTTTAATATGTGCCAAAGGAATTCTGACATATACTTTCTTTCCTCTGAGCTCCACTGATTCTTGTTTGGCCCTTCACTATTTAATTTGTGCTAAAGTACCACACATATGTATGAAGTACATATTGCAAAGAAAATTAAGATGGAGTGTGGAGTTAAACCATAAAAAACAGAATCTTTAAAATTGATCAACTTGTCACTGCCAAAGGTCCTTTTCTAGGGGGAATATCCTGCTTTTATCAGATGTTAGTGTTCATTATTGGAAAGTTCTAGTTAATAGTACATATTTCTTAAATATGTTGATTTAAAACCAACACCTGGAAATATTCAAGAGAAGACATGATTGTTTTTTGGTAGTTAAAAGTCAAGCTAAATTAAAAAAAAATTTTTTTAAAGAGACTTCCCTGGTGGTCCAGTGGTTAAGAATCTGCCTTGAAATACAGGGGATGTAGGTTCGATCCCTGGTTGGGGAACTAAGACCCGACATGCGAAGGAGCAACTATGAAGCCATGCTGCAACTACTGAAGCTCATGCTATAACTAGAGAGCCCATGAACTGCAACAAAAGATCCTGCATGACGCAAAGAAGGCTCAAAACAGCCAAATAAACAAATAAATAGTAAACGAAAATAAATATTAAAAAAATATATAAAGTCAAGCAAGCCAGTTAGATGATGTGCAATCTCCAACTTTGGTGAGCACAGTTTAGTAAACTCAGCCATTGTTGGTGGAAGCATTAGTTTGTGGGTGTTAAATGTGATCCACATCTCTTTCCCCTCTGAGATGAAAGGGGCGATTTAAAAGGACGTGCTAAGTCCAGTTCTCTCTGGAGCCAAGAGAAGGAAGGGAATGGCTTATGGAGACTGGGCCCGTAATGCCTTTGTAAGACCATCTAAGACCAGACTGGAGCCCAGTGATTATGGAGCAAATGCTATTTTCAGTTGCTCCCTCTGCCTCCAGCGGAAGCCTGGGGGCTGTTTGAAATTATCTGAGCTGCTGCAGCGACCTGACAGGAATTCCTCAGCCTGCTTGTCAGCAGCATACTACCAGTTCTGACCCTTAATAATTTATTCTTTCTTGAGGCAACATCACCATCTTCTTTCAAACTCAGTGACCAACGTCTACCAAGCTTATCCTATGTTTCCTCAACAGTGATCCCCCCAATGTAGAGGACACCAAAAAATTCAATTACATCTTTTCTCCAACACTAGAAAAAAATGTAAAAGGTAAGCCATTTCTATCCACTGAGCCTAAGATACCTCTATATTGTTATCCTAGAAAACTAGGGTTTTGAGTAATCTGAATGTTGAAGAGTTTCTGTTCTTTTAAGCACAATCTGAGCAGAGTGATAAAGTTCTAAGGTTTAAGGACTCATTTTGATTGAAAAACACAAGTGTTACATTAAAATGTTGGTTCCGCCCTTACTTTCTGAAATTGTTAAAACACAAGGAAGCCAAACTGAATTAGTTATATAGGACAGAAACAATCTGATGTGTAGCAGCCAAGCCATTTCTACCACGCACACAATATTTATGAAGGGAAACTGAATAGGGTTCCCTTACAGGAGTACCTATACAGTCATGCCTAAGAATAAAAAGAGAAAATATAGATGATATTCATAGGCTATATTTTTCTTCTGGACCATCTAACTATGTAGCTACAGATGTTTAAAATTAGTTTAAGTGATTACGTGTAACTCAATTTTTCTTTTTTATAAGCATCACTGTGGACCTGCTCAGGTAGTTCTTTGGATTTCAAAGTAAAGATTTCTCCTATCAATGTCAATTCTTTGTCATCCGGAAGATACTGACAGTGAAACACTTGGTTAATGCTTTCAGTTCTTTAAATCATGTACAATGCATAGTTTCCAGCCAACAGAGCCAAGCATAAAGGTTTTCTAGCAGGGAACTGGTTCCCAATGGACATGCACAAACAGTTCCTGCCTTTTCTGGGTGGGCACATCAGCCAGCTCCCCTACCATCGATGTTACAGCAGGGCCCTGATCCTTCCCACCATGCAGACTCATCCAGATGTTTCTCTAGGGTTTGGACAGAAGGGAGACCAGTTTGAGTTGTGCCCATGGCCACCAACTTCTTGCAAACCAAGCAGCCTTTCTAGATCAGTAACGTGGAATGTGGACAAGCAGCTTCCTAATCAGGCACGTGGCCTCCCAGCCTCCCCTGGCCTCCCCCTCATAGGAGACCACATTGGAGCTAGCCTGACTCTACCAGCACCGATAGGACACATGCCCTTCATTGTCTAAGGCAGAAAGATGCCTCAGGCATTTGGACGTTTACTTCACGAGGCATCAGCACAGGGCAATTTATATAGAAATGCAATTCCACACAGAGGAGAAAAAAAGGACATATTCGTAATTGATGGTGGGGGGGGAAAGTCTGTGTTCCCATTCTTCATGGTCGGTGCGAGGAGATGAATACAGGATAAGTGGCACCGAAGGGGCATTCATAGCAGATTGGTTTTCCTGACTTACAGAACCTCCCCAAATAATTTAGTAATGAAGACCTCTTCTGTGAACTGTCAACTTTATTTATCTGTTCTACCTCCGTTCTGAATCAGAGTCATTTATATACTCTTTGTGGAGGAGTCCCATTCAACTGAGAATACAGCACGCTGTAAGGATTTACGGAGGGAGGTGTCCTTTAAAAGCAGCTAAGATGACAGTCTTTATCACATAGAATGAGACCCACAAAAATAACTTTTTGAATTATTTCAGGAATAGGCACACTCTGCTTTGGTCTAGCATCAGTATTCTTTTTTTTTTTTTTTTTTATTAGTTGGAGGCTAATTACTTCACAACATTTCAGTGGGTTTTGTCATACATTGATATGAATCAGCCATACATTTACACTTATTCCCCATCCCGATCCCCCCTCCCACCTCCCTCTCCACCCGATTCCTCTGGGTCTTCCCAGTGTACCAGGCCCGAGCACTTGTCTCATGCATCCCACCTGGGCTGGTGATCTGTTTCACCACAGATAGTATACATGCTGTTCTTTTGAAACATCCCACCCTCACCTTCTCCCACAGAGTTCAAAAGTCTGTTCGGTATTTCTGTGTCTCTTTTTCTGTTTTGCATATAGGGTTATCGTTACCATCTTTCTAAATTCCATATATATGTGTTAGTATAGCATCAGTATTCTTATTCCTGACATTATTTCTCAAAATATCTTTAAGAAGCAGCCTTATGGCATTATTATTATTGGTAAACAAGGTCATCTGAAGACATTGGTGGGTCCTGGACAGGATAAAATCTAGAGACGGCAGAGTGGTTTGGTGTGAGCCTGACAGCAAGGTGGAAGACCCGGGTCTGGGGTGGTCCACCAGCTGGTCGGGTGAGCTTGGAAGGCCACACCCACACCCCAGTTTTCTATTCCATCTGCCTCAAGGGGTTAAATGAGCTTACAGTGAAAATCTGCTCAGTTGCTCAAGTCGCCTACGACTCTTAAGAGACCCCATGGACTGTAGCCCACCAGGCTCCTCTGTCCATGGGATTATCTAGGCAAAAATATTGGAGTGGGTTGCCATTTCCTTCTCCAGGTAGATGCTCTGAAAATGCCCATGGCAACGTATACAGACAGTGGTGCTCCCTCACGGTACCATATTTCCCCCTTAGCATGAAAAAGTGCCCCCATGTGTAGTCCTTAGGTCACCCCACACACTTTCAAGCCTAAGAGGTTGAGGCTTCTAGACAACATCCCTGCTCATTCCCTGACCCTTTCCCTCTTTCCAGGCAACACTGAGCTTCCAGCGAGGGAATCTCATGGTCTCTTAGGGTCTTGATATGGCTTTGATCTTGCAGGACTTTTCATTCTGTGCATTGGGTATGAACTCGCCATGTTCAAGATGTTAATCGCCACCACAAAGTCTTTCATCCTTACCCACTGTACTTATTTCCACCTCGCCCCATCTTGGCTTCCAAACAACTTCACACTCAGAATGCCCTTCCCATCCTCCACTTAACCTCTTGGGCTTCCCTGGTGGCGCAGCGGTAAAGAATCAGCCTGACAATGCAAGAGATGTGGGTTTGATCCCTGGGTGGGGAAACTTCCCCTGGAGAAGGAAGTGGCAACCCACTCCAGTATTCTTGCCTGGGCAATCTCAGAGACAGAGGAGCCTGGCAGGACACAGTCCACAAAGTCGCAAAGAGTCGGACAGGACTGAGCGACAAAACCACCACCATCAAGTGTATATATACACACACACATATATGTTCCTTTTTAGATTCTTTTCCAGTATAGTTAATTACAAGACATTGAATATAGCTCCCTGTGCTATTCAGTAGGACCTTGTAATTTGTCTATTTTCTACATAGTAGTGTGTGTATCTGCTATTCCTAAATTCCTAATTTCTCCCCCAACTCTGTTCCCCTTTGTTAACCATAAGTTTACTTTCTATGTCTGAGTCTACTTCTGTTTAGTAAATAAATTCACTGTATCATTTTTTTTTTCAGATTCAATATATAAGTGATATCATATGATATTTGACTTTGCCTTCCTTCACGTAGGATGATAACCTCTAGGTCCAAACATGTTGCTGCAAATGGAGCTAGAAGTAATAGATTCTTAATGAAGCTTCCAGATTGATTGCTGGTCATTAGATGCTTTCTACCAGGGGACTTACATAAAAGGAAATACTCATTCATCCATTCATTCCTTTTTTTGTCCAACCAACATTTCTTCAGCTCCTATATATCCCTTCAAAATCTAATTGAATATTTCTGGAAGTTTTGAAACAATAACTTGAGAAACAAAATTATGAATTACAGCTAAATGTTTATAGTGTGAGCCACTCCCTCCCAGCTGTTTCTCTGGGCTTTGACTAGTAGCTCTTTAAAACAGACATTTACGCTGCAGCTTTGTTCCAGTTACCTATCATTGCATGCATAACAAACCAGCCCAAAATTTAGTGGCTTGAAATAACAATTTATGATTATCCTTCATAGTCCAGTGGATTTGCTAGGTTCAGCTGGGTAGATCTCATCCAGGATCTGTCACATGACTGCAGTCAGATGGGGACAGGTGCTGGAAGGGGCTAATGGCCCATGTGGACTAAGGCGTCCAACTTGTGAAGCTCGCAGTTGATGTTGGCTGCTGACCGGGAGCCCAGCTGTGTTGTCAACTAGAATGACTCCATATGGCCTCTCCATGTGGCTTGGGCTTCTCACAGCCCATGGATTGGGTACTGAGGGGAAACAGGACAGGGTCAGGCAGACAAGAGACTTGTAGCCTTGGAAGCGTCAAGACTTCTTAAGACCTAGCCTTGGGAGACCCAGACTGTCACGGCCACTGTACTCTATGGCCAAACTGGTCACAGAGGGGGCCTTCCCTGGTGGCTCAGATGGTCAAGAATCTGCCTGCAATGCAGGAGACCTGGGTTCCAGCCGAGATTCAGAGAAGGAAAATCAGACTGCCTCCCCATGGAAAGAGCACATGTGAACTACAAGGAGGGAAGGCGTGGATGGCAGACATCGTGGAGACCTGCCCCAGGCTTCTGGGAGCAAGGTCCCCCAGCTACCATTATTGAGTGATTACTCCATGCCTTTCACAGCTTTGCATGTTTTCTCAATTAATTCTCACAACAATCTGATAAGATAGTCTTCGTTTCCCTGTATCAGAGAAGACAAAATAGGCTCAAAATGCTTATACGACTTGTTCAAGGTCAAATAGATTATAAGTGGCAGAGTTGGGTTTTAAATCCTGGTATGTCTGAGCTCAAAGCACAGATTTTTCACATTACGCAAGCCTGCTTAAAATGAGTGCTGCATATGAAAAATGCCCAAGGTAAGGAAAGACAAAGAAAAGAGAAAGAAGTGGATAAAAGTGCTTTCATATAAGTGATGGTAGTTCTCTGATGACAGCAAGCTATGGACCGCAGCCTCTTTTTTTTTTTTTTTTTTTTTAAGGATTTTTTGATGCCTTTATTGAATTTGTTACAGTATTGTTTCTGTTTTATGTTTCAGTTTTTTTTGGCTGCGAGGCATGTGGTACCTTACCTCCCCGACCAGGGATTGAACTCACACCCCCTTCACTGGAAGGCAAAGTCTTAACCTCTGGACCACTGGATAAGTCCCCTCTGTTATTCTTTAGGTAGCAGATTTACATGTTCAAGCCCCCAAACATTCTTGCCTTATGGAAAACGGTCTCTAATTTTAAATGAAGCATTTCAAGGGTACATACTTCAGTAAAATGAAAGCTGACTGTATAATTAGAATTAAAATTTACGGTAGAGTAACACATTCTTATTAAATGGGGCAAATGTTGCCTACTAATTTTTAAATTATCTTGAAAATCAGGGTAACATTAGTCTTACTATCAAATAGGAGCTTTAAAAATTAATTAAAAGATGTGATTTAGTATTATGCCATAAGCAAGTTGAATTTTTTTTTTTTTTTAACATTGATTATTTATTTGTGTAATGGCTTTACATGTGGCTACTATAACTGTGTAAACAATACCACATATAACCATCAAGATACCTCGGTTAGCGTTTACAGGAAGAATGACAGATTCAGATGATTTAAATACATTTAAAAAGTTTTCTGAAAAACTTCGCCAATAAAAAAAAAGTCCCATTAATAAGGAAATGATCTTTTTAAATGATTTGTTTGGTTATCTGCACATGAAGCAAAGTATATTCCACAGAATTCTTGAGGCACAATCTGGTAAAATAGCTGCCAGAAATACCGGAAAGAGGTGTCATTTGTCTCTTGTGAGCACAATCTCTGATGAATTTTTAAATAAACATTTACATCATTAAAATAAAACATGACTCAGAGAACAAGACATTCACTTGTTTCAGGCTCATTTCCTGTTAGCTGCAGAGGGCAGCATTGGTCAGTTAATGGTGTGTGTGTGCGTGTGTGTTAATGGTGTGTGTGTGTGTGCATGTGCGTGCACACACATGTGCATTCTTTCTCAAGAAAAGGGAGTCATTTCTTTCCCCAAAACGTTTTCATCTCTGCTCTTCATGGCATGAGGTGGCCCTTCTTGAAGAGGCCGTATCTCAAACTCCACTTCAAATGGGGGATTTTACTTGGGGATGAGAAAGACTGGTAAAAGATCCCAATGTTCCTTAAATTTTAAAATTCCTTATAAAATGAGTACTCCCCATCAAGAAACAAGTAGGAAATAAAGAGAAGACAAAGGAAAAAGGCAAGTCAGCTCTGAGCAATACCATCAGTGAAAATGTCCATGAGAACTATGGGTTGTCAGCACACCTGCTGGATAGATCTTGGTGCCTGGAACATGTAATCTTTCCGGGCAAGGGTATTCCTTGGCTTTGGCCCACTTCCATATTACTGAGCTCCTAAGAGCTGAGGGATAAAACCCCTTTTCCCCACACGTTCTGCTAAATGACGAAGGGCAAAAATAGTGATTATCTGAGTAGTGCTGCCCCCTGCTGGTAGCAGTTATGCAACCCTGCAAACTGCAGTTTCCTCTGTCCTAGTTTCTATCAATAGCATCTGCTAGGAAATGGTCAGAGCTCTGAAGCTCTCGGAGACCATCCAGGTCACCCTACCCTTGCCCACGCCACCCCCTGTGCACAATGGAAGCTCAGCTGGCGTTTGGAGGCGAAGTGACTTCTTCATTATTACAGCTTTAGTTCAGGTCTCTTTCTACACTGCCTGAACACCCAACCCCCAGAATTCACAGTTCCAAAACAGTTCCAAAATGTGCTGTTTCTACATTCTTTTTAAAACAGTCTGGTGGTCTATGGTGAATCTTATTCTTCAGATCTGACCCATTTAACTAGAACTGTCAGACTTCTGCTTAAACACTGAAATAAGATTTGGGGGATGAATGTGATATTTATGATTCCTTACATCTCTTTCATGAAATAAAAATAACACAAAATTTTGTTACTCTTCTGTTGTCTAGTTTCCGGGGAAAGGATTTTTTCATAACTAGAGCTAGTGATTTAGGATGGAATTAAAAGAAATAAATTTGATATTTACAGAACCAGGAGGTTCCAACTGTCTTTCTAAATATTCATGCATTTGGCTAAGTTTTATTTAGACTTTAAGAATATTTGAGCCTTAAATATAATTCAGATAATAAAAAAAATTGCATGTAAAATTTTACTGGTCAAAGTTTATTAGAAATTTCAGAATCTCACAGTAGCCCGGTGGGGTAATTAACCAAAAATCTCAACTGGTTAGTCTACTGGTACCCACACGCACTTGGGTTACCTGGTTTGGCTACTAGTTCCAAGATGGTGTCCATGTTACATTGATGGAGATATTACACATACATGAGGCGCTTATACATTTTCAGTAAGACATTTTTCACAACTGTAATGTAATGAAAACTGGGCAGCTTCGTTTGCCAGAGATTCTTAACTTCCGTTTCCAAAAACAAAGTATAGGATCTTGAGATGCCTTCATCCTCTCTGGCCAAAGCCTCATCCCAAATATGGTACCTACAAGAGACTTTCCATGACTCATCCATCTAACTTTGTTCCCTCTCCTCTTGATAGTAGTTGTTTTTATTTAGCCGTTAAGTCGTGTCCGACTCTTTGCAACCCCATGGACTGTAGCCCACCAGGCTCCTCTGTCCATGGGATTTTCCAGGCAAGAATACTGGAGTGGGTTGCCATTTTTTCCTCCAGGGGATCTTCCCGACCCAGGGATCAAACCCACATCTCCTGCATTGCAGGTGGATTCTTTACTGCTGAGCTGCTGGGGAGGCTCCCTCTTGATAGCACTTTGGTATTTATGGTCTCAGTTCTTGACATGCTTTTACAGTGAAAATGACTTTCTGTGTGTGTGCGTGTGTGCATGTGTATGTGCACACATGTGCTTGTGTGCTGTGGCAGACGGAACTAATAAGCTGTATGCTTCTTGAAGGCAGGTGCTAAGTCTTTTATTCCTTTGATATTGTTCAGAAGCCCCTGCTGTAACATTCTACCAAGGTAAGAACTCAAATGAGGTGGACCAATGCATTTGGCATTTCTTAGAAAACGGATTATAGGAAAAACCTCAGCAAGGGTGTCACATCTTGCCCTCTTTAACAAACATGTCTGTTTCTCCTGAGATGCTGTTTATCTTTCCACCTGCCTGTTTTCTAGTCACTCCCAATTAGCATAATTGCCATCTTCAGGTCTTGCCCTTTATTGATCCTGGTAGTGAAGGCAGTTTACAGTCAAGAGCTGTGCTGATAGAAGGTACAAATCTATTCACTAGGACCTCTAATAGAGTTCTGTCCCTTGTCTTGCTCTTCAGAATCGCTTTTGTCTGCTTTTGTTTTAGACTGCACTTTCCTTTGTCTCGTTTCCCCCAAGTTTGCTGTGGCAGAAATTCACAAGACCACTTGACACAGGGCTAGAGAGGTATGAGAAGATGCTTATGAGGAAAGTTTGGTTGCAAGACAGACTAATGTGATCCACTTGTCAAAATAAAGACAAAACGGTATAAATAATCAGCAAGGTATTTATCAAACATCATGGCAGCAACGTATGGAGGGCTATTCAGGGGTTTTGGTTAACAGAAGGGGTTGAGACTGGAGTCCCTGGATTCTGAAAAGACTCTCTCCACGATGCTATTAAAGAAATGAACTAATAGCAAGAAAGCGGGCAAAAGTCCAGCCTGTATCTTGAAGCACTGTCAGAAAAGAAAATGCATTCTTGAGCCTCCAGAAACAAGGAGTATGTGACAGTATTGCCTAACATAAAGAAGACTGTTTCTAATTTATACAAGAGTTGCACTGAGCCAAGAACTTACTATGTATTAAATCATTAGTATTTAATAGTGAATTTGGAGCGCATGCATATTTGTACGCTTAGGAACAAGCACCCAGAACAAAGATGGCAGATCAGAGAGGGCAGATCAAGTCAGGAAACTGTCTGGGCTTCCCAGCTGGCACCAGTGCTAAAGAACCTGCTTGCCAGGGGAGGAGATGGAGACATAAGAGGCTCGGGTTCGATCCCTGGGTCGGGAAGATGCCCTGGAGAAGGGAATGGCAACCGACTCCAGTACTCTTGCCTGGAGAATCCCATGGACAGAGGAGCCTGGCGGGCTATGATTAAAGCAACTTAGCGCGCATGCAGGCACAGGCATCTCAGAAACCCCGTGGAGGCTTTAAGGCCAGGAGGGCAAGTGGCTCAAATTTCTCAAGCCAATTCCGATTGTGGTGTAGGCTGTTCGGAGCCTGACCTGAGGAGGTTCTGTACAAGGCTACCAGGTGTGGGGACAGAGCACAACTCCTGAATGTGTCAGTCACATACACACTCCCCCTCTATGCAACCTTGATTTTGAGCCCTCCCAAGCTCCATGGGAACAACTGTTTTGATTGATCCATAATGTTTGCTACGACATGAGAGGAGGAAGGGGGAAGACACCTGTTATATATTCCACATCTTCATCCTACGGCGAGTCCTTCCTGCTTTCATCTGTGGCCAGACACCAACCAAGATGACACTGAGTCCCTGCTTAGGCTCCAACTGTAGAATCTTTGTCCTTTGGAAATGGATGTGACCGCGGCATCAATATTATCTTCTTGTAGTTAGATTTACTCTCCCCCATAAGGCATCTAAACAGCCAAATGCGATTTCACTTTATTAGAATGAAGCTAAAATGAATATTTTTCATAACCCATGGGATACTGGAGAGAAATTTGAATGCTATGATTCCATTTGAATTATATCATTGTATATATACTTATTTGGTAATATATTTAGCTGTTCATATGTAGGCGCATGCATAAGATTTGGGCCCTTTTTTTTTATTTAATGATACTGAGTGTCATGACTATTATTTTCACCTGCCCACCATCCATCCTCCCTGTAGAATCAGCCCTTTCTCTTGCCACTTACGTTTATGGAGGCAATGCCGCTAACAGATCCAGGGTGCTCAAGTGACCCAGAACTGGACAATCAATCGTTTTTGTCGTATCATTGTGTTTGATTTAAGGACTCTTGTGAGTTAACCCATTTCCCCTAAGAAGAGAGGCTGAAGTCCTAACCTCCAGTACCTGAGAATGTGACCTTATCAAGAGAGAGGCAATCAGGTTGAAATGTGGTTGTTAGGGGAAGCCCTTCGCTAATGTGACTAGAGTGCTAAAAGGGGGAAATGTGGACACAGACAGGCTTCCCAGGTGGTTCAGTGGTAAAGAATCTGCCTGCCAAATGCAGGAGACACAGGAGATGTGGGTTCAATCCTGGGTCGGGACGATCCCCTGGAGTAGGAAAAAGCAACCCACTCCAGTATTCTTGTCTGGAGAATTCCATGGACAGAGGAGCCTGGTGGGCTACAGTCGAAGGGTTGCAAAGTCAGACACGACTGAGTGTGCACAGACACTGAGGCACCAACAGACGGAAGACAGTGAGCAGACACAGGGAGAACACCGTTGACAAGCCAAGGCTATCCTGGGAGTTGGGAGAGAGGGTGGAGCAGATTTTTGTTCACCGTTCTCCGAAGGAGCTAGGATACCTGGATCTTGGACTTCTGGCCTCCAGAACTGTGAGAGGATACATTTCTATCCCGTAAACCCTGCAGTCTGTGATACTTTGTTACAGGGCAGCCTTGGCAAATGAACATATAGGCGTGTGACTCAAGTCAAGCCAATCAGAATGAACCTCAGGATTTTTATGGAAGCAGCTGGGAAAGAGAAGATCTCTTTTCTTTTACAATTGTGAGCAAATAAGACCAGAGCTTCTGGGCATGCTAAGTGGACGGATTCTGTCTGTGTCTGAAGCCAGCTCTTGTGGGCAGAGCTGGAAATCCTGAGTGAGGAAGGAGATTCTGATGACATTGTTTGAACTATAGGACTAAAATGTTCTGAAACAGCTTCCAGATCAGATCTTGAGCTTTCAGTTACAGGGGCCAATAAGTGCCCCCTGCCCTTTTTTATTTTCAAAGCACAGTATGGTTAACAAAGACTTTAGACTTACAAATATGTACTTTGTTGTTTAGTCGCTAAGTCATGTCTGACTCTGGGACCCCACGGACTGTAGCCCACCACACTCCTCCGACCATGGGGTTTCCCAGGCAAGAATACTGGAGTGGGTTGCCATTCCCTTCGTCAGGGGTCTTCCTGACTCGGATTGAACCCCTATCTTCTGCACTGGCAGGTGGATTCCTTGCCACTGAGCCGCCAGGGAAGCCCAATTATTCTTACTCTCACTCATATGGGCCCAACCAAGTTACTTGGCATCTGAAATTTTGGGTATGACTGAACTGCAGTCAGCTTGTTCCTATTATTGCATGGATATGGCTCAAAATTCATTGGAAAAGACCCTGATACTGGTGGGATTGAAGGTGAGAGGAGAAGGGGATGAGAGAGGATGAGATGGTTGGATGGTATCCGCGACTCAATGGATATGAGTTTGAGTAAACTCCGGGAGTTGGTGATGGACAGGGAGGCCTGGTGTGCTGCGGTCCATGGGATCGCAAAGAGTCAGACACAGCTGAGTGACTGAACTGAACTGAACTGGCTCAAAACAGTAAAGGGAAATACACGAAAAAATCCTCATCACTATGTTCTACAATATAGCATGATTACATGGATTGTGGACTCTTTCAGAGCTGTCATCCTGGGGCACACAGATTCGAAAAGAATATGTGTTCAACAGCAAAGTGTGAAATAAATTGAGTCATTTAAATATTACTGTCACAGGTCAAATCTGTTTTTGCGGTTATCAACTGTTCTTCATGCCATTCCCAAATGATACTATGAGACAGCTATTTTAAGAAAGGATAGCTTTACATATATATGGAATCTAGAAAAATGGTACTAATGAACCTATTCGCCAGGCAGGAATAAAGATGAAGATGTAAGAACGAACTTGTGGACACGGTGGGAGAAGAAGCGGGTGCGATGAATTGAGAAAGTAGCATTGAAACATGCAGATGACCATATACAAAATAGACAGCTAGTGGGAATTTGCTATATAACACAGAGAGCTCAGTCTGGTGCCCTGTGATGACCTAGAGGGGTGGGATGAGGGAGGTGGAAGGGACGTCCAAGAGGGAGGGGACATATGTATACCTATGGCTGATTCACATCGTGCAGCAAAAACCAATACAAAATTGTAAAGCAATTATCCTCCAATTAAAAATAAACTGAAAAAAGAAAGGATAGCTTTAGAAACTTCACTTAACACTAAGAAATAAAAATATGGGACATTTCAAGTTCACTGATGGTGAAAATATTTCTCTAATCTCCACTTTGGGACCCTTGAGCAGCGGCATACAGGAATTTTTTCCCCCTCCTTTAAGGAGAACAGTCATAAACTTGCCCAGTGGGACAGTTCTGGGTGGGGAGACAGACATGGAGGGAGTTACCACTTGGCCAGGTTGGGGCTTATTCTGAGAGCCACTGGTGAAAACCAGGCCCAGGACAGTCATGACCCTGAGTGATTGCCATCTGTTGCTTACTGGTTTCAGTCCAAGCTTTCAGTCTGGTATCCACATTAGAAAAGATATGCACATATATTAGCATCAAAATAATTACCCACCACAGCATCTGTGCCAGGGGCAGAATGAATGGGCCATTTTAAATGCATTGTCCATTCACGCCTAAAGGTGACCTTTGCAATAATTCTGGAACACACTCCTGGATGACTTGGCTGGCTTGGTGCAAGAGTCTGAGTTGCTGATTTCTGGGATAGATAACAGATTCTTCAAAGCCAGAACTCAAAGGGGGAAATATATATATGGTTATGTTATTTATTTTTGATCAAGGATATCTGTTAACAAAAAATGACTTAAAGCAGTGACCTAGTTGCACATAATCATAAAATTGAAACAAACAAAAAATAAGGTAAAGAGAAAAATAAACAACATGAAAATCAGAGGGTGCCAGGTGTGAGATTAGTATTAAAAAACCATGTCCATGACTTAGTGACTGAGCACACACATGCACATAGTCCTAGATATTTTCTAGCATAAAATGTGAAGAAGAAAACATGATCAGTCAAAAGAGTCAGTTTTTATATAGAAAACACAAACAAAGAGAGAAACAAATGAAACCCTGGTTTGGAGCAGGGTGACAGAGTCAGTGGTTTAGAGGATCTGCAGGACTCTGAAGTTCCTGTCCATTTCTGCTACAAGACACAACTTTCAAAGAAGGGGCTGAAAGATTACTAAGAAAATATCTCTAGGTAGTTTCTACTAGGGGCATAGTTCCTTAAAGCATTTCCCTAAAGGCCCAGGTCATTTCTGATGATTCCATCAGGAAAATGAGGCAATAATTTGTTAATAGATCATGAATGGGATCATAAAAGTTTATTGTGTATGATATTTTTGTTTTTTTCATGAAATGAAAGCCTAAAGTAGACTGTGAGAGTCTGCAGTTTCAACACGTTCAAATGCTAGAGGCTCCACTTTGCTCTGATCTGAACTTCTCAAGTTCAGGTTCAACAGAACTGAAACAATCAAGGGATGATTCTGAGTGTGAAAGTCGGGCGAATCAGACGGTTTATGAAGGAGCCAGATTGGCCTTTCGTCCATAGTCCTAGACCTGTCATGCCTGTTGGGCTGACATTGCATGTGGTGAGTTGCATAGCAGCTTGACTGGTTAGAAAAGGGAAAGGGACAGAAGACAGCATCCTATCCTTCACAACGGAGGATGCTATGAGAACAGTGTGGAGGCAGCTGGAAGGAAGACACATTTTTAGGCAATATTACCAGCCAACATGTCAGAATGTAATGCCTTAAAAGGAACTACAAGTGGCCTGGTTGGCAAAATTGTTCGGGGACAAAACATAGAGACAAATACACTTCTGGGCTCTGCAAATACTGTGTGCGTGTGCACACACACACACACACATGCACACACACAGAATAAAGACAGAATAAATTGAATGAGCTCACTGCCTCCCAACATCATCACACATTGGATGTTTAGCTCCTCCATCTATTCCATTGTTCTCTGTCTGATCACAAAGGTACAAGGGGCAAAAAATGGCCCAAATGTGTTCTCCTGACACCTAATAGGGTCACATGATCAGGACAATCTCTGTTAATGAAGGTGCTGAAGGAGACAAAATGGTAATGGATATAGAAAGGGAACTCTACCTACCTCTGCAAAGTCTGAACTGCGTCAAGAAGAGCTTAACACTGGAGGCAGGGAGAGAGTTTGGAAAATACAGACAAGCAAAACCCAGGATTCCACACATCTTGCACCACCCCCATTCTCGCCTTCCTGCAGAGTCTCCTGAAATATTTTCTTAACAAGTTTGTTTATTCACAGCGGGAGACGTTTCATACTGATCTGTTTGAGGATGCATTTAATTACTGTCATGTTGATAATGAAGATTATTCTCACCCTTCTATCTACAAACTTAATTGTATGTGCTAAGTCACTTCAGTCATGTCCAATTATGTGCGACCCTATGGACTGTAGCCAGCCAGGCTCCACTGTCCATTGCGATCCTCCAGGCAAGAATACTGGCATGGGCTGCCATGCCCTTCTCCAGGGGATCATCCCGACCCAGGGATCGAACTCACGTATGTTATGTCTCCTGCATTGAGAGGTGGGCTCTTTACTACTAGTGCCACCTTGGAAACCCCTTAATTGTATGTACACCCATCTTTTCTTGCTAACTTCACTTTCAGATATGTTTCCTCTGTTCAGAGCTAATCTTGTTGTTCTCAATTCCTTTTAAAGATTTACTTAAATTTATTTATTTATTTGGCTGTGCTGTGCCCCAGTTGAAGCACTCAGGATCTTTTGTTGTGGCATGTGGGACCTAGTCCCCGGACCAGGGATGGAACCCAGAGCCCCCTGCACAAGGTACACGGAGTCTTAGCCACTGGACTATGAGGGAAATCCCCTTTCCTGTTTCTTTTTCTCCATTTCAACTAGGATTTGGTCCATTAGGTTTCTTTTAAAATTTTATTTATTTTTTTGACTGCACTGGGGCTTGGATGCTTCACTTGGGCTTCCCTAGTTGCGGTGAGTGGGGGCTACTCTTCCATGCTGTGCTCAGGCTTATTGCAGTGGCTTCTCTTGTTGTGGAGCACAGGTCTAGGCACACGGGCTTCAGTAGTTACAGCGTGAGGTCTCAGCAGTTGCGGCTCCCGAGTTCTAGAACATGGGCTCAGTGGTTACGGAGAACAGGCTTAGTTGCTCCGAGGCTTGTGGGATCCCTCCGGACCAGGGATTGAATTCAAGTCCCCTGTATCAGCAGGCAGATTCTTTAACCACTGGACCACCTGCAAAGTCCCTGCCCCATGAGTTTATTCTCAAATAAAATAGGTTATTCTCAGATTAGTTTCTCTCTCATCTTAGAAACAACCTCCCATGGTACTCTCTAATTTTTCTCAGGTTTCTTTTCTATGATAGCCTCTACATAGAAGAGTCTATACTGTTGGGATCTCTTTAGCTGTACACTGTAGTCACCTGGGGAGCTTTGATTGGACTGGGACGCAACCTGGCCACTGGCAGTGCTCAGATAGATCCTACGGTGACCGTAACATGCAGCCAATGTACAGAACTACTTATCTGTGTTTCTATTCATTCCTCAAACCTCAAACCCTTTCCACTTCTGGTTTATAGTCTAATGACAAAATTCCAGGAATATTTTCAGGTCTCCTCTTTGGTAACCTTCTTGAAACTTTCCTTCTCTGGCTTCTGGACCCTTGATTCCCATCACCCCAACCTTCACATCTGTTTCTCAAAAGTTTTATTTCCTTACTCATTCAAATGGCACCAGGCCTTTACATAGTCACCCAAGCTGGAAATCAGGGAATCGTTGTCAACACTGCGCCTTCGGATTCTAGACTCTGTCACCAACTGCTGTTATTTCTACCTCTTTAGGAGCTGAGGATCTGTCCCGTCTTGTCCATTCTCACTGCTTAGCCCAGGGTGTGATCACTGTGCATGTTAAGTCACTTCAGTTGTGTCCGACTCTTTGTGACCCTATGGACCATAGCCTGTCAGGCTCCTCTGTCCAAGGGATTCTCCAGGCAAGAATGCTGGAGTGGGTCGCCATGCCCATCTCCAGAGGATCTTCCTGACCCAAGGATCGAACCCGCGTCTCTTACAGTGCCTGCATTGGCAGGTGGGTTCTTTACCACTAGCGCCCCCTGGGAAGCCCGCAGTAGTTAAGATTAATAGAAGGCTTTCACAATTAGTCTTGCCCAAAGTTCCTCTAGCATGTGGTTTTCCCCTCCCTTACCAGGACCATCACCACTTACTTCCTCCTGATGAGCCTTACACCTGGCAACTGCAAACTCCTGATCACCTGATCATCTTTATAGCCCTGGCATCTCACTTCTCAGGTGGTTTTGTAACAGTTTACTAGCATGGCCTTGTCTGACAGCTAATATCTGACAGCTTTTATGGAGTGATTAACAAAGGTAGACAAGAAGGAGAGAAAGAAGTACCAAACATGAGTGATTCTGATCCCAGACAGCCTGAGCAGCGACGGCAACAGAGAGCTGTGGCACAATGAATCAGCTTTGCCTGAAGTGTCCTGGTTCTCCTTCAGGTCTACTTTTGTGTATACAAGAAATCATTTCTTTAAGACGAGTTCAATGCCACATGCGGGTTTCATTACAGACCAAACAGAAGGCAATAAAGCACCCTGGAAACATAATAACAGCATGAACCTATTGCAGATATGGCCTGGCTCAGTAGCTGAATAAGGACTAGATTCAATATAAAAGGAAAACATTCTGAGCACCTATGCCATTTGAAATAGGAGATCATTGATTTACCAGTAAAAATCAAAGGAATGAAAGGCTTGTAGTGATGGGGTCCCTTCCTTTCACTGAAACTGAAATGACTCTTGTTTAATGTTTTATTTCCTTCTCCCTATTTCATGCTCATTTCTTAAGAACGAATTTGAATTTCAGTACAAGAGTGGCCATAACATGGGCCACTGGTTGCCCCTTCTATGAGATACTGATTTTATAGTCATGTGGAGAGAAATGCATTTGTTCAGCTTCAATATCAACTTGTTTGGGAGCAATGTGGTAAGGAGACTACGGAGTCATCAGTAGTGAATTGTGTGCTTTGGGGTGCAAATTGCTAATGCTCTTGCATTAATTAACACAACCTTACAGTTTTTTTGCTTCAAGAAGCAAAACCTAGATGACTCACCCAATCACCTTTTCCTGACTTCTCCCCAGCCCCCACCTCCTTCTTCCTGGGTATTTGGAATGAAAAAATTAAGATCATTTGTATGCACATTTCTGACAATCATTTTAGGGTTCTGTAATGATAAAGAACAATTAATGAAGGCTTCTCTGGCTTTGACTAACCACTGTCTGGGCAAATGTTTTAATTAACGAAGAGGCTAATTCCTTTGGTTTAATCATGCAACACTGAAGCAGAGGCTGCTTGGGAAAGCGAATGACCATTTCCTTTAGGGGTGTCTCCGTCCACAAGATGGCAGTAAATGTTTGATGAGTTTCTAGAACTGTGGTCTTTTGTGTGTTCATGGGGTGCGGGTGCTGGGTGGGGGCGGCTGTCAAAAGGAGAGTGAAACTTGGTCTAGAAGAAAATTTTTATTTATTTGCTGTTTTACATTTTTGTGTCAAGTAAATCCAGAAGAATATAATTAATTTAAAATGCTTTCAAGTAGGTGACATCCTTTATCATAACAGCTAAGCTGTGTACCAGAACAATAAATAACTGGTATTTACCTCAACTATATGTAACAAAAAAAGATGAATAAAAAATTAACATTTGGCTTGGAGGAATCATAGCCTTCTACCTATACTGGTTAATAACTTGAAACGATATGAACACATTGGTTTATTTCTGAAGGTGAAGGAATGCTCTGTGCCAGAGTTTTGGGTAATACAAAAGTCCAGTACGCGAGGGTCTTGTCCTCAGGAAGCTTGAGACCAACAGAAACTATCAGCATGTATTCACCTAATTATTATACAAGCTAATGACAGAAGGAGTTATGGATGAAAAGCTGGGTCACTACAGTAGTGGAGAGATTGCTGTCAACTGGAAGGAAAGAGGGAAGGCCTTTTGGAAAGCACGACACTCAACATCTGCCCTGAAGAATGGGTGGCATCCAGATTTTGGCTTCCCTTGTGGCTCAGACAGTAAAGAATCTGCCTGCAACAAAGGAGACCTGGGTTCTATCCCCGGGTTGGAAAGATCCCCTGGAGAAGAAATGGCAATCCACTCCAGTATTCTTGCCTAGAGAATTCCACGGACAGAGGAGCCTTTCTGGCTGCAGTCCATGCAGTTGCAAAGAGTCGGACACGACTAAGCAACTAATATTTTCACTTTCTTTCATGCTGACAGGTATGGAATTAAGAGCACATGTCGGACAGGTGAGGAGTGTCTGGGGACCAACACCCAGTTGACTTGGTTGCAAAATGTACATAAAAGGGAGGATGGGGAATAAAGTCAGATGTTGAACACTAGGTTCTGAAGTTTAGCCTGTCTTTTGGAGGCACTGAAGGTTTGTGAGCTGAGGAGGGGTCTAGCAACATGCTTCAGAAAGAACCACCTGGAATCTGTGCAGGATGGATGAAAATGGAGAGAAACTGGCTGTTCGGTGGCGTGTCATTCTGGAGAGAGGCAGTTGGGTGGTCCTGGCCAAGCCTTCATCGGAAAGCCTGGATCATTAACTTCATTTCTTTAGGTCATTTTCCTTCTATAAAAAGCAAATGGTTGGGCCAGGTGGTTCTTTTCAGCTCCAAAAACCACAGGCCTGGCTGGGATAATAGCAGGGGTGTAGGGACAGGGGAATAAATACAGGCGAGATTAGCAAGGCAGGCAAAAAGCACCTGGCCTCTGAGTGGAAAGAGAATGGAGGGATGCGGGGATGGGATGTTGGCAGGAGGGGAGCAGAGAGAGACGGAGAAGCACAGTTCACGCAGCTGGTCGCCTAGAAAGACAGTGGGGGTGTAAGTGAAGACTCACACCAGCTTTGTGAAAAATACACTTTTGGCTTTGAATGTACCGTTACCCCAGCATGATTTGTCGTGTGGAAATCGTGGACAAGGGGATTGCTTAAATTAATCTATTTGGGTAAATTATCTGAACAGAGATAGAATGGCTACCATATATGTTTAGATTCTTTCCCTCTTAATAAACTCAGAACATATAGCATGGTTAGAGAAGAAAGACTTTTAAAGGTAACGTTGAAGCACGCAAAAGAGGCAGTTCTTTGAATACAAAGATGGTGTCATGGACCTGCCTCACGGGAACTGGACTGGGTGATGCAGCCTGGGGTCCAAGCCTCCCATGAGCGCTCAGGGCATGACAAGCACATACAGGGGAGGGTGGAGGGAGCACTGGCTGAGTCATCACAGAAGGACTATCCTCAGACAGTCTGATGTTATCTCAACAACCGGAACAACCCTATGTGGCGGCTACTCTCCACCCGATTCTGACCGGACGTTGGTGGGAAAAGGGCAAATGTGAAGTCAACCAACAGTTATCAGGGAGTGATTCAAAAAGTGCAATTTCAGGGCAGTCACAGGGTGACATCAGACAGTTGCAGGCTAATCTCCTGGACCACAACACTGTACAATGAGGACTGATGCCCGGAAGGGTGGATTGGTGGGAGGGAAGGACTGGGATGTGCTTCCGAATCAGCAGAGATTAAAGTCTTTTTGATGCCATTCAGTCCTCTGAGTGGGCTTCCCTGGTAGCCCAGCTGGTAAAGAATCCACATGCAATGCAGGAGACCCCGGTTTGATTCCTGGGTCGGGAAGATCCGCTGGAGAAAGGATAGGCTACCCACTCCAGTAGAATTGGCTGGAGAATCCCAAGGACTGTATAGTCCATGGGTGTCGCAAAAATTGGGCTTCCCTGGTAGCTCAGCTGGTAAAGAATTTGCCTGTAATGCAGGAGACCTGGGTTTGATCCCTAGGTTGGGAAGATCCCCTGGAGAAGGGCATGGCAACCCATTCCAGTATTCATGTCTGGAGAATCCCCATGGACAGAGGGATCTGGCGGGCTACAGTCCATGGGCTCTCAAGAGTCAGAGACAACTGAGGGACTAAGCGCATCACAGCACCCAGTGCTGTGAGCGGAATGTGAAATGGACATTTTCATGTAGGGTGCTGAAAATTCATTTCCAGTTTATTAGCTTCATCAGCACATCACCTTGACTTCTCTCCACAAATAGACATTGCTACATCATGAAATATATATATGTATGCATATATATACATATAAGCAACTTTTAAGACAGGAATTTATGCTTTTTAAAAATGAAGCTAAAAGATTCCTAACCAGCTAGATTAAAACACACACACACAATTATTACCGGCACCTTGACCATCCTTAAACACAGTTTGTGTTTGGCACTGTGGACGAATTGGCATTTGATTTCCAAACTTTCTAAACACCTAAAGTGCTTTTCCCTGAGAGTCTGGAGTGGCCCAAACATCAGGAACTGGGGAGGAAACTTGAGGACAAATTACAGCTTTTGGAGACCACTAGTTAACTTCCTCAACTTGTAATGATAAAAATATTGACTATTCCTTTAATAACAACGAATTTTTAAAAGTACTGGACAACTTCCTCTTTCCCCTTCTTTTTAAACCTACTTTTCCTTCTTTGTTTTTTTAAAACATGAATGTTTAAAAGCAATGCTTTCTGCAGTGTGATAGGAATTAGCAATTTAGTTTAGTTAGTGAATTTAATATTCTGCCTTGATTTTCCAGGTGGCGCTAGTGGTAAAAAACCACACTGCTAATGCAGGAAACTTAAGAGTTGTGGATTTGATCCCTGGGTTGGGAAGATCCCCTGGAGCAGGGCACAGCAACCCACTCTAGAATTCTTGCCTGGAGAATCCCATGGACAGTGGAGCCTGCTCGGTTACAGTCACAGGGTCACAAAGAATCGGACATGACTGAAGCGACTTAGCACGCACACACACTTGAGGTTAACCATCAAACCTTTCTGAACCCAGAACTCCCCTAAGTTCTCATCCATTTGGGGCCTCTTTTTTGGGGGAGGGATCCATCTACTGGGTTGTGTCTCAAAACAACCTGAAAATCTCAGTGCAGAAACCACATATTAAGTCTTTCCTGCCTCCTCACCACCTATTTTGCCGGCGCCTGGCGCAAGGGCACATCACACATGCTGCAGAAATCAATGGATCACCTCTTTGCTTCTCTCAGTCTTATTCTACGTTGGCTCACAGATGCCTAGTAACTATAAAAAGTGACACCATATCAACACAATACGTAACAGGAAGGTGAACTTGATGTTATACTTGTAACATCAAAAATAACATCAAATTATAAACAAATACAATAATCATAAACAATTTGGGGGGGTTATTCCTTTCTTCCCTCTCCCTTTCCTTCTTTCCTTCGTGCCTATTATCTATAAGGCACTAAGGTTACAGAATGTCAGGAGAAACCTGAAGGTGACCCAGGGCAACCCTTGCCTTATCATGAAGCAGCTCTATTCTAGCTTTGGTAAGAGTCCTGTGGCCTCTGCCCAAACACAAGCAACGATGGTGAACTATTATGGCTACAGGCAGCCCATTCTGTGTGTAAACCTGTGATTATGTATCAGGAAGCTCTTCTTTATTACTCAGCACAAACTGGTCCCTGTAACTTCTACTTATTGTTCCTGCTCCTAACGTGTAAATAAAAAATAATTGTTAAGTCTTCTACATCATGGTCCTTAAGATATCCGAAATCATCATGTCCATCTCCAATCTCCTTTTAAGGCTAAACTTCTTTGTGTGTGTGTGTGTTGTGTTTTTTTCTCCTCATTATTCTTTATATATCTGGACCTCCCTCCCAGATATGTGGAAGCTTGGGGCTCTGGTACTGATGGTGGTGCCATCATATTCCAGGAACCTGAACCAGGCCCGGGCAGGGAGGCCCTGCTTCCAGCTGTTTGCAGACCACAGTCTGTGGGAGGCTTGAGGCAGTGGGAGGCAGGAACTGCAGGAGATTCATTTACAGAAACTGGACTAACTGTTCAAACAATCAACACCCACCTCTCCCCTTCTCAAAGTTCAGCTTGCATCAGAATCTCCGGGAGGGGAACACAGATGGCTGGTCTCCACCCCCAGAGTTTCTAGCAGGTCTGAGCTGAGCTGTGAGAAACTGAATTTCCAACAATTCCCAGGTGATGCTGGCTCTGCAGGTCTGGGACCACACTTGGAGCACCAGTGCTGCAGACGATGGGATGATGCTGAGAGGCAGTATGAGAAAAGGATAGATGGCTTCATATGAACTGTAAATGAACACAGGTCAGGTCTGAGACTAGGGTGGGCAGATGAGGTACCTGCCCTGGGTGTAAAATGTAAGAAAAGCGGTCACTGTCAGGGTTACACAAGTCCAAGGCCACACACAGGGAGACAGAGAGCTGCAAATGAGCCAGCTCCAAGCAAGTTGCGGCTGGAATGGTTTTCATGCTGCAACGTGGCCTCCATGGGAAGTAGCATGTTGGCTCGCAAAGATGTGAGCATAGAATAGACATATAAGAAAGTTCCTAGTTTCCCAACATCCTGGTGACTACTTCTTCCAGCAATAAATGTCACAATTCACCCTCCCCCCACCCATGCAAAAAATTTCATGAAATTTTGGGCAGGGGGATAGGAGAGTTGTGTTCTCTTGTTCAGTCAGACTCTTTGTGACCCCATGGATTGCAGCATGGCATTCTAAGAAATATTTAAAGTCAAACGGTATAAGAGTATAATAAAAAATTCCATTCATATCCTGAAAATATTTGAATTGAATTTCTTTCTCCAGAAGTGAAATCACACAAAGGACGGCAGGTAGTAAGCAAAGGTTGCGATCCACGAACTATTATCGTATCATTTCTATCCTCAAAGGCTTTCCTGTCTCCTAGGAGACAGACATGTAAATAAGTGATTCTACATTGCAGAGTGAAATGAGCAGAGGTCCAGTAACACGGACTGCCACGAGACTAGAGAGGATGGAGGGGCGCTAAGGATGTCCGTGCATGTGATTGATTGATCATGTGCCCCAAGTCAGCTTAGTGAAAAACAGTGGCCCCCACCTCGGAGAAACCTGAAATCGGCAGCCAGAATTTCCAGATAGGGAGAGAGGACAGGAAGAGCTGGCGACATTCTCCACCAGTCCCGATGTCCTAAACTGGGGCCTTCCTCCACAGCTGGTGGTGGTCCCAAGGGGACACTGCCCCCCTGTCCCCCACAGCCATCTTACTCTTTAACATGAGAGAAATTCAATCTCAAGTTTGGCAAGAACTTAAGGGTGTTATCTGTTTTGTTATATATATATAATTATATACTATATTTTATATATAATTGTATATTTAATAAATATAATTTCTATAAATATTAATATATAAATATATGCTTATATATATTTATAAATTAATTAATCTATTTATTTTTGGCTGTACTGAGTCTTTGTTACTGAGCGTGGACTTTCTCTAGTTGTGGTGCACAGGCTTCTCATTGCAGTGGCTTCTCTTTTTGCAGAGCATGGCCTCTAGAGCAAGGGCTTCAGTAGTTGTGGCCCATGGGTTTAACTGCCCCTCGGCATGTGGAATCTCCCTGGACCAGGGATCAAACTGGTGTCCCCTGCATTGTAAGCTGGATTCTTAACCACTGGACCACCAGGGAAGCCCATCTTTTAAATATTTATTTACTTTTGGCTGCCCTGGGTCTCAGTTGCAGTACATGAGATCTTGGTTGCGACAGGCGGGCTCAGCAGTTGCGGCTTGCAGGGGTCTAGTTGTCCCTGGGCATGTGGGATTTTAGTTCCCTGACCAGGGCTCGAACCCACGTCCCCTGCAGCAGCAGCCCCTGCATTGGAAGGTGGATTCTCAACCACTGGACCCCCAAGGAAGTCCCCAAGGGTGTCATCTCTTCCATCCTCCAACTTCAGGTAGAATTTTACTTTCAAAATCAAGACAAATAAATGCTAGCAATAAACTCCTTTTCAAAGTCTTCAGGGAAGAAAGTTTCACAATGCTGCCTGTAAATTGTTGCTATGCCTGTTTGTGTCCCCCCAAATTTCGTGTGGTGAAACCATAATCCCCAGTGGGACGATGTTTGGAGGTGGGGGGTTTTTGGAGGTGATTAGTTTAGATGAAGGGCTTTACAAGTGGTAAAAAAAAAAACAAACAAAAATAACCCACTTGCCAATTCAGGAGACATAAAGAGATGCAGGTTTGATTCCAGGGTCAGGAAAATCCCCTGGAAGAGAGCACAGCAACCCATTCCAGTATTCTTGCCGGAGAATCCCTTGGGCAGAAGAGCTACAGTTCATAGGGTTGCAAAGAGTTGGACACAACCAAAGTGAAATAGCACAGCAGAGCAGGCTTAGATGAGGTCATGAGGGCGGAATTCCCACGATGGGATTAGCATCCTTATAAGAAGAGGAGGACACCAGAGCTTCCGTTCTCTCCACCACGTGAGGATACAAGGAGAAGATGGTCATCTGTGAACCAGGAGGGCCCTCACTCAGAAAGCAACCAGGCTGACACTCTGATCTTAAACTTCCAGGCTGCACAAATGTAAGACATCAATGTCTGTTGTTGAAGGCCCCAGACACCGGTGCTCTCTATAGCAGCCTGAATGAACTAAGACAGCTGCTTGCCAGAAGGGCACTTCCTTTTCCGCAGCTGGATCTCTGTCATTTCAATCTCTTTTCTCTTTGCCCATTTAGATTACCACTTGCTATTCAGCTAGAGAAACAACCACGAGCCAGTTTTCTAGGAATCAAGAATTCCCCCTCCAAGGTGTGCTAGGTGCTGGGGATGACGGGCAGCTCAGGTTCCAGCAGGTGAAGACAGAGCCTGAACCCGAAGTCCCTGTTTAAGGGAGGCAAGAACTCTGAAGCTCTTTGGTACCGAGCAAGTGCCCTGTTCCAGGCAAAGTAAGAAAGAGGCTGAGGCAGAGCCCTGAGCTGCTCCATTAAGTCTGGACCTTCTCTCTCCCTGGGCAACTGGATGGAAATTATTTGCAAGCAAAGTTAGAATCTAGGCATGCTTCAAATTATCCATGCCCTGCATGGATAACCTGGATCAATTTCCTAAGTTAGGAAAGAGAACTGGGTTTTAGTTCTGTGTGACATCACACATGGTAACTTTCCCAGTGTGTATTTCAGTTTATACATCTGTAAAATGAGGGACTTAGGTTAGATATAGTCAAAGCTATGGTTTTTCCAATAGTCATGTATAGATGTGAAAGCGGGACCATAAAGAAGGCTGAGTGCCAAAGAATTGATGCTTTTGAACTGTGGTGCTGGAGAAGATTCTTGAGAGTCCCTTGGACTGCAAGGAGATCAAACCAGTCAATCCTAAGGGAAATCAACTCTGAATATTCACTGGAAGAACTGATGCTGAAGCTCCAATCCTTCGGCCACCTAATGTGAAGAGCTGACTCATTGGAAAAGACCCTGATGCTGGGAAACATGGAGGGCAGTAGGAGAAGGGGATGAGAGAGGATGAGATGGTTGGATGGCATCATCGACTTAATGGACATGAGTTTGAGCAAACTCCGTGAGATAGCGAAGGACAGGGAAGCCTGGTGTGTCCATGTTGTCACAACGAGTCAGACACAAGTGAGCGACTGAATAGCAACAGCAAAAAGTTATATAAGCTTAAGGTCCCATCTAGCTTTTAAACTGTCTAATTGTTTTTTGTGAAATGTAGACGCTATCAAAATCATGAATATGTTTTATCTATTAGGGAAGAAGCTGCTCAGATTTCATTTTGTAGCTCTCTGTTCAAGACAAATGGACATCACGCATCAACAGTTTTGCTGTAGCCCTTTGCTAAAGGATGTCTGTCCACCCACCATATTGTGCATTCCAGGCTTGCCACATAACCTGAGCCTGTCACTGCATGTCACCAGGCTAATTTGTCCTAATCCCCTCAAATTCATAGCCCTGTGGATGGCTTTTCCTATTGGCAAACTCAAGGCTGATTAATGGGCAACTACAACAGGGAACATGGAGGTAGAGAGGGTCAGCAGAAAGGGGCAGATGAATATTACCTGGAGTAATTCACTAAATTCAAATCAGAAAATGTTAACCTCTTTTCAGGAAAACACATGGCAATGCTGAACTTACAGAGTTCAAATACCAAGGTGGCTAAACCTCTAGGGCTGGTGAGGACTTGTGACAGAAGCTTCACTACACAGCCCATCGGTAAGCAGTGCTTTGACATCACATGAGTTGGTTGGCTGGTTCCTTCTCCATAAAATTGTTATTTTAAACCCCAAACTACCTGGGATAATTTCCAGCCTGCTGATGGGAAATCAAAGTGGAGCAGAATGATTTCCCCTGCAGAAAAAGGCTGCCCAGGGATGCACTGGAAATGGTCAGAAAATACACTTTGCTCCCAGAGGCCTTTTCCCTGCTTCTTATTTCACGGTCTCTCTGCCCACCTCCTTCAGAGGCTGTACACAAAAGCTACACTGATTGGAATCAACTTGAAAGCATCACTTATATTCCAGTGAGATAAAGAAAGAGTGCCTTGAAGTTAAGGAGAGCCTGCTGTGCAGTCTCAATTTTCTTTACCGTTATCTCCTAATCACCTTTTCTTTAATACAGAGACTATTTTATTTTTAATTTGTCCTTTAGAAGAAGATATTTTGGGTGGCTGGGGATTCACCTGGATTATCTTTAGATAGAGATCATTCCAATCCAAGTGCACACACACTATGCCAATATTCTCCAGGGCTTCAGATCCCAATTCGGGTACTCTTTGTGGTTAAGAAAAGAAGGAGGATGGGACTTCCCTGGTGGTCCAGTGGCTAGACCCCATGCTTCCAATGCAGGGGGCCTGGGTTTGGTCCCTGGTCAGGGAGCTAGATCCCACATGCCTCAACAAAGATCAAGAATCCTGTGTGCCACAATGAAGACCCATGCAGCAAAACAAATAAATAAATATAAAAGAGAAAAGAAAAGAAGGACAAAAAATGCGAAAGGTTAGTAGCAACTTCAGTGATTCTGCCAGACCTCACCATGGTCATTACCATTTACCCTCCAATAAATGGACCTCCTGGTCCGGGATTGCCAAAATGATTTGTGTCAGACTGCAGAGTTGTCACATCCAGCAATAGCAAGGACAGATAGGAAATTTACAGCTACTATTCATTGAACACTATCACTGAGCATATTACCAGGCACTGTGCTGGATATAATCTCACCTGATCCTCAGGTCAGTTCTCTGGGAAGCTGATATTACCCCCATTCTCCAGGTTATGAAACAGAATCCTAGAGGGTTAAATATCTTGCTTAGGGTCATGGAACTAGGAGGGAACAGAACTAGGGTGATAACCCAAATCTATCTGACTCTAAAACGTGTACTCTTTCCATCCTTCTCTCCTGAGCCTCCAGAGTAGAGAGTATTCTATTTTCAATTTCACCTTCTGGTAGTCTTGATATTTCATATTCAATTGTGATCGTAGTTATGTGGGAGCAAAATATGCAAGGCCATGCATCTTCTCTTTATTAATAGAAAACTGGGCTATGATTATTTGTGCACATTTGTCTTTAGTATCTTTATTACACATGCATCAGTTTAATACCAAAGCAGAAGCTTTATGTATTGGGCCCTTGGTACCAATATGTTTAGATTATGTATAGCTCTGAGCCTGTTTTACTATAACAGGGCCTCATTCTCTCAAATATATCCATCAACCATCCATCAGTGTAATACACATCACTCATTTTAGACCACATTTCCATCAGACCTTTTCTCACTCCACTTTCTATTACCACATATGGCAATTACAAGTTTAAAAATCAGAAGGCTATAAAGTGAATAATCTAAAAATGATTAATTTTTCTCTGTTAGAAAGCTGTCATTTCTGTTCTTATGAACTGATAATAATAACCTTGTCATTCTCCTATTTCTTTTCTGTGATATAGGGTATGTGTTAATTTGTGAGGGTCGCCATGACAAAGAACCACAAACTGGTTAGCTTAAATAACAGAAATTCATTGTCTCAGTTCTGGAGGAGAGAAGTCTGAGATCAAGGTCAGCAGGGGTAATTTCTTATGAGGACATAGGGAGAGTAAGTTCCACGCCTGTCTCCTAGCTTTCTGGTGTTTGGCTGGCCACCTTTGGGATTCTTGACTTTTTGGGACATCACTGATCTCTGCCTTTGTGTTCCCGTGGTATTCTCCCTGCCAGTGTACCTGTGTCCAAATTTCTCCTTTTTATAAGAACACCAGTCACTTTGGATTAGGGCCCCATCCTGCTACTCCAGCATGACTTCGTCCTACCTACTAACTGCATTAGCAATAACCTTATTTCCAAGTAGGGTCACATTCTAATGTCCTGGAGGTTAGGACTTCAACAAGCATTTTGAAGGGCCACAATTCAACCTGTAACAGTCTGGTTGAATAGCAGGTGAGTCAGTGTGGGTGGACCAGAATTGAGCACCTCTGGGATGTTCACTGGGGAGCGGGGTGCTACCCTGACGCTGAGGAAGCACTGATGCAGGAGCTGGAGGATGGACATTAACACACCCACATATGTGCATTAACATATCCATCACAATGCTAGGTCGGAGGCACTATTTTGGAGACGTGAGCGAAGCTGCTGCAAGAGGGCAGAGCCCAGCACTAAATTTGCTGGGAATTGCTTGGGAAGAATTTCTTAAAACGCCCACTGCTCCTGATCAACTGCTCATCAAACTCAAAAAACAAGGGCAAAGTTTCAATATGACTCACTGTTGTCTAATCTCAGAGCACTCGTGTACTTCTTAGCAGTCAAACTTGGAGAAAAAGGCTTGTTTTAGGGGGAAGCATCAATCAACATTTTTAAAGAGTAGGTGTCCTGATCTCTTTGCATAACATTTTGTCCTTTTGGTGATTTGATTAGGAATAAGCCTAAAATAGAGTGTGATGGATAGAAATGTGTTCAGCCTACAGTTACATCTTTGTGTTTTCTGGTTTTGTCTCTCTTGGAGTTGTAAGTCAAATTACATATGAACCAATATATCCCAGTGTAAATAATGGCATAGGAAAAGGATTTATAATATTCAGCGATGGGTCGCTTATGTCAAACAACATGGATATTTTAAACTCTCACACCCTAAGATGACAGACACACCCTCAGTGTTTGCCGCAGGGAGATTTGACCTAAATTTGTAGTAACCACCCCACACATTATAACTTAAAATTTGTTGTATGTGTGGCACAGCATTGATCAGTTTCACGTCTGAGGTGGTGAATGGTAAATTCACACATCACATCTGAAGTCTGTGTCTAAGGCAAGGGCAACGACTGTCTAATTAATTTCTGTAGGATGTCAGTGCACTTTAAAAATGTAATATTAATGGCAATCATTAAAAAAGTACCATTGGTATTTCATGAAATGAAGGAAACATTATATATTTAAGCATTTATAAGTAGCTAGAAATCAGCCTCTTTTACTTTTAATTATTCTACTTTACTCTGGAAATATAATTTTCACACTCTAATCACAAGATAGACAGATAGACATGCTTATCAATAGCCTATGATTTAAATACACAAAAGCCTTCCACTTACTGCACCCCAAGTGCTCTTTGTTATGGCAATATCATTCTCTCCATGATTAATTCTGGGCTCCTAAAATACTGTGGGTTGATCCCCAACCTTTTTTGGCACGAGGGACCAGGTTTTTTGGGGGATGGTTTCAGGATGATTCAAGCACATTAAATTTATTGTGCACTTTATTTATATTAATATTTTGTTGTGATATATAATGAAATAATTTTACAACTCACCATAATGCAGAATCAGTGAGGGCTTTGAGCTTGTTTTTCTGCAATTAGACTGTCCTATCTGGGAAGTGGTGGGAGACAGTGAACACCTGAAGTGTGTTGTGTTCTATGATAATCTAATGCCACTGCTGATCTGATAGGCGGTTGAGCTCAGGCAGCAATGCGAGTGATGGGGAGCAGTTATAAATACAGATGAGGCTTCACTTGCCCACCGCTCATGTCCTGCTGTGCTGCCTGGCTCCTAACAGACCATGGACTGGTATACCAGGTCCATGGTCTTGGAGTTGGTGACGTCTTCTCTAAAGGATGCTGGTAGAACCTTTGCAGCAGGTAAGGTGCAAGGTGAAGGATTAAGTGACTCCTCTTTTCCTGGCATGGTGGCAGAGATTTGGTAAGAGTTGAGCAATTGGATGTACCCATCAGGGAGATGCTTTCCCATGGCATGACATCTTCAAATTCATTATTACTAAGTCCCCAGGGAGTCATTGAGCAACCATTCTCCCCGTGAAAAGTGGAGTAAGTTATTGTCCTATCTATGTCTTAAGGCTGAAAATGCATAGAGGATGACTACTCTGAACCTCTATATGCATTTGGAAAATCTGTATTTAACAACTGTGGGGTATGGAAAAAGTTTTAGTATATTTGAGGATCCAGATTATCTCGGAAAGGAGAAAAACACCAAGCATGTTTAGAGTTTTGATGGGGGATAACTCTCAAGCTCCAACTGCCTCCCTATCTTTCCACTGAGATGTCCTGCAGGCCCTTAAACTTGACATGATCAAATTTAAAGTCATGGATTATCCCTCTCCTCCTGCCACATTCCTCCAGCATAGCAACTTCTGTTTCCAAAGGTGAGCACGTGATGTCCCTCTCCACTTAGTTCTCCAAGTTCAAAACGTTGCCATCATCTACGTCACCCTTCCCCTTCCATCCACAACCACTTTCACTACGTCCTGTTATTTCTCCTTTGGATGTCTCCTGACTGGTCCTTATCTGATATCCATTTCCTTCTCTCCTGCCTGAGTTCAGACGTCAGCATCTCTCCCATGGACAAGGCAACTGAACTGGACTTTCCATATATAGAACCTGCCCAACCCTCCACTAAGCTCTGGTTTTTATGCTGCCGAATGCACAGTAAAAGTGATATTACCTTCCTACTTCAAATCCTCTGAGTCTACCTCTTCTATAAGGTAAAGTTAAAGCGTCTCAGTGAGGCAGACAAGGTCTTTCTCCATTTGGCCTTAACCTCCTTTCTAAACTGATCTCCTCCTTTCCCTGACCCTTTATTTTGAAACATATCATGTACTTTCACGTCTCTGTGGAGTTGCCTCTGCCCGTAATTCCTTCTCCCCTCTCCTATTGAATGTCAACTTGTCTTTTAAGACCAAGGTGATTCAACCTTTTACTGGTTAAACCTGTCAAGACCTTCTTCACTATTTCTGAGCATAATTACTTTCTTCTCCTTTGTGCATGCAGTATCTTATGCATACTTTTTTCTTACTTATAACAGAATTGAAGTGTAATTCTTTATCAGTCTTCCTTCCTAGGTTACTCATTCCTTTAGGGCAGGAATTGTGTCTCATTTATGTTTCAATTTCCAGAGCTTGTCTAAAACATAGTTTAATACCTTTTTGATGAATCAATGAATGAGGATGGAAGTCAAATTAATCATTTCCTTAACATTAGGAGTGGCTTATCCCCTTTTATTTTAATAATTCTATTCTAGATAAGTAATAAGATAGGAAAGCCTATCCTATCAAGTCTTGTTATTGAACAATATAGTTTTGACAAAGAAATTGGCAATTAGAACAATGAAAGAGAATAGGTAGCCCCCAAACGGATACAACCACAAACTTGACTTGTGACATTTTTGCCTGTTATCAGGGAGGAAAGAATAGACTTTTCAAAAAATGGTGCTGGTGCAGTTGTTTATCCATGGGAAAAAAATGCAATTGTATGTCTATCTTTCACTACTAAGTTCAGGTGAATTACAGATTTTAAAAGTGAAAAGGACAACTATTAGTATGAGATTTTTAAAAGAAATTAGAGGAAAATATCTTTATGATCAAGAGGGATTTATTAAACATGAAATGAAAAGGCAAAAAACCCAAAGGAAAAACACTGAAATGTACTATATTAAAATTAAGAAAGTCTGTTCATGGAATTAGAGCATAAAGAAGATGAAAAGACAAATCATGAACTTGGGAAAATATTTTTCTAACATATAAAACTGGTATTCCAGTATGGTATTTAGCACACCACTCTCAAACATAAACAGGCAGAAAAGACTCTCCAGGCTTTGAGGAAAGCATTAAATGTGAAAAACAAAGATCATTGTGACAAAAAGAAAAGCAAAACAACTTGGAGCATGTAAAGAATATGTTAGAAAAAGAAAACTTTGAAATATTCGAGTTTACAAAGAACTGTATCTATTAAATAACAGGATGTTATACAAAAGAAAAACTCTAAAAAAAAATCATTTCTTGGAAAAAGTAAAAGCTTGATGGCAGAAATGAAAAACTAAATAGAAGGATAAGAAGATAAAGTTGAATAAAACTCCCAGAAAACAGAGACTATGACAAAGTGATGGACATAGGAGGAACAAATGAGAAAACACAAGGATTATACCAGGAGATCCAACATTTGAAGGCCAACCATCCCATAAGAAGAGAACAGAGAAATTAAACAGAGGAAAGCTATTAATGAATAGTTGAAGGGGAATTCTTCAGAACTGAACATGATTTTCCAAATTGAAAGATTCAATAAGTACCCAGCAGAATGGATGAAAACAGCCCCTATCTTGGAATGGCACATTGTCATGAAATTTCAGATCATTTGCAACAAGAAGTAGATTTTACAATCGTGCAGAAAGAAAAATAGAGCTTTCATATAATGGATCAAGACACAGAAAGGCTTTAGACTTTTCAATAGCAAGACTGGAAGTTGATGTTTTCAAAATTCTAAAGGAAGGTAATTTCCGATCTACACCTACAGGAGTCAATAAAGATACTTTTGGATGTTCATGTATCAGAAATGTATCATTCATGCATCCTTTCTCACAAAGCTGCTGGCACTTTGGCTGCTAGAACTCTCACAAAGCTACTGTGCTCCACCAAAACAAGGGTTTAAACCCAGAGAAAGGAAACCCTGGAGCCCAGGAAACAGGAGATCGGCTGCAACAGAGAAGCAAAGGCAGTCAACCCCTAGAATGAATTCTCTAATGACAGCTGCTGACAACCCAGATTAGAACAGGTCAGAAAGTTTCTTAAAGAAGGTAAAAAGAATAGACTAATATATCTGAACACTTTGAAAGGAGATTAATACAACTGGGGAAAATTTGGAAGTTGAATTCATGAGGGGCCCATCAAAAACTAAATGAATAAAAAAATAAGCTAATTATTAACCCAAAGGAAAACCCAACATTTCACAGGAAACAAAAAGTAATCATAGGTATCATATGTCCAGGCTGTGAATACTGTTCACATAGTCACAGTTATGTAAACTGTGACTAATGATATAACCAAAATATGGTGTGTGATTATTGGGAAGATGGAGAAAATGAGAAGTGTGAGTATGTGTGTGGGGAGAAGGGATGTCTAAGAAAGAACTAGATTCTGATATTTCAAAGTGGGAAGAAAAGAGGTATTTTTCTAAAACTGAAACACCTATTAGAAACAATATAAACATTTTCTTTAAGGATATATATGTACATATTTTAAAAATCCATTAAAAAGGCTAAAATCAGAAGTAGATTTTGGATCGGAACTGACTTTTTTATATATCAACACTTGTGGTACTATTTGCCTCCTATGTGTTTGTGCAATGCAGATAAAACAACTGAATTTTAAAAATAAGTAACAAAATAATACATAGAGTATAACATATTTTATAAAGACAGAACCAAACAATATAGCATTTAGGAATGCATTCATATGTGGAAAATCATTAAAAAAAATGAAATGAGTGACAGGTTAAATACAGTTTGTTCGTTTATTTTTATTTATTTATTTTTTGTTTGTTTGTTTGTTTTTAAATTAAAACCTCAGTATAGCAATGAGCTGGAGTGGAGGGAAAGGATGAGGGGAGGAACTTTCAGACAAACTCAACATTATTAGTAAACTTCTATTTCTTAAGTTGAATAATAGGTTCATTTGAGTATAAATAAATTAAAAATAGACTAATTTATATGCATCAAATTTCACGGAAAAAGAAAAGATGCTGCCTTTGCATAATGCATTCATAAAAACTTACAGAATATTGATTTCCTTTTTATCTATAGCTTGATGTCAGCCTTTAGTAGTAAATTTAGAAAGTTCACAGAGTTGACCATTAGATGTGGACAGTGTCATGACATAGATCTATTATCAATCAACTACATTAAGAACTTGATTATATGGGAAATTTCCATCTTCTGGTTAAAAGAATTCAACAAAAATAATTCTCAACTTGTCTCTCTTTGAATCACCTAGAGGATGCCATGATTTACGCTTATGATGTTTGTCTTTATTTGGGTTCTACTTGAGATTAACTGTGGCCAGTCCCACACCTTTCCTAACTTTTTATGGTCACCTAAGCTGCTCGACTACCCATTAGCACCAAGTACCATTAGCAGTTATATTCCCTCCTTGACTACTCAAGCTGAACTCGTCTGTAATAACAATAAGATAGACTGTTAGGAGGAATTCATCTTACACAGCACTGTTGAAAAACACCTCTAAGGTTTCCCCAAGTGATAGAAAACACTCCAAAACTTATAACAAGAGAACATCCAATCTCCCCAAATGACTCTAGTTGTCAGTAGCTTTATTTTCAATACCAATTGTTGAGAAGTAATGTTCTTTTATCCAAGTTTCCTCAAACTGTACTTACTGGTACTCATTTGCACAGCCTGAGAGACATTTATGTGGGATGACATTGAATTGAGCTTTCCATATTTCTGATTTACATCTTTTCTTTCGGTAGGACATCTTTTGACATAGCAAAACTATGTATTTGAAATCTGCTGATTGTCATTTGGTGGTGATGCTTTATCTGCACAGAGGAAAGCTACTGCCAAAATGGATTAGATTGCATCTGTGCCTTTATTATTTTGGAATTTTGAAAAATATTAAGAGAATAAAAATGATTTTAAGCAATATTCAGTACTAATAGCTTGACAAACATTTATTGACTCTATTTCGGATATGAATACCTTTAATAAGTTATTTTCCCATTTGTTGACACCCAGGGGTGGGACAATATTTCTGACATGAATACCTTTAGTAAGTTATATTCCCATTTGCTGACGCCAATGGGTGGGACAAGCCAAAGATCTGCCAGGCTAAGAAAGCTGTTGTCACCATCAATTAAAGCCCTTTGTTAGACAGCTCTGACCATGCACCTGTTTTCTTTCCTTCTCTTCTTCTTCTGTTACTATTATTTTTAATGGAGAGCTACTCTATTCCCTTCTCTCTTATACTGAAAGAAAGGCAGGAGGGGGAAAGGACCAATAAATTTAGCTGAAGGCCAGGGAGGGCAGCCCACTAATGGCTCTCTCTCCCCCTGCCCCTGATTGCCTGAGAATAGGAAATCAGCCCACATCTATTGTTGTGATCAAGGAGCACAGACTGTAATGTTGGTGAGTGAGCATGTGCTCCTTACTCACTGCCTTTCTCCCTTCCAAGAGAAATAATTACTATGTTTAACGGACATACTTCAGAGCAAAAACCTTCTTCTGAGCTCATCGGTGCAAACGGCGCAGCACAGCAGAGCTGGGCAGCCTTGATGAGAACACGCTGTTATCGGAGCCTCTATGTACAGACCATGACCTATTCCTCTTGCTTCGCTCTGCCTTAATTCAAGGCAACACTCTAAACTATGAATGAAGTGTGAGAGTCGGAACGTGTCCGTGTGTGACGGTGGACACAGTGAGGTACCTGTATCTTCCTGCACTTGTACGAATGCTCAGAGGTTACTCAGTTCTAAGAACAAGGCAGGACCAGTGAGGGGACCAGAAAAAGCAGCCCAGAGCCTGTCTGACCCACGTCTGTCCTTCCACACAGGAGTCAGCAAGGTTATCCAAGCACCAGCAGAAACCAAGCCAGTGACAACTCCCCTGGAATGTCAGGCTTCCTGAGGTGCCATCCACCTTCAGAGGCATAATGGGAAATGAGTCAGGGGAATCATAATGATGAGAAAGGGAAAAAATGTCCTTCGCTCTATAAAATGCTTGCATACAGATAATCTTACCTTCTAACTGACCCTTGTGTCTGGGGCAGAGAAGATCACTGTCCTCATTTTAAGAATGAAGAAACAGATCTGGAGGCCTTAAGGTCATGCACAGGGTCACGTGAAGGTCAGTGCTAGGTGCTGGCTCAGCTCAAGTGTCCTCTTGGAAAATGGGGACATTTCCAGCTCAAATTTTTGTACTTAATACTTGAAAATGTTATCTCTTGATGAGATTGGCTTTTTGTGGGGGTATTCTTTCAATTTTCCCCTTTATTAACAGTATATAGCTACCATGGTCAATAATACATTCTTAGAGCTGCCAAGAAAAATCCCATTATGGTGATTATCACCATCTACAAACCACTGTGAGTTTTTCAGCTTCCATGGGGTACTCAGAGTCAAGGATATTTTATATTCTCAAATTTATCATTTTCTTTTTTAGGACATGTTTAGTTAGTAATTTAGTCTTTTGGGCTTCCCAGGTGGCTCAGATGGTAAAGAATCTGCCTGGAGTACAGGAGACTTGGGTTCGATCCCTGGGTTGGGAAGATCCTCTGGAGAAGGAAATGGCTTCCCACTCCAGTATTCTTACCTGGAGAATCCCATGGACAGAGGAGCCTGGTGGGCTACAGTTCACAGTCTCAAAGAATTGAACATGACTGAGCGACTAACACCCACACACTTAGCAGTCTTTTAGCCTTTCGTCCTCATTTATTAAAGAAAATGAATCAAAGTTACCTGACTTGAAAAATTTGACAGCAGTAAACTGCTGAGTGTATTTGTACTTTAGCTTTATTTAGTTTTAAAAGTAAAAGGCCAAAGAATTTCCTTCAATTAAAAATACAGAGGCAATATAAAATGTTAAAAACTCATATATTAGTCCTATTTAGAAAACAATATATTTGATACTAATGATTATGCATGCATGCATGCTCAGTGGCTAAGTGAGAAGCCTTGTGGCTCAGAGGTAAATAATTATAGAAATACTTAATTCAAGAAGAGTCACTCAATATTTTGTAGTCCAATAGTATCAGATTATGAAATAGTGTTATTGAACCCAAAAGCCCAATATTTAATCTAAAGTTTGCACCTAGTCCAGGATCTGGCCCAAATAAAGCACTCAGTCAATATCTGTTCCTAAATGATAGCTGAATGTGTTGTTTTTTTATAGAACTCACTTATCTTCATCGATAATTTTACAATAACTTTAAATGGATTTTTAAAAGCTTTCACAAAACTTATAATGTACATTTAGTATATATATTTGGACTGACGGACCCTAAAGTGGAAAGGATTCAGGCTACTCTGATGATAAATAATTAGACATACAGTCTTTGGCAGTATAATTTTAATTTTAGAAGTTAGTTTCTGTTCAGATTTTATTCTTATGAAATATTCCCTCACTTCATTTTTCTTCTGTTACGGCCACTCACTACTTTTGCAATAGAATGTTCTTTTAGGAAACTAGTAATCTTGGTGTAAAAAGCAAAGGCTCCATTGAGCCCCTTGGTGTTGGGTTTGTTTCATCACAAAATTCTGAACATTCGGAATTCTATATTTTGTTTGAAACACTGCGCTATTAATATAGCCATTTTATTATGATATAAATATAATAACAACAGTACCAAATTCAGAGAGTACATTAACCTCTGAGATTTCTTCTCCCAAACTACCAAGCCAATCCCAGTCCATTCATAAGGCTCCAAAATTTTCAAAAAATGTATTAAGTAATTATTTGGGCCACTGCAAAGGTGGTATTTAATTTATCAGGCTTCCCTGATAGCTCAATTGGTAAAGAATCCACCTGCAATGAAGGAGACCCTGGTTTGATTCCTGGGTCGGGAAGATCCACTGAAGAAGGAAAAGGCTACTCACTCCAGTATTCTGGCCTGGAGAATTCCATGGACTACAGTCCATGGGGTTGCAAAGAGTTGGACATGACTGAGCAACTTTCACTTTCACTTTCAAATGTGGTATATTCCATGGGGCCCATTCATCATTTTTCCGAACTCAGAATTAAGTTATATTATCTCAGGGCCAAGACAGGATCAAACATAACTTCATAAGACCTATGCAGCACAATTTTATAAGATATTTCTTCTTGCAGACACCAAGTCAGCCCACAAACATCACAAACTGTATAAAATGTTCATTTTTATTCTGATGTGATATTCCATATTATAGCATGTTTTGTAACTTTAGATTTGTTGTTCCCAGTAGTGGTATTATCCAGTTGTTGATTTGATTTTCCTTTTGTTCTACAGTCCCTAATGGACTGCAAACACATATAATCATCTAAGTGAGCAGTGTTCCAAAAGTTTATATATGCATTTGAAACTCAAGATGCATTTTCCCACAGAATCACTGTTTATTTATTTTTAAATTTTAATTTATCTTTTTGAAATTGACTGTACTGGGCAGCATGTGGAATCTTAGTTCTCCAACCAAGGATTGAACCTGTGCCCATGTATTGGAAGCACATGGTTTACCCACTGGACCACTAGGGGAGTCCCTGGTGATAATTAATTTTTCAAGGTAAAGCTATGACAAACCTAGACAGAGTATTAAGAACCAGAGACATCACTTTGCCAACCAAGGTTCACCTAGTCAAAGCTATGGTTTTTCTAGTAGTCATGTACGGATGTGAGAGTGGGACCCTAAAAAAGGCTTAGCGCCAAAGAATTGATGCTCTTGAACTGTGGTGCTGGAGAAGACTCTTGAGAGTCCTTGGGACAGCAAGGAGATAAAAAATGTCAGTTCTAAAGGAAATCAACCCTGAATACTCATTGGAAGGACTGATGCTGAAGCTGAAGCTCCAATATTTCAGCCACCTCATGCGAAAAGCCAACTCATTGGAAAGATTGAAGGCAGGAGAAGGGGGCGGGAGAGGATGAGATGGTTGGATGGCATCATCGACTCAATGGTCATGAGTCTGAGCAAACTCCAGGAGATAGTGAAGGACAGGGAAGCCTGGCGTGCTGCAGTCCATGGGGTTTCAAAGAGTCAGATACGACTGAGTGACTGAACAACAATAACAATCTCTAAAACCAGTTTAACTCATATTGAGTTGGGAATATTTTATAACACTATTCATGAAACTATTTCTCTGGGAAAATGAATTCTGTGGTCTGCCGCAGAGCTGTCAGAAATCCACCTCGTCTCCTTCACAGCAGGAGACCCACCCAGATTCTGACTAGGTGCTGCAAAGGGTTTGCACAGATGACTGGGCAGGTACTCCTTGGGGGCAGGCATGTGGATGGTGAGGGGAGGGAAAAAGAGAGCGACATAAGTCCTTTCCCCAAATCCCTACCCCGTCCCTGTCCTATTCTATATAAATAACTTTGAGTATTATCTGATTTTTCATTTAGGAGCACATAAATACTTCAGCTGAAAAATATTAATGCATCTATTGTGCTTTCAGGAACTCTTCGTAGGTATGCAGTGGAAAAAGGATTATGGATGTATTTGAAAGCATGTCCCTTCCTCATCAGCAGGCATCGATCCCTGTGACGTTCCAATGACTCTGCCAGGTGCTGGGATACAGAGATGAGTAAGCCACCCTCCTTACCCAAACAGCTTACATTCTAATCAGGAGCAATAGGTATTATATACCACAGTGATCTTAATGTACTATGCAAGGAAGCACAGTATAGAACTTCAAGGGGTCCTAGAGTATCGCTGGGCATGTGTTATAAATATAACATAGAAATTAAATCAGAATCAAGAGCATAATATTCACAAAGGTCACAAAGGGAACTAGAAGCAAGAGCCAAATAAATGGTTTACAGTGTATACTAGACTAACTACTATATTATTCTACATACTACATCATTAATGATACTACACTATATACATTATATGTATATATACAAATATTCAGTGTGTGTGTGTGTGTTTTAGTCACTCAGTCGTATCTGACTCTTTGCAACCGCATGGACAGTAGCCTGCCAGGCTCCTCTGTCCATGGGATTTCCCAAAGAAGAATATCGGAGTGGGTTATCATTTCCTTCTGCAGGGGATCTTCCTGACCCAGGGATTGAACCCAGGTTTCCCACATTGCAGGCAGATTCTTTGCCATCTGAGCCACCAGGGAAGCCCATATATACTGTATAGTGTGTATATATATATATATATATATATACACACACACACACACACACTGTATAGTGTATTATATAGCATTCCTTAACCATGGAGACCCTTTTCTCCCCCATGGAAAAGGCCCTCACATCTTTCAGAACACAACTGTGACATAGAACAAAATTCAAGGACGTTCTGGTATGGACAATAAGTGTATAAATTCAAGGAAGGAGAAATTTTGGTAAAGTCGTGTTAGGTTAGCACATGTACTTATCTCTCTCTCCATCCAACCATCTCTATAAAGGTAATCACAAAAGTGCTGTAAACACATGAGGGCTAAGACGGAATGAGACAGCAGGCAAGAGACCCTGAGCTGGTAGACAGCTGACGACAAGCAGTAACAGCCCTAGCAGAGAGAAGAGACCCAAAGTCAAGGCTGCCAGCAGGGTGCTGACCACAGAGCCCCAGAAAGCTCTTTAAGACCTGCAGGCAACAAGTACCTGCTGGAGGCCCCTGGAGCTGAAACTGAAGAACTAGTTATATAAGGTGCAGTTGGGCCCCTGGGTCCCTGCCCTCAGCCTATGAAGCCAGGCACCCTCCCCTCACCTCCCAGCAGGCACCAGCTTACTCTCCAGAGAGGATGAATCACAGAGGCTCTGGCTGAAGACGGCCAGGAGACAGGATGGTGAAAACATGGGAGTCAGAGGAAAGAGGTCACCCTACCAGCCCTTCCTCTCTGTGCCCCCTTCACTCCCCAGAACATTGCTATCCATGTTTATCACCTTCAGGCAGGACTGATTAGGTGATTCTTCTCTGGAGAAACTGATCAACAAAAGGGGGGGCATTGGATTAATATGTGGGGTCTGCCAAAGCAATGTTGAGGTCCCCTGACTTCATTTGTATACAAAAAGCTTCTGATCAGAATTGTAGCATGTCACTCGTAGATATGAATGGCCATCAAGCATCATGGGACTGTGAGAAAACCCCCAAAACAAGGAGGATGAAGCTGCAAGGAAACAGACTAATTCAGGGAGCAGGAACATACTTCTAAAAGACTATCATTAACATCTTTTAAGGGCTTCCCTGGTAGCTCAGCTGGTAAAGAATCTGCAATGCAGGAGACCCCAGTTCAATTCCTGGGTCAGGAAGATCCCCTGGAGGAGGGCATGGCAACCTACTCCAATATTCTTGTCAAGAGACTTCCCATGGACAGAGGAGCGTAGCAGGTTACAGTACATGGGGTTGCAAAGAGTCAGATATGACTGAGCGACTAAGCATAGCACAATATCTTTTAAAATTGAGAAGGATCTTTTGAAAAAAAAGGGATGAGACAGAAAGAAAAAGGGGTATTAGAGACTAAGAGAGCTTTTAGAAATTTAGAAAGAAATGAAAGCAGTATTAATAATTAAAAAAAATTTCAATAGATAATTTGGAATATAAAATATATTTTCTAGATAGTAAAAGAAACAAAAATCCCAAACAGAAAATAGGGGAGAGATTTTTAAAAACCTAGAATATTGTACATCAAATATGATCATATATCTAATCAAGGGTTTCAAAGGCAGATAAAGGAGAAAGAAGAAATTAATCCAATAAATAATATACAACAAATTCCAAGAATTTATTAATAACAGCAATTTATGGACTAAAAAGGCCCACAATGTGTCAAATACAATAAGTAAAAATTATTTACACCAAGGCACAGCATTGTACAATTTTAGGGTTATAGAGAACTACTTAAAACTGTTTTTTCTTTTGGCGGGAGGATTGTATCATATATAAGGAACTGGAAATCAGAATGGCCTTGAAGAAGAGTATCACTAGAAAATGTAAAACAATGGAGCAAATACTCCAATAATTCTTCAAGAAAATCATTTGCCATCTAGAATACAATGCTTATCCAAACTATCAAGAGTGCTACTTTAAAAACAAAAGTCTTATTTAGACAATAAAATGCACAAAAAGTTTACCCCATTGTAACCATTCTCAGGAAGCCACTGAATAATGTGCTCCAACCAAATAAGAGAGTAAATCAAGTAAGAGAAAGATACGGGAGCCAGGAGATAGGCTATCCGACATAGGAGATAAATGAAGGGAGTTCCCAGAATAATAGTGATGGTAACTTCTAGAGCAAACATGGAGGTTAGAACAGAAGAGCAAGAGGTCCAGGAGGAATGCTTCAAAAGACAAAAAAAAAGTAGAAGTAATTTTATTATTTGACAATGTTAGGAAGAATTTTTATAGTTCTTTTGGAAAAGTCAGTGTTGAGTTAGTGATGACTATAAGAAAAAGGAAATAAAGAAACTAAGTCAAGAGACCAAGACAGTTATTAACTCCAGAGAAAATAAAACCTTGAATGAGACAGGTAATAATATTATAGTAATCTACAAGGCTCAACTGTGAATACTACCTACATGATTGTTATCATGATAACACTGACATAAAAACTATTATTGAAACTGGTGGTCCAGTGTTTGAGATTCCATGCTCCTAATGCAGGGGGCACTGCTTTGATCCCTGGTCAGGAAACTAAGATTCTGCATGCCATATGATTTAAATTTTTATAAAAAAAGACAATGAAGCGTAATCTTGTTTTAACTAGGAAGTGGCTGACATCCTGTCCCACAACCCCCCCGACCCCCTAAGGCTGCCCAGGATCCTTACTGCATGACCAGGTGGGGTCTGCGTGACAGCTTTGGAAAAAAACGTGGATTAAGTCTCTTTTAAAAATAAATGGAAACAGCATATGTGAAACTAATATAATGTTATGTCAATTATATCTAAATAAAAAATTTTTTTTTCAATAAGCAAAGGCAAAGACTGCCCCAGACATTGTGGAGAAAGCCCAGGATACAAAGGGAAGTTTCCTCAAGGAGACTTACCTGGGATTCCCCAGCAGCCCTGACTGGTTACTGGCTAGAGGGTGGGGGATGGCGGGGGGAGTAGGATCAGGGAGGTTCTGATGATTCTGCTTTAGGGACTCCTTAGTTCCTCAAGAGATGGGGCTATAAAGACAAGGATGAATAGTGCACCCACTTAGGAAATGGAGGCTGTGGAAGGGGTGTACTGGGTGACCGGGACCCCCAACTGGAGAGTGGGGCCCACGATTTTAACTTAGTGGAGCTCAGTTAGAAGGCTCCTGTGTTAGTGCCTGAAACCAGATTGATATTCTGCCAAGACAAGCAGGGCTACTTTCAGTTGTCAAATGATGTATGGAATTCTGGGCTTCAGTAGTAAAGAATCCACCTCCCAATGCAGGAGACTCAAGAGACTGGGGTTCAATCCCTGGGTGGGGAAGATCCCTTGGAGGAGGAAATGGCAACCCACTCTAGTATTCTTGCCTGGGAAATCCCACGAACAGAGGAGCCTGGGGGACCACATACAACCTGATGGGCCACATACAGCCTAGTGGGCAAAGAGTCGACGCAATTGAACGTCTGAGCATATATAGCACATACACAGAATTCTAAAATCCTGTTTAGAAAAATTGGCTGAAATAATTCTGAATGAAAAACCCTGAGATGAAGAAAACTTTTTTGGAACTAAGCAGAAGTGCTGGCTGCTGGTTGCATTCACCACTGTGAATGTACTAAATGCCACCGAACCACTCATTTTAAAACAGTTAACTTTATCTTCAGGGAATTTCTCCTCAACTAAAACATAAAAAGGAGAATGAAGCTGAAAAAAAAAAAAAGAAAAACTCCAGGAAGAAGCAGGGCAAAGCAACTTCTATGTAGTAGCTGTCAGCAAATAGAGACTTCCAATCTCTTTAGTCATTCATTCCTTCAATAAGTGTTGATCAAGTTAATACATTTTTTTACAAATTTTGTCCACACTCAGCAAGATACCACCATTGCATCTCTAATTCTTCTCAGCAAACATATGACTTAACTTACCCATCATTTTCTGTTTCCCAAATGTTTATATACAAATCCCTCCAAAGAGCCAACTCATTGGAAAAGACCCTGATGCTGGGAAAGATTGAGGGCAGGAGGAGAAGGGGGCTACAGAGGATGAGATGGTTGGATGGCATCACCAACTCAATGGACATGAGTTTGAGCAAACTCCAGGAGATAGGGAAGGACAGGGAAGCCTGGTGAGCTGCAGTCTATGGGGTCGCAAAGTGTCGGTCACCTAGCGACTTAACAACAGACATACAAAAATTCACTACATTCCCATTGCTCTCAAAAAGGTACCAAGTGTTGAGACCTCTAGCTGCAATTCTGCTCTACCTGGAAGCACCCCCAATACCTCTCCCCTAACTGGTAACACAATACCATCAAGACTCAGCCGGCCAGAACCAGGAGCTCTGGCTGCCAACCCAAGGTCTTAGAACCCCAGACTACACCCTTTTCAAGAGCATCGGGTCTCATTGGCTTTAGGCAAATGGGGACTGCCAGGTACTCACTTCATATAACCTCCTTAAATGCAAACTTCTTCCAAAATGCCACATTCCATTATCCTGAAACATACCTTTAGAGGTAACTGGATATTAATAGATACCAATTGTACAAAAAAGACAAACAAGCATCTCTAAAGAGGATACTCGATAAATGTAAGTCATTCTTTGCTGCATTGAATGAAAATTACATATGAGTGAAAAGGTAGATTTTCATATCATTGGATTCAGTAATGAAGTGACAGGAACGTAAAAAATCTCACTTGCTTTATTTCTATTGTACTTACATGGAGATAAATGTCTGTGATTCTATTTTATTTGTAATTCCCATTTTGAGACCTCATAAATTATTTATTTTTATTTGGGCTGTGTCGTCTCCTAGGATTTTACTTCAATGTGTTTGCCACTGATCTGCTAATTTTTATTTTAAAGGGGAAACATGGACAGAATCTCATTTGCTTTGGAGACATGAGCTAACTGCAATACTATCACTACTTCTCTGAACCGGTTTTAAAAGAGCAGGTTGGCTTCTTACTTCAAGCCCGACTCTCTTTTTCCCATCTCAGCTTTATGTCTGTGCGATTTGTGAATTGTAAACAACAATCATTTTTTAATGTTCTTAGGGAAATGCCTTGGCTGCATTTCAAGCCTTTTATGTATTCTCCTCATGATGTTATCTGTAATTAAGCTTTAGATAATTAACATTTCCCTCAAAATCGGTATCTCTATATCTTTTTCCCTTGTTTGTTACAGAACATTAAACTCTGCACCGCTCCCCTATGTCTTTCTGATCCTGAAGGTCAACCAAATTTAATTTTTTTTTTTTGCATGTAAATAATAAATAAGTGGTGCATCGTCTGAAAAGCAGCATTTAATCTAGTGGCTAACACTAAAATTTGAGGCTAGGAAAGAAATCGTTCTTACGTAGCTATCCTATTCCTTTTGTAAGCAGAAAAGGAACTCTTAGAAGCCTTCTCAGCAAAGTAATGGACTAAGGCAGCAGGTGATACAAACGGCTGGAGGAAAGGGGGTGATTCACCTCTTCATGGGTCTCAACTGCTTCCAGGAGCAGTCTGCGGAACCGCCTGGAAAGGAGGCATTTTGCCTTCCAGGGTTGGTGATAATATGCTGGGAAAGAGCTCACACAAGCCATTTCACCATTATTTTGTTATTACAGCTATTAGGAAAATAGAAGTTCTGTTTTAAATCTAGATGGCACATCTCTCTGTAGGAATTCCAACTCATCGACAGAATCCACTCTTCCTGTACCTTTGTATGGATGGGAAGAGCAGTGTGAGTGAGACTTGTCTGAAGCATGTAGGATAGAAATCAAAGCTTGGAGAGGCAGGACGAGATCTTCCCCTTGCAGTTTCAGAGCAGATGTGGCCCTGTCAACACTTCCATTCTGCATTTCTAACCTCCAGAACTGTGAGAGAATACATTTTGGTCATTACAAGCTCCCCAGTTTGTGGTATGCATAACAACAGCCCTAAAAAACTAAACAGTGTTATTAAAATGTTTTCTTACTGCTAGAAACAAAATTTTAAAAACTTACCCCCTACTCTCTGGCCCCCACACAAATAAAGCATGTGGGAGATGAGTAGAAACTCAAAGCCCTTCACATTGAAGCTGAAGGACAAACCTTCTGTGTCGCTCTCTTGAAGGATTATGAACCATGATGGGAATAAGAAACAAAGTCCTCAGAACATAAGGCTCCTATTTAAGCTCTGCTTAAAAATAACTAAAGGCGCAATAGCCACGTTGAGTGGTGGGATCTGGAGACAAGGCTACTGAAATGGATGACCAAAGCAAGCATTCTAAGACAAGGACACTGTCCACTGGGACAGGTCATTTGTTAAATGGCAAAAACTCAATGCACATCTTCAAAAGAGAACAGATAATCTTCCAAAGAGGATTTGAATGTAATTATTAAGAGATAACACATATGTTTAACACAACAGGAAATGAATTAGAGCTATTTTAGTCACACAAAGTAAATAACAAATCACATTTGCCTAGGAAGAAGTTCAAAACCTTGGTATTTAAGATGCATGCATGCATGCTCAGTTTCTAAGATGTGACCAACATTTTTGTTACCCTATGGACTCTATCTTGCCAGGCTCCTCTGTCCATGGGATTTCCCAGGCAAGAATACTGGAGTGAGTTTCCATTTCCTCCTCCAGGGAAGCTTCCTGACCCAGGGATGGAACTCAAGTCTCCTGCCTTAGCAGGTGGATTCTTTACCATTGAGCCACCTGAGAAATGGTATTTAAGATGAGGGGGATACAAAATGCTTCCTTATGATCATAAATGGCTGATGCCACAAACGTTCTTCCAAAGAGGGTCAAGACCACTTTCTACCTCTCTGGACACAGACAACCAAGAAGAAGGCTATACAGTTCATTGTTTACAGGGAAATGGTAAAGCCAGCAATATATTATTACTGATGCTCTTTAATAGCTTAGATCTTCCATACAATCACCTGGTGAATATCTCAACTGCTTAGGGTGACATATGCTCTGTATAATATATGGTATGCAGTTCAGTTCAGTCGCTCAGTCGTGTCTGACTCTTTGCAACCCCATGGACTTCAGCAAGCCAGGCCTCCCTGTCCATCACCAGCTTCTGGAGCTTACTCAAACTCATGCCCACTGAGCTGGTGATGCCATCCAACCATCTCATCCTCTGTCGTCCCATTCTCCTCCCGCCTTCAATCTTTCCCAGCATCAGGGCCTTTTCCAATGAGCCAGTTCTTTGCATCAGGTGGCCAAAGTATTGGAGCTTCAGCTTCAACCTCAGTCCTTCCAATGAATACTCAGGACTGATTTCTTTTAGGATTGACTGGTTGGACCTCCTTGCTGTCCAAGGGACTCTCAAGAGTCTTCTCCAACACCACAGTTCAAAAGTATCAGTTCTTTGGTGCTCAGTTGGATGTGGCCCAACTCTCACATCCATACATGACTACTGGAAAAACCACAGCTTTGACTAAATGGACTTTTGTTGGCAAAGTCTTGTCTCTGCTTTTTAATATACTCTCTAGGTTGATCATAGCTTTCTTCCAAAGAGCAAGCATCTTTTAATTTCATGGCTGCAGTCACCATCTGCAGAGATTTTGGAGCCCAAGAAAATAAAGTCTCTCACTGTTTCCATTGTTTCCCCATCTATTTGCCATGAAGTGATGGGACCAGATGCTATGATCTTTGTTTTCTGAATGTTGAGTCTTAAGCCAACTTTTTCACTCTCCTCTTTCACTTTCATCAAGAGGCTCTTTAGTTCTTCACTGTCTGCCATAAGGGTTGTGGTCATCTGCATATCTGAGGTTATTGATATTTCTCCCGGCAATCTTGATTTCAGCTTTTGCTTCATCCAGCCAGGCATTTCACATGATGTACTCTGCATATAAGTTAAATAAGCAGATTGACAATATAAAGCCTTGACGTACTCCTTTCCCGATTTGGAACCAGTCTGTTGTTTCATGTTCAGTTCCAACTGTTGCTTCTTGAGCTGCATACAGATTTCTCAGGAGGCAGGTCAGGTGGTCTGGTATTCCCATCTCTTTCAGAATTTTCCAGAGTTTGTTGTGATCTGCACAAAGTCTTTGGCATAGTCAATAAAGCAGAACTAGATGTTTTTCTGGAACTCTCTTGCTTTTTTTTGAAGATCCAACAGATGCTGGCAATTTGATTTCTGGTTCCTCTGCCTTTTCTAAATCCAGCTTGAACATCTTGAAGTTTATGGTTCATGTACTGTTGAAGCCTGGTAGAGAATTTTGAGTACTACCTTGCTAGAGTGTGAGATGAGTGCAATTGTGAGTTAGTTTGAACATTCTTTGGCATTGCCCTTCTTTGGGACTAGAATGAAAACTAACCTTTTCCAGTCCTGTGGCCACTGCTGCGTTTTCCAAATTTGCTGGCCTATTGAGTGCAGCACTTTCACAACATCATCTATTAGGGTTTGAAACAGCTCAATTGGTATTCCATCACCTCCACTAGCTTTGTTTGTAGTGCTGCTTCCTAAGGCCCACCTGACTTCGCATTCCAGTATATCTGGCTCTAGGTGAGTGATCACACCATCATGATTATCTGGGTCATGAAGATCTTTTCTGTACAGTTCTTCTGTGTATTCTTGCCACCTCTCCTTAATATCTTCTGCTTCTGTTAGGTCCAAACCATTTCTGTTCTATATTGTGCCCATCTTTGCATGAACAGCATGAAAAGGCAAAAATATATGGCATAGGGTCTCTATTTGAACAAGAGTTGTATTCAGATGAGGATTCAGGTATGCCTGACAGCCTGACAAAGGTTCATTTTTGTGGGACACTAAGAAGCCCCTGGGAAAGAATTAATACTGAGGGAAGAAGAAGATATATAAGGGCAGAGTCTTGGCAAGGGACACTGCTTCTGTGTGTGGCAAGCTGCCTATCATTTGGACTTAACAAAATTACAAATCACACCTCATAAGATTTGTCAATAACTGTAACTATTTCCATAGCACTTACATATTTTTTTCCATTTATTTTGCACTTACATATTTTATAGTGAATTTATCAATGGCAATTTACACAACATTGTCTCTTTCCCATGAGATTGCAGGGCTTTACTAAAATATCTCCAAAAGATCTTTTCTTTAAAACTAGTGAAAGATACATTTAAAAGTCTGTGAAATTTATTTCTTAGAGAATCATTTTAGCCATAAATCCAGAAATTACCCATGAAACAAAAATTTCTACCCAGGCATTTCACACTGAAGTTGAAACAATATGAAAACAAATGTAACACATCTAGACACACAGATTTTTTTTTTTCCTTGAAAAAGTCTTTTCACTTCTGTGAAATGTTGTCTCAAGGGACCTGAACATGTCCAGGCCAGCGACTTTCTCATAAACAGGATCTGGAGGGAGCTGGGTTTTCCACGGTGGAAAAACATCCAGGTTCATCAAAAGAAGAAAATTTCTCATGACTGGCTCAGCTCAACCTTTAAGGAAACAACATATTAAATTTCTGAAATGTTTATATCCAGTGTTTCAAGGGCGAATACATCATTCACATGATTGGGTAAATATTTCTTTTCTAAAGTAAATGTAATTTTTATTCTGAAAAACTTAATGACAGAGTTTTCCTCAAGGAAATTTGGAATTAAAAAAAATATTTAGGGCAGTCAGTTTTTTGATTAAGTTGCCAAGTAGTCCTTGAAAACTTGTCAGGATATTTGGGAAAGGTGGAAACAGAGAGATTTGTTGATGCATTCATGTCCAACTCTTGCGACCCCATGGACTGCAGCACACCAGGCTTCCCTGTCCTTGACTATCTCCTTGAATTTGTTCCAACTCATGTCCGTTGAGTCAGTGACGCTACCCAACCATCGCATCCTACTATCTTCAATCTTTCCCAGCATCAGGGTCTTTTCCAGCGAGTCGGCTCTTTGCATCAGGTGGCCAGAGTACTGGAGCTACAGCTTCAGCATCAGTCCTTCCAATGAATATTCAGGGTTGATCTCCTTTAGGGTCAACCCCATTTGAATTGTCCAAGTCTGCAATAAAATATTTCCCATTCCTCATAGTTGCAGACTGGCTGGTTAGTGTGGATTCGGGGCTGAGCTGAAGGGCTTGTCTGTAGGCCAATGGTGGGCTGGGCAGAACCATATCCTCTGTGGCATGCCAGCAAGGCCCACGCTCTTATGTTTGAGTCAGTCACCCGAGAAGGACCCAGAGGGTAAATAAGAACTCTCAAGCACAGCACACAGACTCAGGTGAACATACGGCAATGAAAGTAAAGGATGCCTTTCCAAGACCATGTTCTCAATTTAAATTTCAAATAAAGGAAAACAGTGGCCTGTCTAGTTAAAATTTGATACCAAAATCTGTAGGTTTAGTGCCCCTAGGACTCATGCATCAACCTCGAGGTGATGGAGCTAAAATACAATCAAACAGGTAAAAAGTAAATGGATTTTTTTTTTATTTTAAGTTTTTAAAACTGGAGTATAATTGCTTTGGGCTGCCCTGGTGGCTTGGTGGTAAAGAATCTGCCTTTCAACGCAGGAGACTTGGGTTTAATTCCTAGGTCAGGAAGATTCCCTGGAGAAGGAAATGGAACCCACCCCAGTATTCTTGCCTGGGACATCCCATGGACACAGGAGCCCAGCAGGCTAGAGTCACTGGAGTGGCAAAAGAGTTGGATATGATTTAGCGCCTAAACAACAACATAAATGCTTTATAACGTTCTGTTAGATTCTGCTGTACAACAGTATGAATGAGCCACATGTAGACCCGTATCCCATCCCTCTAGAGCCTCCCTCCCACCCCCTAAATATTTGTTTTACAAAAACTTGGTAGATAATGCGAGTTTTGAAGCCTCTCCATTATGGAATGTAGTCCTGTTTTTTGTTTTTGCTTTTTTTTTGTATGAGGAAGGGGGTGGGAGATGAAGAGTGTTTTAGGATGATGGCTGAACTTGGTTTGCACAGCATGTAGTTGAAAGGGTAGGACAGGCTTGCATCTGGACCAAGGAGCTGACAGGCCCTTCTGCTGCTGGAAGGACAGAGCAGAGACAGCCCAGCAGGCAGCACCCGTGGCCTCAGCCCAGGCTGGGCCTGGGAACAGCTCAGACACTCCTTCAGGGCATTAGGGGCCCAGCAGCAGACAGCCAGGAAGACAGCAGAGAGGACTAATTAGTTGCAGGGAAGCCTATGTATAGGGCTTCCCAGGTGGCGCTAGTGAAAGAACCTGCTTATCAATTCAGGAGATATAAGAGATGTGGGTTTGATCCCTGGGTCAGGAAGATCCCCTGGAGGAGGGCATGGCAACCCCCTCCAGTATTCTTGCCTGGAGAATCCCGTGGACAGAGGGGCCTGGTGGGCTACAGCCCATAGGGCTGCAAAGAGTCGGATACAACTGAAGTGACTTAACACGCATGCTATGTAGAAGCACATGTGGGCATCATGTGGGGACTCTGGGCACTGCATATGTGTGTGTGGGGGGGGTGGGTAGGTAAATTCAGAAGACCCGGGGTTGCTGCAGTTTCTGGTGGAGCCAAAGCCACAGGCCCAGCCCTAGGTACTAAATTTGTCTGCCATTGTCTACTCCCCTGCTGGAAGGCCTACTCAGAGAGTGGCTGTGGTACCAGTTCTCACTGAAATGTTACCCCCTGGTCACAAATTCTTTTAAACAGCTGGAATAATATGCTAAAACTACTCCATAGAACAATATAAATTTATGTAAAAAAATACATTAAAACCAAATAATTGCATAATGGGTGAATTTTTTAATATGTTTTTCTCAAGAAAAATTCACACCAGATGTATGTATACACACATACACGCATCCGTAAGTGTGTGAGGTGCTGTGCTTGGTCGCTGTCATGTCTGACCCTTTGTGACCCCATGGACTGTTGCCCGCTAGGCTCCTCTGTCCATGGACGATTCCCAGGCAAGTATACGGGAGTGGGTTGCCATGCCCTCCTCAGGGGATCTTCCCAACCCAGGGATCGAACCCAGGTCTCCCACATTGCAGGCAGATTCTTTACCAGCTGAGCCATCAGGGAAGCCCAAGAATACTGGAGTGGGTAGCCTATCCCTTTTGCAAGGGATCTTCCTGACCCAAGAATCGAACCCGGGTCTCCTGCATTGCAGACGGATCCTTCACCAGTTGAGCTACCAGGGAAGCCATACATATGTGTGTATGTATATGTAAATATAATAGTAATTTATGAAGGAAACCCTTAAGTAAGGAGCAAAGAGAATGTTTGTCTTTTAAGTTTTCTATTGTTAATGATTTCTAGGGAAGAAATGTAGCAGTGAACTTTTATGACCTACTAGGACTGAGGCAAGGTGCGGGGAGGGTTGTTAGAACTAGACTTAAAATAAGGCATCATGCATGCTATTTTCATCTGGAATAGGAGTGTGACATCTGCTTGGGAAATAGATTCCAGAAAAGGAGAATATTAAATAAGTTAAAGGAAAGCCAAAAATATTTCACCTTCACTAATAGTCTAAATATTCACAAGACATTTATCACTATGAAATGCTTGACTGTAAGTCTCTAATTAAATTGCTATTTCTAGCCCTTGAGCTACAATGAAAATTCTATAAAGGAGGCTATAAACCAGTTATCAACCTATTTTAATCACAGTTTGAATTAACAGAAGAAAACAGCAGCAAGCAGAGGGCATAATTTTGACTCACACTAGACAGGCTTAAAATTGCAAACCATGTGCTACGGAGGCATGCACTCAGAGCATTGAATAGGGCTCTGCATTGTCAGTAATGCATAAATCTTACAGACTGACCGGTAAGAGTCTCCTAAAATAAATAAATAAATAAAAATGTCATTTACTTCAAGCTCCGGGTTAGAACATCCTATGAGCCTCTCTGCCCAGTAATCATAAACTCATCACATAATGATGTCAGCAATTGGACATGCTCACAAACCTAGTGTAAAGGGATTTGTGTTGCTAAATTTGCACAGAGGAAACCTCTGGCTTGCTGTCAAAAATCAAACATGTGGACACTGTGATTCAGCAGTGTCATATCATCAGTCCAGGAACCAGAAAGGAAAAAGACATGATAAGAAAAAAAATTAGTTTGGAGGTTAGATGTAAAGAATGCTCTAGTCTAATAGTTACCATGGCATATGATCTATGAGTCCCTGCAAACCCGTTTCTAGAATCACACATACAGAAGATAATGGGGTCGTCATTCGGGCTGCTTTCCAGAAAAAATGAGAACAAGAATCTCTAAATAGTGTCGCTGAAAATATTTGCTCACCAATCATTTTTAAGTATCTAGTACGTGTCACATTGATCTAATTAGTTGGGTTCAAATGGTGAGCAAAATTGATCCTCTGATTTTTAGGAGATAAAAATAAAAATCCTGGGAAGAAAAGAAGTATCAAATGCTTTGAAGAGGGACTGCCCTGGTGGTCCAGTGGTTAAGAATCTGCCTGCCAATGCAGGTGACATGGGTTTGATCCCTGGTCCAGGAAGATCCCACATGTCATGGGGCAACTAAGCCCATGTGCCAGAGCTACTGAGCCTGCTCACCTAGAACCCACGCTCCACAGCCAGAGAAGACAGTGCAACGAGAAGCCCATGCACTGCAATAAAGAGTAGCCCCTCCTTGACACAACTAGTGAAAGTCTGCACAGCGATGAAGACCCAGTGCAGCCAAAAATAGATAAATAACATTAAAAAACAAACAAACAAAAAACTTTGAAGAGAATGGAATATAAACTATGGAGCAGTTATCTTACTCATAAATATGCACTGAGCACTAGAAATGACAGAAAGTCACAACTTTAGCCCGGTTCTGCCTCAACGCTCTAGCTTTGTCTCACCATGGGAGCTGGAAAACCCTAGCAAAGGTCCTTCGGTGTCTGTTTGGGCTCTAATTTGTGTTTGCCTTTTACCTCTTTTTAAAATTATTCTGATCTGACTCTTTCAAATTTCGTTGCTGGTATTGTCTTCTGGTCTCGGACCCACCCCGACTTCACCAACTAAATATGTGTCTAATTTTTTTTGTTTAGGAAGTTTCCAAACAGGCGAAATGTTGGATGCATCATGAGTGAATGAATGATTCATTTTCATTATACAATGAGGCTCCATGAACTCATCACTGATCTTCTACCATGATCATTGGTTTGCCAACCTTCTTGCGTCTGTTCCTACTCCCTTTTTACAATGTCAATTTTATTTTCATTGCTTGAGATATTTTAATTTTGGATGGTTACTGATAAATCAAACAGGATTTCCAGTCATGGGACTTAATGCCTAGCAAAAAGTAGGTCTCACAAATATTTGCTAAATGAATGACTGCTTTCAATAAAGCTTTCTTCACTATTATAGTGGGAGGGGTTTTCAAGTTGCCTAAGGTAGACGTTCTGAGTTCAGTGTTATTAATAGAAGGTGAGGCTTAGGAGACTTCCTCTTTAGGACACGTGAATCTTGTCCAGGTTTCCCTGTCCTGGTTCCTACGCACATGTGTGCATGCTCCGTCGCTTCCGTCGTGTCGGACTCTGTGCGACCCTACGGACTATAGCTTTTCAGGCTCCTCTGTTCATGGGATTTCCAGGCAAGAATACGGAAGTGAGTTGCCATGCCCTCCTCCAGGGGATCTTCTCTTCCCAGAGCTCGAACCTGCAACTCCTGCACTGCAGGCAGATTCTTTGAATCAACAAGCCTTCAGGGAAGCCCCGTTTTCCACTCACAACCCAATAAAAGGAAGCATTCAAACAGGAAAGGAGGTGGGGGCAGCATGGCAGGATAACAGAACTAAAGGTAAAGTTCATCTCTCTTGAAACATTTAATTAAAACAAACACTATAAAATATGTAGCTACTTCCTAGGGTCATAAGTGGTGCTATTTTTCCAGAAATACATTTGCTCAGGCATATTTGATTTATTATATACGTTTCATTGTACCTCACTTGCGTGCAGTGTCAAAGCTACCCGTTCTAGACCTAGAGAATAAAGAAATACAAGTCTCAAAAAATGTCAAACTAAACAGATGTGCTGTGGTGAAGTACAGAAATCACTGCTATCTGATCAGTCCCCTGAATCTGAGCTCAGTCTAAACATACTTTAAAAAATCTCCAATGAAGAAGACACATTTTATTTGTGGATAATATAGAACTAAGACAAGCACATAAGATAATATTCATTGAAAAATCAAGCAACAGGGATGACAAATCAGGAGACCTAATCCTATCCTGGCTTTCTGTCAATATCCCAAATGGCCATAATTTCAACCTTCACTTTTATCTGCCAAGCAAAACCAAGTGAAATCCTATTTGTATGGATGGCACAACGGTTTGTCAAATAGTATTTGAGTAATTGGCATGGTTAGAGGAAGACTGATCTGGTAATCAGAAAACCTAACTGTGTGACCTTGGGCAGATCACTTAACCTGTCTGGGCCTCGGTTTCCTGACTGCACAAATCAGAACTGACTACCCAGTCAGAGGTTTTCTTTAGTGTTCCAAAGCACATAGGTAGGAGTGGAACTGTTCCGCTGAAAACAAAGGCAGGAGGCAACTCAGAGCTCCACCTGTTCCTCATCCATCCCACACCCAGGTCTAGAACTACTCAGGATCTGTCAACTCTAGAACCCCATGACTGTATGACAGCTAAATAAATCTATCACAGCTAAATAAACCTTTTTTAGAATCATTAAGAAATGTAAATGTGATTTTTTCGGGTGGATGGAAGATTAATATTTCTATGTGATACTTTAGTTTCTTAACAAGGAGCCACCAGAGCTAAATCCATATGCTTATTAGAATTTCTGCCCCATCTCAAGGTAACATTTCTTTTGAGATTATATCTGTGTTCTTAATCTCCATTTACTAATTAGCCATGTTTAGTTGGTCAATTAGTTCACAACTACTTTTTTTGAATGTGTGTGGGTATTTACGTAGAGATTTGGAGACAGGACTGACCAGGTTTGAGGAGGAGGGCTAGGAGGGAGGGGGGAGGGGCTGTGGAAAGAGGGGGAGGGGCGAGGGGAAGGAGTGGGGGAGGGGAAGCGGAGACGGGGAGGGGGGTTGGGCGGTGGGAGGAAAAGGAGGAGGGGAAGGAGAAGGGCGGGTCACTGGTTGCCTGCTTCAGTTTCTCTTCCGGTTTCTGGCTGATGACAAGCTTTTGTGCTTGTGAAGGAACGCGCTGGGGTGGAGATTTGAAGGACAGAAAACCCACTGAGCCTGGCCACTGCAGATTACAGATTCCGAGAAACTGCTGAGTCACGGACACACGTCCCGAACCATCACCAAGTGGAACTGTAGTCTTTGGCCCCAATGCAGCACTCTTTCCATTGATTAGTCCATGATGTCTGTGGGCTCCCACCTCCCACCTGAGGTCTCTGAGACCCCCCACCCCCTCCCCAGAGTGCCCACAACTTTTTAATTGGAAAGAATTCCAACGTTCTTTGAAATCACAGCTTTCCTCTACTGCTGATCACACAGGTTTTCTTGTGCACTGGTGGTAGCCATTTAATTTTAGAAAGAAAATGCATTTACTCTTTCTTCCACTGACATCTCCCTTGAGCAGCATGAATGATGGCACCCACAGAGGCAGAGTTCAGGAAAAATCCCAAGACTGGTGATAGAAATAGAGGTTCCCCCCAACTCTGCATTTCTCAACATATGCTGTGTTATGCACTGAATTAAGTCCCCCCAGATTTTATGTTGCAGCCCTCAGCCCTGGTCCCTCAGAATGTGCTACTATTTGGTGGTATGACCTGTAAGATGTGATTAAGTTAAATTGAGATGAGTAGGGCGGGCCCTAATCCAGTCTGACAGGTGTCCTTTTAAGAAAACTTGGACACAATGAGAGACACCAGGGATTTGAGGACACGGAGAGGTCATGGTGAGAAGGTGGTCATCTGCTAGCCAAGAGGAGAGGCCTCAGAAGAAACCAAACTGGCTGACTCCTTGATCTTAAACTTCCAGCCTCCAGGACTCTGAGAAAATAAGTTTCTGTTATTTAAGCCACCCAGTCTGTGGTATTTTGTTAATACAGCCCTACCAGACTAATGCATTACATGTTTACATGTATATATACACACATATATGCACTATAGAAAAGGACATATCTAGCTATCCATTCACACACACACACACACAAATATGCACACAGCACACCCCTCAGAGATTATTACCTTTTTCAATTTAAAGCTTCTTAACATACCATTCACAAACACTGAGAATGCCACCTCATCAAATTATTTAGGAATTTATCACATGATGATGTATAAATGAATGTTTTCATCTCTTAGTTGAATCAGGAAAACATCCCACTTGTTTTTTAAATCACATCATGAGATACAAGCCCCTTCTTGTCTATCCAGTTTGCTAAGAAAATTCAGATACTATTTCCTGCTATGTAGGACTGTACAGAGATGATGAGATTGGCTGTAAGTTTAATTCTATGATTAGATACCTTTTCCTTTCAGATCAGGGTTGCTAGATTGTCTTATGATCAACAGAATCACTGAAACATGACTAAGATCTCTCTTTTTTCTTGCCAAGGATTTCGGAAGCTCTGCTTTGTATTATGTGCTGACAGTAATAAATAAATAATTCCTCTGCTATTAATGATATTAACATTTCATGTAACTCATTCATTAAGTTCTCAAGTGGAGACCCAAAGCTATTATAATTCAGTACATAGTCACTTAGTATGAAACATACGCCTTCTTAAGCACTATATCCATTTTAAAATTGATAGCACCATCAGGTCTACAAGGTCTCAAGAAGAATTTCATTTTCCCACTCGTCTAAAGTGATTGTGCTATGTTCCCTGACCTTCAAAAGCTTTTCGTCATTTTTCTGTCATGTAGCTTAGAGGATCTTTCTTCCATCCATTCCATTTCAGTATGTGCTGTGGGTAAATCCAATAAACTAAGTAGCCATTTAGTTAAAACCCTCATGGGGTCAGAGCTCTGGGGAACATTTCAAGGCACTGATGTCCTTTCTTCAACTCTGATTTCCTAGATCATTGATCATCTTCTACCAGCTCTTTGAAATAGATCCTCTCGCCCCTTAATCCCCTGTGTTGAAAGCAATGCTAGGTCTGATACCTAGCAGCTGGTGCTCCCCTTGGGGATGGATGAGAGGAAAGGAAAGTCCTTCTCTTCATGATTGATAATCTAAAGCTCTCCCAAAGAGAGGTGAATTCAGGACGTTGCCAGACAAGGGTCCCTGAAGGTGAGTGGGGAGGACTCTGTTTACAGCCTCCTTCCCTAGGGTACCACCAACAGGGAGGCGTTACTGATAAACAGTTCTCTCGTCTCTCCAATGATAAATCACATGGTCAAAGGTGCCTGGAGGGTTGTTACAACATTTTTCTTACTGTTTGTTACAACATTTTTCTTATTGGAGAATACATCAAGAATGAGGTTGTAGAGGAAGGTCAAGTGAAACCCTAGACTTTGTAAACAGTAGGTGCTTAAATACTGTGGAATATAGAGGAAGCAATGAGGCTAAAGATGTTCTTTAAAAAAATCAACTCAAAATATGGCATAACACTATATTCATGTTCTCTGTTGTAAGTTTGAGGTACACTAGTTCTACAATTAGTGAAATAATAGGTTTTAACAAGGAAACAGAATTCTGGAGTGAAATAATTCTGGTAAATGCTGGGCTAAAAGAGGAGGGCTTTTTCCCCCCCCCCCCCACAGTAGGACCCCTCACAACTCGAATCTCTGCGAGATGACCATAGTATTCAGTGATTCCCAAACTTGTTGTCGGCAAGGTCTGTTTCTTCTGTAGGATATTTGGAAAAGGTTGCATGAAAAAGCTTTTAACTCACAGGAGGGATGAACTGTCTGTTGCCTTAAACTGACTGGCACAGAATTTTAGAACCTCTCACCTATGTTGGTGGGACCAGGACTCCAGGAAAGAGCACCCAGCCATCTTGCTGGCATAGACTCCACTTTGAACTTTCCACAAGAGCAATGCGTGTAGGTAGGGCAGAGAAATCAATGTCAAGTTTACTTCCACTTTTTCCCACATTAAAAATATATATTTTCTGGACCATAAGTTTTTAATATGCTGTGTCAGTGTCATAGTGGAGAAAGGTTCTGGAAGAGAAAGGCTAAGGACTTAGTGCCCTTTAGTGAAGCTGCAGAAAAGGGAGGAGAAACAAAAATAAAACATGAGACAAAAAAAAGTCTCCTTCTTTACTCCTCAGCTGATAACACAGCCTGACAGCAGAAAATGCAATTCAAATCAACACAGCAAGAGTAATGGGTGCTGTGGGAATGCGAAGCAAGATGCTTGCTTGTGCTCAACTACCTGACAGAGAGCATATCTAGTGGTATCGAGGCTGCAGGATATTCATTCTTTTATTTAGTAAATATAGTACATTCCAGTGATGACTAATTCTTGTTTAAATACTCAGGAGGTTTGGTCATGTCTACCTATACATTGAACAACAAAGAAATTATTAGTGCATTAATCCATTCAAGGTAGCCACTCAACAAGTGGTTATGAATGTGAGCTGCAATCCAGAAAAACTTGTTACAGTTTTAGTAGAAAATATGGAGACAAGCAAATATACTTTGCATGCATGCTTAGTCGCTCAGTCATGTCCCACTCTTTGGACTGTAGCCTGCCAGGCTCCTCTGTCCATGGCATTTCCCAAGCAAGAATACTGGAGTGAGTTGCAATTTTCCTCCTCCAGGGGCTTTTCTCGACCTAGGGATACAAACCATATCTCCTATGTCTCCTGCATTGCAGGCAGATTCTTTACCCACTGAGCCATTGAAAAGTGAAAGTGTTAGTTGCCAGTTGTGTCCAACTCTTGGTAGCCCCATGGACTGCAGGTTTTCAACCTCCTCTGTCCATGGATTCTTTGGGCAAGAATACTGGAGTGGGTTGCCATTCCCTTCTCCATGGGATCTTCCTGACCCAGGGATTGAACTCAGGTGTCCGGCATTTCAGGCAGATTCTCTACCATCTGAGCCACCAAAGGCATTACTCAGCCACTGGGGAAGCTCCATACTTTGATTACATCTGTCGAAAATTATAAAAATAAGAGCAGATGTGAGTAGAGATTATTTGAGAGAGATAATTCTTTTTTTCTCTCCTTTCAAAAAATTTGACTGTGGCTCCACAGCTTACATTGTTTACAATGTGTATGTTTTTAATGACACAGCTTCATTCTTATGTGTGGTTTTGTTATTTAGAGGTCATTGTTTTGCTTCAACTAAGACAGAAGAGGTGATTTATTGTACACGTGTTAGATTCAGCCAGGACTGAGAACAGAACTGGTCCAGAACGTCACAGGTCCAAGGCAAAGAACCAAATGGGGCCTTTGTTCTTTCCAAAGTAATTTTAGTTATTTATTTATTTTTATTTTTGGTTGCGCTGGGTCTTTGTTGCTGCGCTGGCTACTCTCTAGTTGCAGTGTACAGGCTTCCCATTGGGGCGGCCTCTTTTGCTGCAGAACTCGGTCGCTAGGGAGCATGGGCTCTAGGACACGTGGCTCGGTAGTTGTGGTTCCCAGGCTCCAGAGCACAGGCTCAGTAGTTGTGGTGCATGGGCGTAGCTGCTCTGCAGCATGGCGGATCTTCCCGGACTAGGGATTGAACCTGCGTCTCCTGCACTGGCTGATTCTTTTACCACTGAGACACCAGCCCGGAAAGGGACCATTTTGATATGAGCAGGGTGGGTCTCTCCAAGGTGGTGGAGGCGATGGATAGCCTAGATCCACTGAGACAAGTCCTAGACAGTAGGCATGCAGTCCAACAATTGGTACCAGCATTCCTAGCCTCTGGCTTTCTTTGTTCTGCTCCTGTGGCTTCCAAGCGTGCACAGACTGGCAGCTTCCCGGGACCTTGGCCTCATATTTTTTTTTGGCACTTCAGCCCATGCATTTGCTTCTCCCTCTATTTGACTCTAGGCATGGAGGCTTCTCAGAAGATGGTGCTAAAGCCGAGAGCTAGGGGCAATTTTTCATTTCAAGTTTTATCATGAAGACAAATAGAAAAAAAATAGAGATTGGTGTATATACTTTTTAAAAATTATATTCAAACTTCCAGGAAATTTCTAGACTGAATGCTCACAAGATGTCCCGATTGCACATTATTTCTGATATGTCTGGGAGGGTGTCCCCGGATAAAAATGAGCATCTGAAGCAGTGGATTCTATTAAGTATGTTGCCCTCCCCAATGTGAGTAAACAGCATCCAACATGTTGAAGGCCTGAGCAGAACAAAAGGCAGAGGAAAGAGGAATTTGCATTTTTAAAAATTTTTCCTGCCTCACTATTACTTGAGGTGGGACATCTCATTTCCTCTCCTCCTGCTCTTGGATTGGAATTGACACCTTTGGCTCCCCTTCAGACTGGGACAGGATAACACCACTGGTCTCCAGTTTGCAGATAGCAGATTGTGGGACTTCTTGGCTTCCATAATCACATGAGCCAATTTCTCATAATAAAGTTTCATATATATCCTATTGGGTCTATGTCTCTGAAGAATTGACTAATACAAGGTCCATTTCTTTTTTCACAGCCACTGGACAATCTTTTGCTGAAGTTTTGAAATATTTCTTGCTGAAAGCTCTGTAAACACATTTTTTAATTTCAAATCACTAATTCAGGTAGCTTCTCTGATATTTTCCTCGCAATAATATACTCTAGTGATCTTTATCCAAAGAGGCAAACAGTATTAGTGCCAGGTTCTCTGTGCTCACAAGCAAAGCAGCATGCATTTACATTTGTAAATATCCACTCCTGGAATATCACTGCTCATTCATTTTTTTTTTTTTTTTTAAACATCCATGTTTGCAGAGCCATCAACCATCCCAGAGCAATCTGTCTTGCTTGCCTGTGCTCAACTGTGAAAATGCATCTTGATCTCCTTCTTATTCCCCAAAGTCATGAGTCTAGCATAAAAGCAGACTTTTATTACTAATTGCCCTGGTATTTTCTTGTCCCCAAAGCGCATGATGCTCAGACCACAGTTCTCAAGAAAGAAAACACAGTAATTGAATATTTCGGTTAAATGCAAAATTACACTTCCAGCTAAGGTAGGTCTAAGACTTCTGAAAAGCTAGAATATCTAGAGATCTTTTAAGAACTTAGAGCAGGGAAAACATGGTGCTTTTATTCCTTTGTTCTAACTAAATGATGCTGTCAAATTCATGTTCTCTGTTTCCATTTTCATATTTTCCAAACATACTCACCGTGGGATACTACTACTGTCTTATATTTAGAATATTTTTCATGGAGTTCATAATTTGTAATTGATTAATAATGCACTTTTTGGTCAGCTTATGAGATGAGCTAGATTTTTTTACACTTTAAAGTTTGTGTACTGTGTATAATCGCTCAGTAGCTTAAGATCACTTTCTCCTGCCCCATTAAAATGTTAGAAAACAAACAAATCTAACTGAATGGTTTTCCCTAAGCTATTTATACTAAGTTAATAATCTATTAATAATATGTAATGGGAGTTAACACTGAAATAGAAAAACACACATTATTTTGACGAATTACCCTCAGGGTCTGATAAGGCTTAACTAATTATTTATGTGCAGTGAAGAGCAATCTGGTAAACAAGTACATTCAGTTTTGCTAAACCGTGCTCAACTTTGGTTCCAATTCATCTCACATCTTTCAGGAATGGCCAGCAAAACTACACAGTGGCTTACAAAAAATTCCACCAGGTTCTGAATTCTCTGAGGTTAGGAGAAGGTGCTACCATTTAATTAAAAGTAGGACCAAAGAAAAAAAAAGATACAACAGTAAAATGTGACAGGTCTGTTGCATGATTTCTTTGACTTTAGATCATTTACTGTGAGATAAAGCCTAGTTTGTCTGATATATTTCAACTTTTAAAAAGAGATCAAGACATTTTTTAAAAAGATCAGTACAATGACTTAGGTAATTTAGAATAAACTTTAACCCTTTACCATCTGAACCCTTTACCAATGAGAAAACTGGTAACCTAAAGTTTGATTATCTTATGCAAGGTCACCTGAATGTCAGATTAGCAGGCTAGGACTCTTTCTACCCAAGTATGCTAACAATGACATTGAATTATGGAAGAGACCACCAGTTAAACGGGGCAAGAATGACCCATCTATATTGCAGATTGCTCTTGACTCGAATAATCTTCAAATTTCAGAAAAATCTTTTTCTGATTTCTAATGCCCTAGCCTCCTCGAGGCTCTACAAACACTTGATCAATAGTCTATATTGATATACTTGGACAGAATTTCTCTAAGTGTGTCTATAAAACATGTGTGTTTTATTCCTGCTCCAGAAAAAGCTATTTTCAGTCAAAAAAACTTGGGGAATTATTCTATGCAGCACACCTGTTTTAGAAATGAAAATTTCTCTTTGAGAAAAAGACTTTTTAATGTACTTGTCCACATAAACTTTTATTTGCATGAGGTGGTTATTTTCCCTGGAGGAGGGCATGGCAACCCACTCCAGTATTCTTGACTGGAGAATCCCATGGACAGGGGAACCTGGTGGGCTACATTCCGTGGGGTCGCAAAGAGTCAGACATGAGTGGAGCAACTTAGCATGCATGCACAGAGGTTATATTAATAGTCACTACTCATATGTTCTAGAGCACCTAGCATGCTGTCTTGCATTCATTTGGTGGTCAATAAATTGCTTGGGAATTTGAATTGGTAAACATTAGCTCTATCTGAATTCCTCTAACATACTCCTTATATGTGTATCATACATAGATATCTCTATGGTCTCACAAGGATTTTCTCCCAAAGACTATTTCCAACTTCTAAGTTAACTCTGCTTTTTTAAACTGAAGTATAGTTGATTTTCTTTGCATTGATTTGCTGAGGAATGCTTTCTTATCTCTCCTGGCTATTCTTTGGAACTCTGCATTCAAATGGGAATATCTTTCCTTTTCTCCTTTGCTTTTCACTTCTCTTCTTTTCACAGCTATTTGTAAGGCCTCCTCAGACAACCATTTTGCCTTTTTGCATTTCTTTTCCATGGGGATGGTCTTGATCCCTGTCTCCTGTACAATGTCACGAACCTCCATCCATAGTTCATCAGGCTCTCTGTCTATCAGATCTAGTCCCTTAAATCTATTTCTCACTTCCACTGTATAGTCATAAGGGATTTTATTTAGGTCATACCTGAATGGTCTAGTGGTTTTCCCTACTTTCTTCAGTTTAAGTCTGAATTTGGCAATAAGGAGTTCATGATCTGAGCCACAGTCAGCTCCCAGTCTTGTCTTTACTGACTGTATGGAGCTTCTCCATCTTTGGCTGCAAAGAATATATATAATCAATCTGACTTCAGTGTTGGCCATCTGGTGATGTCCATGTGTAGAGTCTTCTCTTGTGTTGTTGGAAGAGGATGTTTGCTATGATCAGTGCGTTCTCTTGGCAAAACTCTATTAGCCTTTGCCCTGCTTCATTCCGTACTCCAAGGCCAAATTTGCCTGTTACTTCAGGTGTTTCTTGACTTCCTACTTTTGCATTCCAGTCCAGGAAAACAACAGAATGCGAAAGACTAGAGATCTCTTCAAGAAAATTAGAGATATCAAGGGAACATTTCAGGCAAAGATGGGTTCGATAAAGGACAGAAATGGTATGGACCTAACAAAAGCAGAAGATATTAAGAAGATGTGGCAAGAATACACAGAAGAACTGTACAAAAAAGATCTTCACCACCCAGATAATCACAATGGTGTGATCACTCACCTAGAGCCAGACATCCTGGAATGTGAAGTCAAGTGGGCCTTAGAAAGCATCACTATGAACAAAGCTAGTGGATGTGATGGAATTCCAGTTGAGCTATTTCAAATCCTGAATGATGATGCTGTGAAAGTGCTGCACTCAATATGCCAGTAAATTTGGAAAACTCAGCAGTGGCCACAGGACTGGAAAAGGTCAGTTTTTGTTCTAATCCCTAAGAAAGGAAATCCCAAAGAATGCTCAAGCTACTGCACAATTGCACTCATCTCACAGGCTAGTAAAGTAATGCTCAAAATTCTCCAAGCCAGGCTTCAGCAGTACATGAACCGAGAACTTCCAGATGTTCAAGCTGGTTTTAGAAAAGGCAGAGGAACCAGAGATCAAATTGCCAATATCCGCTGGATCATTGAAAAAGCAAGAGAGTTCCAGAAAAACATCTATTTCTGCTTTATTGACTATGCCAAAGCCTTCGACTCTGTGGATCACAATAAACTGTGGAAAATTCTTCAAGAGATGGGAATACCAGACCACCTGACCTGCCTCTTGAGAAACCTGTATGCAGGTCAGGAAGCAACAGTTAGAACTGGACATGGAACAACAGACTGGTTCCAATTAGGGAAAGGAGTACGTCAAGGCTGTATATTGTCACCCTGTTTATTTAACTTATATGCAGAGTACATCATGAGAAACACTGGGCTGGAAGAAGCACAAGCTGGAATCAATATTGCTGGGAGAAATATCAATAACCTCAGATACGCAGATAACACCACTCTTATGGCAGAGACTGAAGAGGAACTGAAAAGCCTCTGGATGAAAGTGAAAGAGGAGAGTGAAAAAGTTGGCTTAAAGCTCAACATTCAAAAAACTAAGATCATGGCATCTGGTCCCATCACCTCATGGGAAATAGATGGGGAGTCAGTGGGAACAGTGTCAGACTTCATTTTTTGGGCTCCAAAATCACTGCAGATGGTGACTGCAGCCATGAAATTAAAAGACGCTTACTCCTTGGAAGGAAAGTTATGACCAACCTAGATAGCATATTAAAAAGTAGAGACATTACTTTGCCAACAAAGGTCCATCTGGTCAAAGCTATGGTTTTTCCAGTGGTCACGTATGGATGTGAGAGTTGGACTGTGAAGAAAGCTGAGCTCTGAAAAATTGATGCTTTTGAACTGTGGTGTTGGAGAAGACTCTTGAGAGTCCCTTGAACTGCAAGGAGATCCAACCAGTCCATCCTAAAGGAGATCAGTCCTGGGTGTTCGTTGGAAGGACTGATGCTGAAGCTGAAACTTCAATACTTTTGCCACATCATGCGAAGAGTTAACTCATTGGAAAAGACCCTGATGCTTGGAGGGGTTGGGGGCAGGAGGAGAAGGGGACGACAGAGGATGAGATGGCTGGATGGCATCACCGCCTCGATGGGCATGAGTTTGAGTAAATTCCGGGAGTTGGTGATGGACAGGGAGGCCTGGCGTGCTGCGATTCATGGGGTCACAAAGGGTCAGACACGACTGAGCGACTGAACTGAACTGAACTGATAGTTGATTTAGATTACTGTGTTAGTTTCAGGTGTAGAGCAAAATGATTCAGTTGTACATACATATGTACATATCTATATGTTTTTTAAGATTCATTTTTATTATAGTTTACTACAAGACATTGACTATAGTTCCCTATAGTTCCCTATGCTATACAGTAAATATTTGTTGCTTGTCTATTTTAAATATGGTAGTGTGCATCCTTTAATCCCATACTCCCAGTTTATCCTCCACTCCTTCCCCTTTGGTTATTGTCATTTGTTTTCTATGTTTGTGAGTTCATTTCTGTTTTGTAAATGATTTCATTTGTACTATTTTTTAGATTCCACATATAAATGATATCGGGCTTCCCTGATGGCTCAGTGGTAAAGAATCTGCCTGCAATGCAGAACACACAGGAGAAGAGGGTTCAATCCCTGGGTTGGGAAGATCCCCAGGAGGAGGAAATGGCAACCCACTCCAGTACTCTTGCCTGGAAAACCCCGTGGACAGAGGAGCCTGGCGAGCTACAGTCCATAGGGTCTCACAGAGTTGAACACAACTGAGTGACTGAGCATGTGTAAGTGATATCATCTAATCTTTGTCTTTGACTTACTTCAGTGAAGTAAGTATGATCATCTCTAGGTCCATCCATGTTGCTGCAAATAGCATTAGTGCATTATTTTTGATGGTTGAGCAATATATCACACACACACACACACACCACATTTTCTTTATCCATTCATCTGTCGACAGACACTTAGGTTGCCTCCATGTCCTGGTTATTGCAAACAGTGCTGCCATGAACATTGCGGTACACATACTTTTTTGAATTTGAGTATTCATCTATTCTGGGTATATTCCCAGGAGTGGCATTACTGGATCATATGGTAACACAATTTTTTAGTTTTTCAAGGAATCTTCCATAAACAGTATGAAACGGCAAAAAGATAGGACATTGAAAGATGAACTCCTCAGGTTGGTAGGTGCCCAATATGCTACTGGACAAGAGTGGAGAAATAACTCCAGAAAGAATGAAGAGATGGAGTCAAAGAAAAAGCAATGCCCAGTTGTGGATGCGACTGGTGATGGAAGTAAAGTCTGATGCTGTAAAGAGCAATATTGCATAGGAACCTGAAATGTTAGGCCCATGAATCAAGGCAAATTGGAAGTGGTCAAACAGGAGATGGCAAGACTGAACATCGACATTTTAGGAATCAGAGAACTAATATGGACTGGAATGGGTGAATTTAACTCAGATGACCATTATATCTACTACTGTGGGCAAGCATTCCTTAGACGAAATGGAGTTTCACTCATAGTCAACAGAAGAGTCCAACATGCACTACTTAGATGCAATCTCAAAAATGACAGAATGATCTCTGTTCATTTCCAAGGCAAACCATTTGATGTCACAGTAATCCAAGTCTATGCCCCAACCAGTAATGCTCAAGAAGCTGAACCTGAATGGTTATATGAAGACCTACAAGACCTTCTAGAACTAAAACCCAAACAAGATGTCCTTTTCATTATAGGGGACTGGAATGCAAAAGTAGGAAGTCAAGAGGTACCTTGAGCAACAGGCAAATTTGGCCTTGGAGTACAGAATGAAGCAGGGCAAAGGCTAACAGAGTTTTGCCAAGAGAACACACTGGTCATAGCAAACACCCTCTTCCAACAACACAAGAGAAGACTCAACACATGGACATTATCAGATGATTAATACTGATATCAGATTGATTATATTCTTTGCAGTCAAACATGGAGAAGCTCTATCCAGTCAGCAAAAACAAGACTGGGAGCTGACTGTGGCTCAGATCATGAACTCCTTATTGCCAAATTCAGACTTAAATTGAAGAAAGTAGGGAAAATCACTAGACCATTCATGTATGACCTATATCAAATCCCTTATGATTATACAGTGGAAATAACAAATAGATTCAAGGGATTAGACCTGAGAGACAGAGTACCTGAAGAACTATGGACGGACGTTGTAACACTGTACAGAAGGCAGTGATCAAGACCATCCCCAAGAAAAAGAAATGGAAGGAGGTAAAAGGGTTGTCTGAAGAGGCCTTACAAATAGCTGAGAAAAGAAGAGAAGTGAAAAGCAAGGGAGAAAAAGAAAGATATTCCCATTTGAATGCAGAGCTCCAAAGAATAGCAAGGAGAGATAAGAAAGCCTTCCTCAGCAATCAGTGCAAAGAAATAGGAAAACAATAGAATGGGAAAGACTAGAGATCTGTTCATGCAAAGATGGGCACAATAAAGGAAAGAAATGGTATGGACCTAACAGAAGCAAAAGATATTAAGAAGAGGTGGCAACAATACACAGAAGAACTATACAAAAAAATCTTCATGACCCAGATAATCACAATGGTGTGTTCACTCACCTAGAGCCAGACATCCTGGAATGTGAAGTCAAGTGGGCCTTAGAAAGCATCACTATGAACAAAGCTAGTGGATGTGATGGAATTCCAGTTGAGCTATTTCAAATCCTGAAAGATGATGCTGTCAAAATGTTGCATTCGATATGTCAGCAAGTTTGGAAGACTCAGCAGTGGCTACAGGACTGGAAAAGGTCAGTTTTCATTCCAATCCCAAAGAAGGACAATGCCAAAGTATGTTCAAACTATTGCACAATTGCACTCATCTCACATGCCAACAAAGTAATGCTCAAAATTCTCCAAGCCAGGCTTCAACAATACATGAACTGTGAACTTCCAGATGTTCAAGCTGGACTTAGAAAATGCAGAGGACCCAAAGATCAAATTGCCAACATCTGTTAGATCATTGAAAAAGCAAGACAGTTCCAGAAAAATATCTACTTCTGCTTTATTGACTATGCCAAACCTTTGACTGTGTGGATCACAACAAACTGTGGAAAATTCTTCAAGAGATGGGAATATTAGAACACCTGAGCTGCGTCCTGAGAAATCTGTATGCAGGTCAAGAAGCAACAGTTAGAACTGGACATGGAAGAGCAGACTGGTTCCAAATCAGAAGAGGAGTATGTCAAGGCTGTATATTGTCACCCTGATTATTTAACTTATATGCAGAGTACATCATGGGAAAAGGCGGGCTGGATGAAGCACAAGCTGGAATCAAGATTGCCGGGAGAAATATCAATAACCTTGGATATGCAGATAACCACCACCCTTATGGCAGAAAGTGAAGAAGAACTAAGAGCCTCTTGATGAAAGTCAAAGAGAAGAGTGAAAAAATTGGCTTAAGACTCAACATTCAGTAAACAAAGATTATGGCATCTGGTCCCATCACTTCATGGCAAATAGATGGGGGAAAAGAGGAAACAGTGAGACTTTCTTTTCTTGGGCTCCAAAATCTCTGCAGATGGTGACTGCAGCCATGAAATTTAAAGACATTTGCTCCTTGGAAGAAAAGCTATGACCAACCTAGATAGCATCTTAAAAAGCAGAGACATGACTTTGCAGACAAAGGTCCATCTAGTCAAAGCTATGGTTTTTCCAGTCGTCATGTATGGATGTGAGAGTTGGACTATAAAGAAAGCTGAGCGCCAAAGAATTGATGCTTTTGAACTGTGTTGTTGGAGAAGACTCTTGAGAGTCCCTTGGACCGCAAGGAGATCAAACCAGTCAATCCTAAAGGAAATCAGTCCTGAATATTCATTGCAAGGACTAAAGCTGAAGTTCCGATGCTTTGGCCACCTGGTGTAAAGAACTGATTCACTGGAAAAGACCCTGTTGTTGGGAAAGACTGAAGGCAGGAGGAGAAGGGGACGACAGAGGATGAGATGGTTGGATGGCAACGCCAACACGATAGACATGAGTTTGAGCAAGCTCTGGGAGTTGGTGATGGACAGGGAGGCCTGGCGTGCTGCAGTCCATGAGATCGCAAAGAGTCAGACACTATTGAGTGACTGAACTGAACTGAACTCATACTGTTTCCATCGTGGCTATACCAATTTACATTCCCACCAGCAGGTAGAAGGGCTCCCTTTCCTCCACACACTCTTCTATATTTATTATTTATAGTCTTTTGAATGATTGCAATTCTGATTGATGTGAGGTGATACTTCATTGTAGTCTTGACTTGCATTTATCTAATAATTAGTGAATTTGTGATTTTTGAGCATCTTTTTATGTGCCTTTTGGCCATATGTATGTCTGAGAAAACATCTGCAAATGATGCAACCAACAAGGGCTTCATTTCCAAAATACACACACAACTCATACAACTCAGTAGCAAAAAAACAAACCACCCAACCAAAAAATGGTCAGAAGACCTAGATAGACATTTCTTTAGGTTAATTCTTCATAGTACGACATCATTACTTCATATTGTTATTTTATCTGAAGTGGTAGTGAGTATCAGTCACAGTTTGACCTAAATGTAAGCATTAAAATATATTTCTAAGCCACGTCAGAGAAATTTGGAAATTCAGTTGTACTAACCAACCTTCTGTTTCCTACTCCGAAATGGCTGACAATATAGTTTATTCTCGTATTTACTCCTTATGGGATTCTATATTTTAGCCCCTATTATTATTGACCACATGATATCAGTCTTACTGTTGGCCAGGAAAGTTTTTATTGGTAGTATTGTTCAGGTACTCCACAGTCTACTACTGTCAAAACCTGATATAATGCTTTTTAGAGGTAAGTGACAGTGTGACTTTTTGTTTTAGTATTTTAGCTTTCCTGAATAGAGTTCTTGTTCTTATCAAAGTGAGAATTAAAGCAGTAATCCTCTGAAACATTTTAACAAACTAATGTAGAAAATGACTGAATATTTCCAAGTTTCTTTCTCAGCCCACAGGCTCAGGAATATGAATTAGGTGCACTGATATAAATGTTGAATCTTTAATATTTCACACCAAAAGAAATGCCTGCAGGTAGCTTTTAGCATACTGCTGTAATCTTGGGTAATGAATTAATCATACTCGTCCTTAACATGGAATGTTAAGGTGGAATTCATACCGTTGAGGGTGGATCAGATAAGCAAGCACTTTTGCTCTGGAAAACTATCTCACCAGTACATTAGAGTTCATAGAATTGACTAATCTCCACAGACTAGGATCTAAAATTAATATAGGCCCTCAAACCCCAGTCTCAGAACAGTGCCAGATAAAAATCCCACGTCAGACTGCCAGAAGTGCTTCTGAGGAGAAGAACGGCACCCAGGGAACCAGTAATATTAATTCAGTAAATAGGAATTTATCCCACTTACCTTTGTCCTCAGGCCTTTCAGAATAGCAACAGCTATAGTTGATTGTGGAGGGCTGGTTCCCTTAACTAAAGAGGGGGTATCTGTATGTACATTGCCATTCCTTAAACTAAATTTCTGCTTAGCTGGGTGACACAGAATTATACCGAGGTTGGCTGGAAATTTACACATTCATAGTGGTCAAAATGAAGCACAGGCTGGCTCACTGGTGTTCTGACACACATGTTCACATAATTTTGGTTATATAGAGATGAAAGCTGTTTTATGTTTTGCTATCCACACCTCCAGTGAGCTCTCCTACTCCCAGTTATTTTATGGCTCTAGTCATTTCTTACAAGTAATATTTTGGAACCTAGCATAAGCAGCATGAGGTACATCATAAATTTGGTTACATGCAAAAAAAAAAAATTGGTTACATGCAAGGAGCTGAACTTGGGAAGAAGAGTGGCATCAGTTGAGTGGCATCTTCTGTGAGAGGAGAGTATATACAAATGGGTATTTCATGGTCTTGTATCAATACATTTCATATCGGATTTAGAGCACCATTGCTCTCATCCTTCCATCTGTCCATTCAGTCATTAATTCTCTTAACAAATTTGAGTTCAGGATCTGTAATAGTTAAGGTTCTCTCCTGGCAGTGCAGAGTATGATAAAAAAACATATGTTGTGGTTTCCAGCCTTCAGTTTGTGAATGGAAAGGGGAGAGGGCCAGAAGAGGGCGTGATGGAGAGAGAGCATGCCATGGTGGAAAGGTCGATCATAAACTTTACCTAAGTTATTTCCAGTTTTATAAATTCTATAAGATGAATTAATCCAACCCTTATTATGCAGGTTTCCTAATCTTAAATATATAATTTATTTTAAAAGTATCACTCCTTGTGTTTCCCAGGTGGCTCAGTGGTAAAGAATCTGCCTGCCAATGCAGGAGACACAGGTTTGGTCCCTGATCTGGGAAGATCCCACATGCCGTGGAATAACTAAGGTCATGTGCATCATTATGCATGTGCTCTAGAGCCCAGGAACTGCAACTGCTGAGCCTGTCCGTGTACCACAACTACAGAAGTATGAGAAGCCACACACAAGAAGCCACCACAAAGAGAAGCCCACCCACCGCAACGAGAGAGTGGCCATGAAGACCCAGCACAGCCATAAATAAATAAACAGAAAGTATCACTCCTTTTTGTATAACATTATTTGGTAGCATAGAAATCATACATAATAAATACCTAAAATATAGAAGGAGAAACTGACCTATGTAAATATCTATAATACAAGTCAAGTGAGATAAACGCTATCAGGAAAGTACTAACTACTGGGAGAATTTCGATAAATCAGAGGTTGCTTTGACTTGGAAGCAGGATAAAGGTTCTAGAAAGGGGTTATCTTTCTAACAAGCTCCGAAGAGCATGCAAGATTTCAAGGGACAAAAGAATCTGAGTTCAAATACCACATAAGAAGGATCTGAGTGCTTAAAAACTGGCTGGAAGGTGGCAGGGAGGGGTCTGGGATGGCTGGGAAGTGTTGGTGTGAGTGGGAGGTCTGGAGTCTGAGAAGGGAGGGGCTGGTGACCCACTTACAGACAAAAAGAAAGTAGGTGGGTGAAGGCAGGGCAGGTTGGGGTTTGGGAGCATAAGGCTAGGATGTAGTAAGTTAGAGGGCTGGGGCAAGATCACAGCGATTGAAAAACAGCTTCCAGGCTTTTGAACATTTTTTAGTGCCTATATACTGGACATAGCTGATATTGAAAATATATGTGTGATACTGCAGGAATGAGAGTTGAGAAGAAAAGGAAAAAGGATAAAGACTTATCAAATGTCCACATTTTAGAGCAGAGAGGACGAAGAGCAATTGACATACTAGAAAACTGCAGCATGTGAAATCAGGAACAGAATGTATTTAAGGGTTGTGAGAACACTGACTATTTGTTGAAAAATAAAACTACCTGGAGCTTTAAAAATCCACAGTATTTACTCAGATACATCTTATATGGACTAACACTTTTTTAAAAAAGGAGAAGAATCTTTAAAAACTAAAAGAATCTACAGATGAATATTTATTTCCCTGGTATTTGAATGAAAAAGAACTTTCCAAGAGTAAAAGATGAAACACAACAACAGCCTCAAAAATTGAAAATTTATGTAACCAGGACAAAATTTTGCCAAGATCAAACAGTTGCATCTCAATTTCCCTCTTATTCATGTCCTGTCTGTAGCCTGGTCCTTCCAGGGGTGGAGCCAACAGGCTGACTGGCCCAGAGTAGGGGAGGAAGAGACTGTGTTCTCTAAGGAGCCAGGCTGGGAAGTCAGGCCCCTGAGGACTGCTAATGCCTCCATCTGCATAGGCCATCATTTTGCATACCAAAGGGTGGGCAAAGCTGATCAGACCCTACAGTTCTTCCAGAGTATGGAAAAGACACTCCTTCTGCCCCCTGAGGTTGGGTCTTGGAGGCTTGCTGCTCTGTGCTGGAAAAATATTTGGCAAAAGGGAAGTCAGAAATAAAAAGTCAGAGGGATCATGCAAGGAAGAGGGAAGTGAGAAGGTGGAAGACAAGAATTGGTCCCAAATGTGTGGCCTGGATGAAGTCCCGTGATCTGAGGGACTCAGAGGCAGAAACGGTCTCTCTCCATTTCCATTCAGTCTTTTAGTGTTATATATGCACGTGTGAATGGACAGTTGCTTTACGGTACTGTGTTATTCTGCTGAAAGTGAATCAGATATATACATGTATATCCTCCCTCTTGGACCTCTCTCCCTCCCACCACCACTCCCCACTCCCATCCCATCCTTCCAGGTCCAAAGAGTACCGTTTAGTCTTTTAGCAACAGATGGCCTCTCTGGCTGCCTTTTACCAACCCGGGTGCAGCCACATCAGGGGTAACTGCGGGTGCATTTGGTTAGGCCCAGGGAGGCCTGGAGGTGGAGATTTTCTGGGTACTTCTTGGGCCCCATGTGGTGTGTCTGGGACCTGCTCCTAGAAGGTGTTAGCCCTGAATTGGGAGCCTGCAAGCCTGGCACGGGGCTGAGGGTGGGAGACCTCCCAGCAGAGGCTGGGGTGAAGCCCCTGTGCCCAGAAGAACGTGGCAGGCAGAGGGCACTATGGCAACCAGCCTAAGGGACCCAGCCAGCCCGGCAGCCCCACTGGGCTGTGCTGAGGATAAAGCCGGAGAGTAGGTGGTACATGTGGATCCAAATTGTTCTCCAGTACCACAAGGAGGTGACCAGTACACTCAATTCCATTCTAGATAAGAGCTGGGGTAGGGGATAAGAGAGCCAACGCAATTACGTCAACAAACCAAAAACTGCTTAAAGGGGCTATTGAAACAATCAGTTCAGACACAATTCAAACGCTTAGTGAAGCCCTAGAAGTTAATTTCTACCTACCTATCCAATGGGTGAGAGTTTGTAGGCAAGACCAGAAAAGTTACAAATAAAGTACGTGTATCATCTGCTGCACATTGAAGCACTGTATTGAGTACATTTATGATTTGGACACATTCTCATATGTCAAAAATAACATTAATAAAATTAAATGTCAAATACCAAATAAGGGAAGGGCTTGATAAGTGGTAAAGAACCCACCTGCCAGTGCAGCAAAGAGACATGGGTTTGATCCCTAGGTCTGGAAGATCCCCTGGAGGAGAGGATGGCAACCCACTGCAGTATTCTTGCCTGAAGAATCCCATGGACAGAGGAGCCTGGTGGGCTACAGTCCATGGGGCTGCAAGGAGTGGGACACGACTAAAGTGACTTAGCATATATACATCAAATAAGGGGGAAAAGAGATGAAGAAGAGAAAAAAGAGATGAACAAAGGGTTAATATCTTTTACTGACACAGAACTGTTTTGAATAAATAAGAAAGATGCTAAGATCTCAGGAGAGGCATGGGCAAAAACCATGACCAAAAACATCCCCAAATAACCAGTCGATTTATAAACCAGGAAACACAAATAGCTAATAAATGTTACATACTTGACAAGCTAATTAAGAGATAAAAAAACAAAGTAACATTTGTACTATTTTTACTTATCAGAAGAGAAAACACTGATACACATTTTCTAAGAATCAATTTAGCAATTTACATCAAGGACATTCAAAATGCTTATATCTTTTGATCTATTAATTCCACTTCTAGAAAATTATCCTAGAGAAATAACTGGAAGTGTGCACACGTTTAACAATGAAATTCAGCACAGTTCAAAATGTATGGAAAGAATGCAAGCAAAATATTTCCCAGGCTCATGGCTCCCAGACAGATAAACTTGCACTGATTCTCATTTTAAAGACAGCCTAAGGGAGACTCCAGCTCCATAACTTTTCTTACTATTCTATTTTAGTCTCTCAACCACTTTGCAATAAAGCCATCCTTCCTCATGTGCAACTGAAACACACTCTGCTTTGCTCTAAACCTATGTTTGATCTCATGTAGGCAGGAGGAGGTTCTCCGTGGGATTAAACTTAAAAGTTTAAATTCATTAAATTACAAAAAAAAATCCTTTCTTGGCTCAAATTTTTCTTCTTTCTTTCAACAAATAACTCACTTCCGGGGGCTTCTGACTTGCTTCTGGTCCTTGGCACCCACCTGGCCAAGATCATTGAGGTCTCTTTGCTCCCTAAATGCCTGGATGAGAAATGGCTGCGTAGAGAGCCAGACACAGTACTGCATTGTAGTGTGAAAAAAGCTCGAATTGATGACTGTGCAGGGCGCATGGGTATGTAGAGAAATCCAGGTCAGCCTGGTGAGTCACATAGCAAAGAGAAGGAAACGTGGATACCTTGAGCTGAACAGGATTCCCCACGTGGACAAAGACAGTGGTGAGGTGGGTGGGGTTTGGGGAGTGTGGCAACACGGCCAAAGGTACACTGAGAGAGCGTACGTCTTTAAAGACTGAAGGCTATCCTGTATGGTTATGGGTGGAGCATGAGAATGAATAAGAGTTTGGGGACTTGCCTCGTAAACTGTGTTAAAGACTTTGAATTTCAATCTATAAACATTATGGAGTCAATGAATAATTTAAGTAGGTGAAACATAATCAGATTGTAGTGTTAACCAAGGACACACAGACACTGTGGGTGGTAGGTTGGAGGCACAAGTACCACATATAATGAATTTGGACCCCAAAGAGCAAAGAGGGGATAGAATTGAAGGGAAGAGTACAAGGAGAGAACATATAGAATCAGTACAGCTTAGGAACCTGTTGGTTGTGGTACAGGGTGAGGGAAAATGAGAAGATATCTCCTCAGTTTCTGGTTCCCTAAAAATGTTACCTTATAAAAAAATTCACCTATGAAGAGTTCTCATACTTGAATGTACAAGAGTCTTTTAATTCATGGCTACAGTCACCGTCTGCAGTGATTTTGGAGCCCACGAAAATAAAGTCTGTCACTGTTTCCATTCCCCCCGCCCCCATCTATATGCCATTCATTCCAATCCCAAAGAAAGGCAATCCCAAAGAATGCTCAAACTATCACACAATTGCACTCATCTCACAGGCTAGTAAAGTAATGCTCAAAATTCTCCAAGCCAGGCTTCAGCAATACGTGAACCATGAACTTCCAGATGTTCAAGCTGGTTTTAGAAAAGGAAGAGGAACCAGAGATCAAATTGCCAACACCCGCTGGATCATTGAAAAAGCAAGAGAGTTCCAGAAAAACATCTACTTCTGCTTTATTGACTATACCAAAGCCGTTGACTGTATGGATCACAATAAACTGTGGAAAATTCTTCAAGAGATGGGAATACCAGACCACCTGACCTGCCTCTTGAGAAACCTATATGCAGGTCAGGAAGCAACAGTTAGAACTGGACATGGAACAGCAGACTGGTTCCAAATAGGAAAAGGAGTATGTTAAGGCTGTATATTGTCACCCTGCTTATTTTAACTTACATGCAGAGTACCTCATGAGAAACGCTGGGCTGGAGGAAGCACAAGCTGGAATCAAGATTGCCAGGAGAAATATAAATAATCTCAGATATGCAGATGACACCACCCTTATGGCAGAAGGTGAAGAGGAACTAAAAAGTCTCTTGATGAAAGTGAAAGAGGAGTGAAAAAGTTGGCTTAAAGCTCAACATTCAGAAAACTAAGATCATGGCATCTGGTCCCATGACTTCATGGGAAATAGAAGGGGAAACAGTGGAAACAGTGTCAGACTTTATTTTGGGGGGCTCCAAAATCACTGCAGATGGTGATTGCAGCCATGAAATTAAAAGACGCTTACTCCTTGGAAGGAAAGTTATGACCAACCTAGATAGCATATTAAAAAGTAGAGACATTACTTTGCCAACAAAGGTCTGTCTAGTCAAGGCTATGGTTTTTCCTGTGGTCATGTATGGATGTGAGAGTTGGACTGTGAAAAAAGCTGAGCTCCGAAAAATTGACGCTTTTGAATTGTGGTGTTGGAGAAGACTCTTGAGAGTCCCTTGGACTGCAAGGAGATCCAACCAGTCCATCCTAAAGGAGATCAGTCCTGGGTGTTCGTTGGAAGGACTGATGCTGAAGCTGAAACTCCAATCCTTTGTCCACCTCATGCGAAGTGTTGACTTATTGGAAAAGACCCTGATGCTGGGAGGGATTGGGGGCAGGAGGAGAAGGGGACAACAGAGGATGAGATGGCCGGATGGCATCACTGACTTGATGGACATGAGTTTGAGTAAACTCCGGGAGTTGGTGATGGATAGGAAGGCTTGGCGTGCTGCGATTCGTGGGGTCGCAAAGAGTCGGACACGACTGAACGACTGAACTCACTGACTGACTGATATGTCGTGAAGTGAAGACGGGATGCCATGGTCTTAGTTGTTTTGAATGCTGAGTTTTAAGCCAGCTTTTTCACTCTCCTCTTTCACCTTCATCAAGAAGCTCTTTAGTTCCTCTTTGCTTTCTGCCATTAGAGTGGTATCATTTGCATAGCTGAGGTTGTTGATATTTCTCCCAGCAGTCTTGATTCCAGCTTGTGATTCATCCAGCCTGGCATGCATGACATACTCTGCACAGAAGTTAAATAAGCAGGGTGACAATATACAGCTTTGACGCACATTTTTCCCAGTTTGAACCAGTCCATTTTTCCATGTCCAGTTCTAACTGTGGCTTCTTTACCTGCAGGTTTCTCAGGAGACAGGTAAAGTGGTTTGGTACTCCCATCTCTTAAAGAATTTTCCAGTTTGTTGTGATCCACCCAGTCAAAGGCTTTAGCATAGTCAATAAAGCAGAAGTTTTTCTGGGATATATTGAGTACAGCACTTTAATAGCATCATCTTTTAGGATTTTAATACTATCTACCTGCAAATATGCAATATGGGAGATTGAGGCAGGAAGAAGACAGGCATGATGCTTATGAAAGAATAATAGCATGTAAAGGGTTGTTAAATAGTAAGAAATATGTATACATACTGGTCTTTGACCCCAGTTGAGAGACATAGCTCCGAAATTCTTTGGAATTTCCTAAGTGATGGGAAAAGACTACGTCTTCAGTTCTTAGAGGTGACTTTTGGCAGACTCCTGTCTTAGGGCTGGTCACCATGATTAGAAGCTTGGAACTTTCAGCCCCAGCTCCATGCTTGGAGAGGGGAGAGAGGCTGGAGATTGAGTTAACGAATAATTGTGCCTACACAATGAAGCTTCCCTAAAAATCCCTGAACGACAAGTTTGGAGAGCTTCCTGGTTGGTGAACACATCCAGATACCAGGAGGGTGATGCAACCCAACTCTCCCAGGACAGAGGTTCCTGAGCTTGTTCATTTCAATCCTTTAAAATATCCTTTGTATTGAATCGGCAGTGGTAAGTAAACTGTTTTCCTGAGTTCTGTGAATTGACCTTGCAATTATCAAACCTGAGGAGGGGTGTCACAGGAACTTCCCATGTGCAGTCAAGTCATATCAAAGTTGTGGGTAATCTTCAGACACACTACTTGAGACTGGTATCTGAAGTGGGAGCAATCTCGAAGGATAGAGCCTTTAACCAGTGAGGTCTGTGCTAACTCTGATTAGTGTCAGAATTGAGTCGAATTTTAAGTCACCTGGTTGGGGTCACAGAATTGACTAATGTGGGGAAATACCCACACATCTGGGAACTCCTGTGAGTGTGAGAACAAAAGAAAGAACAGTGAATATTCCCTAGACAAGTCAACATGGGAAGAGAAGTTAGTGAAGATGGAAAGGAGTGACCACAGCTGATGAGAATGGTGGCCAGATGAGTGCATCTGAAGAAGAGTGGTCCAGAGGTGCAAATGAAGCAGTTGAAGTCAAGTGAGAAAAGCAGAGACATGTGCCCCCGGATTTCTTCATTAGGAGGTTTCTGACAAGCTGAGAACTAGAAGAACAGAAGCGAACTGTGGAGGGAAGGAAAGTTGAGGAAACAGAGACTGTAACTGTAGGAAGTAACTCAGGAGTGAAACAGGAGGGAAGGGGGCAGGGCACAGCCATTGAAAGAATGACAAATACTGGTTAGAACCAAGCTGGGGCCCAAGATTGTGGAAGATTCGACTTCCCTAGACCTTGAGCCTCCTAATACACTCATCATAATACATTAGCATATGCTAAATGACACATACACGGGTGCCAGGACAGTTCCAAGGCTGACCATAAAAGGCCCCAAAGTGGGCAGTGGCCCAATTCCTGGAAATCTCCACCCCATCTTCAATATAGTTAGAATATTCCTCCCATTTGTTAGTGTATGAAATTATCCAGGACATAAAAACTAACCACCTCCACAAACCAGGACACTCTGCCTTCTGAGACAACCCCATTCTGCCTATATAATGTGTGTCTTTCTAAGTAATCCTACTTACACTTACTATGGTTTACTCTTAAATTCTTTCCTTTGCTAAGCCAAGGACCCTCACTTGGCAGCCAAGGGATTCTCCCAAGACCTAGGACATGACCATCCTCTCATGCCCCATTCTCCTGAAACACTAGGAAGGGCATGAGAGAGCTATAATAGCAAGACTGATAACTAATAAGGGGCTGCAATTTAGAGTGTAACAGTCTCTTTATGTATTAATCTATTTAAAACTTTAAAGTACACAATTTCTAAATGATACAAAGAAACAAATCCAAATTCCCCAATATCGTGACATCTTCAGAGGTTTAACAATTAAATTTTTTTCCATTTATTTTTATTAGTTGGAGGCTAATTACTTTACAATATTGTAGTGGATTTTGCCATACATTGACATGAATCAACCATGGATTTACATGTGTTCCCCATCCTGATCCCCCCTACCCTTCCCTCCCCACCCCATCCGTCTGGGTCTTCCCAGTGCACCAGCCCTGGGTACTTGTCTCATGCACCCAACCTGGGCTGGTGATCTGTTTCACCCTTGATAATATACATGTTTCTATGCTGTTCTCTCAAAACACCCCACCCTCTCCTTCTCCCACAAAGTCCAAAAGTCTGTTCTGTACTTCTGTGTCTCTTTTTCTGTTTTGCATATAGGGTTATCATTACCATCTTTCTAAATTCCATATATATACATTAGTATACTGTATTGATGTTTATCTTTCTGGCTTACTTCACTCTGTATAATGGGCTCCAGTTTCATCCATCTCATTAGAACTGATTCAAATGAATTCTTTTTAATGGCTGAGTAATATTCCATGGTGTATATGTACCACAGCTTCCTTATCCATTCATCTGCTGATGGGCATCTAGGTTGCTTCCATGTCCTGGCTATTATAAACAGTGCTGCGATGAACATTGGGGTGCACGTGTCTCTTTCAGATCTGGTTTCCTCAGTGTGTATGCCCAGAAGTGGGATTGCTGGGTCATATGGCAGTTCTATTTCCAGCTTTTTAAGGAATCTCCACACTGTTCTCCATAGTGGTTGTACTAGTTTGCATTCCCACCAACAGTGGAAGAGGGTTCCCTCTTCTCCACACCCTCTCCAGCATTTATTGCTTGTAGACTTTTGGATAGCAGCCATCCTGACTGGAACAATTAAATTTAATTTATATAAAGGTGTGACGTGTGGGCCTGCTACTGGTAAGTGTACTTAAACATTATTAGTATTGTTGGTTTAAACCATCAATATATTGTAAAGGTTTCTGGATATACTTTTATGAAAAGTTGCTGCTGTTTAGTTGCTCAGTCGTGTCCGACTCTTTTGTGACCTCATGGGCTGCAGTCCAACAGGATCCACTGTCCATGGGATTTCTCAGGTCAGAATACTGACTGGAGTGGGTTGTCATTTCCTCCTCCAGAGGATCTTCTCAGCCTAGGGATCAAACCTTCATTGCCTACATCGGCAGGTGGATTCTTTACCACTGAGCCACTAGGGAAGCCCCTCATGAAAAGTGCAGGCTCCTATATTTATAACTGAACATTAAAAAAAAGATTAAAACATTTTTCCAAGCAGTATCAATAAATCCCTCATGGTTCCAAAAATCTTAAGAGGTAAGCAATTTGGAGAGAGCTCACAAATTCCTTATTGAGCAAGTTCTCATTAGCAAAAGTCTAAAGAGAGCTTGTGTATCAGCCCACAAAAGCATCTAGAAGTGTGTGTGTTCCGACTCACTGATATCAAATGCATTATCCCAGAGGCAACCTCATGAGAAAAACCAATGAGATTGAAGTGAGCTGAGAAAACCTTTGAGAGATCAAAGCTTCTTTTAAGTTTTCTGGAAAATTTAGGTGCCATCTACCTTTATGTGAAACAAAACTAGAGTTAAAAATAATTCCATCCCTCATTCCACCCCTAATCCCTATTGGATACCCATTAAAATTTATTTCAAAGTTCTATTCAGTGAGTGCTCAAACAAACGTGGGTGGATTCAGAGTCACATCTCTTTATGGGTCACAAAAAGGCGAAAAACAACTCCTGAGCTTCAGAGCTTTAGGAAGTGTCTTTCGAACTTTAGGAAGTGTCTAAGTTAGAACGATTCAAGGTCCTTGCTTCCTAGGGATGCTGGTTTCACTCTCTCTATGCACTCCCCTAGTGACTCAGATGGTGAAGAATCTGCCTGCAATGCAGGAGACCAGGGTTCGATCCCTGGGTCAGGAAGATTCCCTGGAGAAGGGACTGGCTACCCACTCCAGTATTTTTGCCTAGGAAATCCCAAGGACAGAGGACATGATAGGCTACACAGTCGAGGGGTTACAAAGGGTCAGACACTACTGAGTGACTAACACACACACAGGTTGGAGAGTAGGTTTGAGACTAAATATAAATGTCCTCTAATAAATCATCTCTAATACCAGTCTCTGCTCTAAAAATCCCATTAGGGGAAGGTAAGTCAAAGTTTGGAAACTGGCACGTAGTTAGTGATGTTTGGGCCTGGCTAGGAGGTCCGACTTTGAGGTGCCTGCAGTCTTTTCTCAGACCTGGTATCGTGGATTTTTTATCCTCTTTCCTTCTCTTTCTCCACCCCCTTTTCTTCTTCCTCTTCCACATTCCCATCTTGGCATTGTATTCCAGCCTTGCCCTCTGCCCTCCAGCCAGGGCCTAAACTCCAGGACCTTAGCTCTGAGTTATATTTCTGAGTCTAAAGTATCTGCTACTACTGACAGATAGGAGTTTGAATCGAGTTTCATATATATATTTGCAATCACATATGATAATTACATACATTTAAAAATATACCTGTTGTATATGTAAATAAAACATCAACAAAACCTATTATATATATTACATATATATGATTAAAAATCAAATTACTGTATTAAAAGGTTTGGCGGCAGTGGCTCTTACATTTGAATGTGCATGACCATCACATCTTAGAAATACAGATTCCTGGGTCCCACCCTCAAATTTGTGAGATTGGGGAGGGAAACAGAAAAGATTTACTCCAGGTCATTTCTTATTTAGGTCCACTTTGAAAAATACAGTTAAGACTTTTTTCCTTTTGAAAAGAAAATTACTGCCCCCAGTGAAAATTAGATACATTGACTAGGTGAAGAGAATAACAAAAAATGACACAGTATAGATGGTTGTGGATATTTTTCCTTTGTACCTCTGTAAATGGGCTCCTTTACCTACTACATTACTGCAAGCAACGGGCAAAGCTTTTTAGGGCATCTGAGAAAAATCAGGAGATTTCCAATGGAAATTATTCACTCAATGAAAGAGAAAACAATTTTATTTTATTTTATTTTTTTGCTCTGGCACCTGTGACTTGCTGGGTATTGATAAAATAATCAGGGATTTGGAATTTTGTACGAAATATAGTCTTCTGATTACCTAGAATTTGTTCTGTTAGAGATAGAGCACCAGGGAGGTAAGGTCTTATCTGTGGTGAGGAATGTATTTTGACTACAAACAGCAAAATGAAATTCAAAGTTGTCTCCTAGCTACCGATCTTAGCTGGCATCTGAGAAATTTTGTAAACAACACTGACCCCCATGAACCTACCCTGGTATCCTAGCTTGCAGAACATCAAATGAGTGCATGCACGCAGACCACGGGGAAAAAATCTAAAAAACAACCTCCATTCCCCCACCCCCCAAAAAATCCCCACCAAATCCTAAGGTGGTGAGTTCTGTTTTTGAAAAAACCACTTCGATTAAAAAACCTATAAGATTATATAAAACTAGGGCCATAGAAAAAATGGGAGGAAACGATCCCAGAGTTTCCTAATTTCAAAGAATGACTTTATTCATGCTAAACATATAGCCTATGGGTTCTGTCTTCTTTCACCTTCCAAATAAAGTAAGAAACAGATTTCCTTACTTTTTTTTTTTGTTCTTGGCTTCTAAAGCACAGCTTGTTAAGTAGATTTCTGAGCGCAGGAGAAAGATAAAAAGCCTTTTTCATGTGGGGTGCAGGGGAAGTGGTAGGGAAGGCCTGAGAAATGCTATCACTAATAACCTGCCAAATTAGGCAAGCACAGGGGGTGAACCAAAAGATCTGATAATTATTTTTTTCTAAGTAAAAATTTAATGGTTGGAAAGGGAAAGGGCAATGAATTGAATGGGCTGTAGGTCTGGTTCCTAACTCGAAGCATTTAAGAAATGTTTCATAATGATGGTGGTTGCCCACGTGCTTGCCCGCCCATGGCTAGAATGAAAGTGAATGAAATCTCTTAGAAGACCTTTGATCAGGCACCATTCCCTGACAGGAGTCAGCTTGTACAGAAAAGACAGCACTCCATCCTGTCCTGGGTGGGAGATCACTACCATCACTCAGTTATACAAAAGGTGACGCCCCGGGGTTGATAATTCTTGAGGAGCCCCAATTAATTTATGCACCTGCTACTGTGTGCCAAGTTGAGTTAAGATTTTTTTTTACATTTTTATATACTTTCTCTCAAAAATATTCATATTTATTAATGTCGCCTTAGTAATGTTATTCCCCTGCAGAGAAAAGGAAATGTGTTCATCTCAGCATTCTTGCCTGCTTCCTCTCCCTTTCCTCCTTGTTTTAATTAACAATTGCTCAGTGCCTTGAGGGCTGTCATTAATTAAAAGCTTTTTTTTTTAATCCTTCAGGAATAAGTAGAACTGATATTTTCCTCTTTTTAAACCCGAATGTGGTTTTCAGATTTATTTTGTAGTGTTTTTATGGTCTCCTTTCCTTATGATTAAATTTATTTCTGAAAGATTCAGTTGTTGATTTTATGCAAATGTAAGATTTTTCAATATAGGAACTAAAATCTCTTGATGTTTTATTAATTCATGCTCTCCTTAGAGTCTGGTTAAAGAGCTTTCACAACATGAGAATTCTGCTCTAAGAGACAAAAAGTACAAATATTAGGAACCCTTGTAATTGGGAAAATGTACATTTTCATCATTTCTTCTTTTCCATTGTTTAAGAAGGAGGTAAAGATGTGTTTGGGGGTTAAAGGAATTCACTGATGAAGGCAGATGGAGGAGATAACCAGTAAGTACATGTGCCTTCAAACCATTAGGCTGTGACTTACACTATCTAATTACTATTTTGACCACTGATAGAATTTTTTCTCCTTTTAGTCTATGAAAAAACAGATTAAATAAGAGACTATAAAGGGACCAAAATGATTCCAAAGGTGGCTTAATGAAAAAAGAATAAAATGTTCTGCAGTTTTATGGAAGGTTATAAACCTTATGAAGTGAACCGTTTTCTGATGATAAAATGCTGCTTCAAGGGCGGTCCAGAACCTTCTCTGACAGAGGAGAGCAGCGTCTCCTCCAAGGTCATCGGGAGAGGCTTACAAACATACAATCATGGCTCAAATCCCCCTTGCTGCAGTTTTTAAACTCCATTTCCCATGTTAAAACACAATGTGAACCGTAAGAATTAACTTTAAAAAATCACACGTGTTTGTCTTTACTGAAGGCTGCATGGTGGGAAATGGTCAGTGACCAGAGCCAAGTCCTCACTCAGCCTCTTTTTTCCCTGACCTCTTTCAAGGGGGTGATACTGCAAAGCTCCAACGTTTCTCAGCCGCAGCAGCGGACACACGCTTTTCAGTGTTTTCCTCTCTGGTCAATCCTCCATGAACTCATACACCATTTCCCTCTCCTCCAAATGCAGGAACACTCTATGGCTCCCTCTTGGCCCACTCTGATCTCCCTTCTCTATACTTTCTTTCTCAAAGACTTTGGCTTAAAACTCTGTGGCAAATAATCCTTAATGCAAATCATCAGTCCTGAGTTTGTGCGCTTTTAACTACTTCTGGACCTTTTCTTTCTTTCTTTTCCTCTCTCCCTCCCTCCTCCCCTTCCCTCCTCCCTTCTTCCACTGTGCGGGTCTTAGTTGTGTGCAGGCAAGATCTTCAATCTTTGTTTTGGCAAGTGGGATCTTTAATTATGGCCTGTGGAATCAAGTTCCCTGAGCAGGGATCAAACCTGGGTCTCCTTCATTGGAAGCACAGAGTCTTAGCCACTGGGACCACCGGGGAAATTCCTACTTTTTATTTTAAAACAATTTTGAATTTACAGAAAATTAAAAGAAGAGTCTGAAGAATTCTTTTATACCTTTTGTCCAAAGACCCCAGTCAAATTTTACCAATTGTCCCAATCACGGCCTTTGTAGCAAAAACATCATTCCAGCATCCCTGTTGCACCCGGCTGTCATGTCGCTCTAATCTCCTTCAATCTGGAGTAGCTCTTCAACCTCTCCTTCACCTTCATTCTGAAGATCACATAAACACCATCAATTTTAACGTCCCGTCATTATCTGAAATGCAACAAATCTAAAACCGATCTCATCTTTTCCTCAAAATCAGCTCTCTCCCTGAATTCCTACTTTCTGTCATCTTTCTTCCAAAAATCTAGGCTTAAAACTTTTCCTTTCCTTTAGTCCATATGTGATTAGCAAATTGTTACACATCATTTTCCAACTGTCACTTAATGCCTTTGAGTGCATTTTCCATCAGCAACTGAAACTCAACATGTCCATCACTCTAGTCATCAGGTTCTTTTCAAAACCTCCTCCTCAGCTTCCTACTGCCTTGAATGGCACCGTCGTTGGCCAGGTGGCCCAAACCAGCAAAAGGGAGACAGGCAGTAGGCGAGTGTGAGTGTATCCCGTGACAACTTGGTTCTGTGCACTAAATGGAAGGAGGAATGGAAGATGAGAGTAACGTGAGAATAAGCTTTAAATGCTGCGCTAAATAATTCAGTTTTATTCATGCCTTCTTTCTGGACTATACTATAAGCCTTTAAAGGCTCTAGCTATTTTAAAAACTGACTTATAATCTTAGCACTAGCTACCTCTTTCTATACAGAGAGAACTAAATAAAAGTTTGTTCACAAAGTTGATAAATTACACTGAAACTTAGAGCCTTTAAGAGTGTATCCTCCACTACAAATTGCTTTTCTCTCTAAACATGGAAAGATTATTTCTAACTATAATCATCTGATTTGAAAAATATAGGCTATCATATTACTTTTCCTCTAAATAGCAGTGGCAGAACTAATATACTAATTTAGCAAATACTAATTTAGTAAAAAGAAAAAGCATTTAGCAAATACTTATTGAGGACCTACTTTATTTATATGAACTTAGAAGTATGAAAATGTAGAACTGTAATTAAGCATTCTGTCTTTAAAAAATAAGCATATTGATTTAATTAAAAAATTTTTTATTAGACTACCAGTTTTCATAAGTAAATAAGGAAAGGCTAGTGGCCTGTGCTTATATGACAGAGAGAGAAAAAGAAAGAAGCACATGTCATGCTGTGCATTTAAGAGACAAGATTATAACAATAGACGCACACATTAAAAAAGGAACACCTCCAGGAACTAGAAAAGAAAAACAAAGTAGGCCAAAGTTAGCAGAATGAAAGGATAAATATCACAGTAGAAATGAATAAAATGGAGAATAGGAAACAGAAGAAAACAAAGCACAACTAAAAGTTGATAAACCATTAGCTAACTAAGACCATGGCATCCGGTCCCATCACTTCATGGCAAATAGATGGGGAAATAATGGAAACAGTGACCGGCTTTTTTTTTTCTTGGGCTCCAAAATCACTGCAGATGGTAACTGCAGACATGAAATTAAGACTCTTGCTCCTTGGAAGAAAAGCTATGACAAACCTAGACAGCATATTAAAAAGCAGAGACATAACTTCACCAACAAAGGTCTGTCTAGTCAAAGCTATGGTTTCTCCGGTAGTCTTGTATGGATGTGAGAGTTGGACTATAAAGAAAGCTAAGCGCTGAAAGAATTGATGCTTTTAAACTATGGTGTGGAGAAGACTCTTGAGAGTCCCTTGGACTACAAGGAGATCAAACCAGTCAATCCGCAAGGAAATCAGTCCTGAATATTCATTGGAAGGATTGATGTTGAAGCTGAAACTTCAATACTTTGGCCACCTGATGTGAAGAACTGACTCATTGGAAAAGACCCCGATGCTGGGAAAGACTGAAGGTAGGAGGAGAAGGGGACGACAGAGGATGAGATGGTTGGATGACATCACCAACTCGATGGACATGAGTTTGAGCAAGTTCCAGGAATTGGTGATGGACAGGGAAGCCTGGCATGCTGCAGTCAATGGGGTTGCAAAGAGTCGGACACAGTTGAGTGATGAACTGAACAGGTACTAAGGAAGGAAAAAGAAGATTCAAATAAATAAAATCAGAAATGGAAAGGAGATATGACAACCAACACCTCAGGGAAAAAGGACCCTAGGAGACTATGATGAACAATTATATAGCTTCCCAGGTGGCCCTAGTTGTAAAAGATCCTTCCTGCCAATGCAGGAGACATAGACGTGAGTTGGATCCCTGGGTTGGGAAGATCCTCTGGAGTAGGCTATGGCAACCCACTCCAGTATTCTTGCCTGGAGAATCCCATGGACAGAGGAGTATGTCGGGCTGTGGTGCACAGAGCCCCAAAGAGCTAGACATGACTGAAGCAACAGAGGATGCATACACGCATATAGCAACAAATTGGATAACCTAAAAGAACTGGAAAAGTTCCTAGAAATATACAAACTACCTGGACTGACTATTCAGCCGTTAAAAACAATGAAACAATGCCATGTGTAGCTACTTGATATTTTGATATATGTACACATTATTAAATAATCACCAAAATCTAAGGCTAACTAACATATCTGTCAGTTTATTTAGTTACCATTTCCTTCTTTACTGTCACACTGAGTGAAGTAAGACAAAGAGAAATATCGTATGATATCACTTATATGAGGAATCTACAAAGAAATGATACAAATGAACTTACAAAACAGAGAGCTTGCAGGTTTCATGTAATATTCTTTCCATCCCACCATGTTGTGTTGATTTCTGACTCCATCATTCACACACTTGCTTTCATGCCTGCCACATCAACAAATAGTCTTCATCCCTCCTTCTCGAGCCCAGCTGCCTTTGCCTTAGCCGAGGCCCTCACCAGCTCCTGTCCCCATTCCTTTCCTCCAATCTGTTCCTCACAAGGCTGCCAGGGTCAGTGCACAAAAACCAAAGAGGAACTAGGCTCTGTTTATAGACCTATAATGGTCTTCATTGCCTCCAGGGACTAATTCCAGATTCCTCAGATGGCATTCTAGCCTCAAGTTTTGTGACCCTATTGACTGTAGCCCATCAGGCCCCTCTGGCCATGGAATTTTCTGGGCAAGAATACTGGAGTGAGTTGCCACGTCCTCCTCCAGGGGATCTTCCTGATCCAGGCATCGAATCCAAGTCTCTTGAGTCTCCTGCATTAGCAGGCAGACTTTTTACCTTAGGCTTCCCAAGTGGCTCAGAGGTAAAGATTCCACCTGCCAATGCAGGATACTCAGGAGACTTGGGTTCGATGCCTGGGTTAGGAAGATCCCCTGGAGGTCAGGAAATGGCAACCCACTCCAGTATTCTTGTCTGGAAATTCCATGGACAAAGGAGCCTGGTGGGCTGCAGTCCATGTGGTGCCAAGAGTTGGACACGACTGAGCACACACGCACATTTCTTGTCACTCTTTCTCTACCCTCCCTCTTCCCCACATTCACTCCTCCTATGTTGTAGCAACAGACTGGTCCCAATTGTGTTATACTATGTTCACGTTTCCCAGATCTTTGCTATTCTCTAGAATATTCATGCTTATGCCCTTTTCTCATCGTATCAGAAACTGAACTAAATTTCTAAGATCCAATGAAAACATTATGTCCTGTAATCATTGAGGTAGAACCACTCACTCTCTTACCAGAAATTTCACTATATGTTGTCACACTGCTGATCGTATCTCTCTCATTTTGTGGTTTCTATTTTGATCCATGTGCCTCCCCCCAACTGACTGTGAGCAGTTAGAGAGCAAAAACCAGTTTTTTCATCATCTTCATGTTTCCAGGGCCTCACACTGATTGGCAGAGTCCCCAACAAATATTTGTTGCTGCAGCTATACAAGCCCAAACATCTCGTCTTCATTAAGCACCACACTATTTTGACTGTCAAGTTTTTTCCTACATTTATCTCCATAATAAGCTTTTCACTGGAATTCCCTACTGATTTCCACTGTGGACTTTCCACTGTTTCTAAGGAGAATATCCTGGCTTTTATTTTTCACACTGGTCCAAAGATCTAACTTACTCTTGTATTAAGTACTTCTACTGTTTAATGTTTCTCCTTTTTGTGGATTTTAAAACATTCTCTAATTTCAGGTGACATCATCTTGTATATATTAAAAAATTCCCAAAGAATCCACTAGAAAACTGTTAGAGCTAATGAATGAGTTCAGCAAGATCGCAGGACACAAGACTGATGTTCAAAACCAATTGTATTTCTATACACTAGCAATAAACAATCAGGAAATAAAATTGAGAAACTAATCTGCAATATCATCAAAAAGAGTAAAATACTAAACACTCTTTACAAAAGAAGTGTAAGACTTATATAATGAAAACAAAACATTTTTGAAAAGAAATAAAAGAGATCTAAATAAATGGGAAGACATCCCATGTTCATGGAATGGAAGATTCAATATTATGAAAATGGCATTAATCTCCAAATTCCACTGCAGATTCAATGCAATCTTTTAAAAATATCAATCAACTGCCTCTCTTTTTGCATGAAAGTATAAGCCAACCCTAAAATTTCATGAAAATTCAAGGGACTCAAACAGCGAATCTTGAAAAACAAGGACAAAGTTGGAATATTCACATTTCCCAATTTTAGAACTTATTACATAGCTATAATAAGACACTGTGTGATACTGGCATAAATATAGATATATAGATCAATTGAATACAGTTGAGAATCCAGAAATAAACCCACACATTCAACAAAGAGCCCATAATAACCAAAAGTGGAAACAGTCCAACTGTTTATCAACTGATGAATGGATAGAAATATGATATATCTATACTACTCAGCAATAAAAAGGAATTAAGTACTGATATATTCCTTGGCAGCTCAGCTGGTAAAGAATCTGCCTGCAATGCAGGAGACCCCAGTTTGATTCCTGGGTCAGGAAGATCTCCTGCAGAAGGGATAGGCTACCCACTCCAGTCTTCTTGGGCTTCCCTGGTAGCTCAGACATTAAGGAACCACCTGCAATGTGGGAGACCTGGGTTTGATCCCTGGGTTAGGAAGACCCCCTGGAGGAGGGCGTGGCATCCCACTCCAGTATTCTTACCTGGAGAATCCTCACGGACTGAGGAACCTGGTGGGCTACAGTCCATGGGGTCACAAAAAGTTGGACGTGGCTGAGCAACTAACACTTTCACATTCACTATTTTATATACAATAGAGATGAACCTCAAACATATTATACTAAAAGAAAGAAGTCACTCACAAATTGTTAATTTCACAAATGTATAATCTCACATATTGTATGATCTTGTTTATATGACATGTCCAGAATAGGCAAATATATAGAGAAAAGTAGATTTGTGGCTACTTAAGGTTTGGAAGTGAGTGAGCAGAGGGATGGAAAGTGATTTATTTTGGAGGTGATGCAATTGTTCTAAAATTATAGTGACGGTTACACAGCTCAGCAAATAAAAGAAAAACCATTGAATTGTATACTTTAAATAGGTGAACTTCATTGTATGCAAATTTTATCTCAACAAAGATAAATGATAAATAAACATTCCTTATTATCCATGTGCCCCAATCTCCTAAGTACACACAGTTACTTCAGTACCATTTCAGGTTAAACATGGAAAATCAGATGTTTAATTTTCCCTTGTTCATACTTTCTTCTTCTGCTTCTTCTTCAAGTTGCTCAGTCATGCCTGATTCTTTGCGACCCCATGGACTATACAGTCCCATGGAATTCTCCAGGCCAGAATACTGGAGTGGGTAGCCTTTCCCTTCTCCAGGGCATCTTCCCAAACCAGGGATTGCACCCAGGTCTTCTGCATTGCAAGCAGATTCTTTACCAGCTGAGCCACAAGAGAAGCTCAAGAATACTGGAGTGGGTAGCCTGTCCCTTCTCCAGTAGGTTGTCCTGATCCAGGAATCAAACTGGGGTCTTCTCCACTGCAGGCAGATTTTTTTCACCAACTGAGCTATCAGGGAAGCCCCATACTTAAAGGCCTATAATTGTGAGGAAGGCATGACTAAGGATGGGAACTATACATTTTTTCAGATCCCTTACCTATTCTACTCAAAAAATTCAAGTGCTCTTCCTCTATATTATCTTAATGTTCTATGGTAGATCATCTGTTGCTTTCCAGCCAAACAATTTCTAGGCACTCATAACTTCTCTCCCTCCTCTCTCTTTCCTTCTCCTCCTCCTTCTTCTCTCTTCTCTTTCTCCAACCTTGTAAAGTAACATCCATTTCCCAAGCTTAACAATTTTGTCTTTACAAAAAGTTACTCTTCCTTGCTATTATGATGTTTTCTCAGCTCTCTTTGATTCAGAAACACAGAACATTTCTTATATGCTGGCTCTGTGATTACCACTGAGGATCCAAAAATGAATGACTCAATTTCTGTCTTAAAGAAGTTTCAATAAAGGAAATGAATAATATGTGTACATATGTACAAGTGACTATATGACAACATAAAACAATGCAACAGATGCAGTGTGGGAGTATAATTAGTTTTAATCAGAAGAGACGGGAAGGTCTCCAAAATCAAACAGATCTTTATAAATTTGCCAAACTGTCAGTTGACTTCAAAATTCTTCACAGTATTATGAATCAAATTCCAAAGTAAAATGGTAAAGTATGACTTTAGAGTTGGTCCCTTTCCATAAAGAAGCCTACCAGCTAATTTTATACTCATGTGGAATCTATGAATATTAAGAGAATTAGATCGTAAGCTGAAATTCTAATACAAGGAAACAAAAGAATGTGAGGACACTAAGCAAATGAAATTACATTTTAAAAGAGTGATCGCTTCTGAATCCTAACATGAAACTCTTTCACAGAACACAACAAACAAACAACAACAAAAACTCCAAACCAAAACAAAACATGTCCTACTTCCAAGTAAAGAAATTCAGTAAAGGTTTGATCCTCTCACTTGTCTACAACAGTTCACGTTCTTTCTAAGGGAGTTACCCTCTAAGACCCTGAGAACCATGAGGCAAGCTCAGCTCTCTGGTATCAGACACAGAGGAACTCTGACGAATCGGCCAGTCCGTGGTGTCACTGCCTACTTGCTACTGAACATTTTGATTTATACATTGGCATCATATAAATTAATCTCTCCAAACACATAGACTCCTGAATCAATTATGGAGTTTTTTGATGTATGAGATACCACTCAAGGTCATCCTAACCCAACATGCAAAATAAAATGGAAAGCAAAGAAGTTTTTCTGTAGGGTATGAGGCCATGAATCCTGCTTCTTCATATGTTTCCTGAGGACACATCTCTCAGTCTTTGGACCCCACATGCCATGATATCAATTAATCTCCTGGCCTTTACAGTTAGCTAATTTTCCTAAATTTCCCATTTCCCACTAGTAGCTTCTTCCATTGGCCATTGCACCATATAAGATGCTATCATCATCTTTATGGTCTTGCTGCTTCTTGCACAGCCTTGTTCAACCCAGAATGACATTTCTTTTGTAGAAATCTCTTTTCAATTTTCTATTATGTGCTCGGTTCATGTTTGTTTAATGAATGAATAAACCTATCCTACCATCTTTTAGAACTGATGTAAAGGCAAACAGGATAGTTGTTCTACAGTTCATTTATGAGTCAGTTATCTGTGAGTTATATTACTCTTCTTGGGATTCAAATAGAATGGGTAAAATTCCAACTTTAAAAACCCAAAGGATCAGAGAAATAAAATTTACTGCTATTTTTAATGTCTATAAAGTGATAGGCAATAAGAAAACTGCCAAATCAGAATCAGTCTAAAGAAAAAAAACTTTTTTCTGGGAGTGATTGAAAGGGAGCATAAAAAGATGTCAAGCTGACAGATGGATTACTGCTATTTCAGATTTGCAACCAGAAAACAAGGCCAGGCTGTGGATCTTAGTGTGAAATTGCAAGTCTTCTATCTATTTCAGGAGATCACACTGGAACAGCTTATTTTCTTTCCCAGTCCTCCCCCATTTCTCCTACATACACAGCAGCTGTTATACCTGATGACATCTTCAAGGACAGTGCCAGAGATATATTTCTCCAGATTTTCCTTTTCTCAACCTTTTTCTGGGGTGGGGTGGGGTGGGGTGGTGTGGAACAATTTATAAAAGCTGAAAAGCTTACAAATTTATGTTGCTCTATGGTAAAGAGATAATACCTAATATAGGAGTATATGTTGAAAGGTAAAAACATTGACTGTCTTAGCATTGTCCAACATCTCCTTTTAGGGTCATTTTCCCCTGAGTAATCTCACTTTTTATGTACCCTACACACTGTTGTTCATTACTGCTGCCTTTATGCAGACTGCCTTAACCTTTTTTTTTTTTTTTCATTTTTCTGACCATAACCACGAGTCTCCTCCCATCAAAATCTATCTTTTTAATTTTCTGATACCAATAAAAAGAGACAGAGCAAGTCCAGGCTCAATGGGTTTAATATTTGAGAGTATACTCTATGCATTTCTATTCTAGTTACTTTCATTTAAACAAATGGCTACTAGGACTTCCCTGGTGGTCCAGTGGCTAAGACCCCATGTTCCCAATGAAGGGCGCCCGGGTTTCAGCCCTGGTCAGGGAACTAGATCCCACATACCCCAACTAAAGATCCCACATGGCAACTAAGACCTGGTGCAGTCAAATAAATAAATAGTAAGAAAAATAAAGAAATGGCTATTGAAACCTATTGCCTTAATCTAATTTAATATAGCTAGAAAAAGAAATTTGGACAGTAAAGCAAGAACGTACTGTTTCATCTCAAATTACACTACAGGGGTGGCTATTATCCCTCTATATGTGTGTTCAGGCATTCAGTCATGTCCAACTCTCTGCGACCCCATGGACTATAGCCCGGCAGTCTCCTCTGTTTATGGGATTTCCCAGGCAAGAATACTGGAGTGGGTTGCCACTTCCTTCTCCAAGGCATCTTCCTGACCCAGATATTGAACCTGAGTCTCCTGCATTGGCAGGTGGATTCTTCACTGCTGAACCACCAGGGAAGCCCACCCCTCTGTATAAAACTGGGCTTATGCTTTGATCTTCAAAAGTAAAAATCCAACTTCTACTTGAGTTGAATCATTTATTACTCAAATGTCACAGACTGACATTCTTTTTTTTCCTGGATATTATATTTTCTGACACTCAGATAATTTTAAATATTTTAAATTGCCCTTCATATTAACAGTCTGGTTTTTGGATATGAAACATTCGCAGTGCTCCATCATGAAGCCACGAGCTTAATAGCAAATTCCCATAAGCTACTAATAAAATGGCTCTAGACTTCTAACAGCAGTATTGTCTTCCTTTATTTTCTAAAATCAGCTAATTTAAAAGCCATCAGTGATGGACATCCTGTACTCTCTTACCATCAAACGGAAGTCAAGAGAACATGGTTCCCATTTCTTTTTTTTTTTTTTCCACCAATTAGTGGTAAAATGACATTGTTGCAAAAATGACATTATTGCCCTGGATCTCTGCATGTTGAAACTGGATTCAGTGACTCTTGAAATTGTTTAGATTGCAGATCCTTTGCGAATAAGATGAAAACTCATCCAACTCTCTATCACACATCCAGATACATGCATTTTGGGGGCATATGTTAGTATTCTATTTGTTATAATACCATGTTTAACAGAGCCAGTTCTGGCCCAAGTTTGAATTCCACTTTCACCACTACTAGTTCTGCACCTTGGAAACATCATTAAATCTCTCTAAACTTCAGTTCCTTACTTATTAAATGGGGAAAATAACACCTACTCCATAGGGTTATTGTCAATTTAAATATTTGTAAAAGTACTGAACTCAAGTGTTTGGCCTATAGCAGAAGGCCCTCAATAAATGACAGGTTAACATAAACTGAAGACACTAAAAAAAAATCTAAACCAAACAATTCACTGGATTAGATTATTTCTAAAGTTCTGTTCTACGCATTTTTTGAAAATAATTTAATTTTTTTTAAGAGCATTTTTAGGTCCACAGCAAAACTGAGAGAAGGCATAGAGATTTCCCATACCCCCCACCCCCACACTTGCCTAGATTCCTCCAACACTCCCACCCCCACGATAGTAGTGCATTTGTTACAATAAGTCAACATACATTGATAGGTGACTGTTATTAAAAGTTCATAGTTTACATTAGAGTTCACTCTTGGTGTTGTACATTCCATGAATTTGAACAAATGCTTAACGACATGCATCCTGTTATATATTATATATATCATACAGAGTAGTAGTCTCCCTGCCTTAAAAATCCTCTGTGCTCTGCCTATTCATCATTTCCTCCCTCCAGCTCCTGGTAACCATTGCCTTTTTACCATCTTCCTAGTTTTCCTTTTCCAGAGTATCATACAGTTGAAATCGTATAGTGTATAGTCTTTTCAGAATGGCTTCTTCCATTTAGTAACAGGTATCTTCTCACCATACCTCGACATGGCTTGATAGCTCATTTCTTTTTAAAGCTGGATAAATTGCATTGTACGAATGTAGCACGGTTTATCTATTCACCTACTAAAGGACATTCAGTTGCTTCTAAGTTTTGGCAGTTATGAATAAAGTTGCTATAAATATCCATGTGTTGGGTTTTGGCGTGGGTATGTTTTCAACTCCTTTTGGGTAAACATCAAGGAGGGCAATTACTGGACTGTACAGTAAGAGTACGTTTACTTTTGTAAGAAACCACCAAACATATCAGATACGTCTTTTGCAAATATTTTTCCTAGTCTGTGTCTCGTCTTGTCATTCACTCAACATCATCTTTCACAGAGCAGAAGAATTATATTTTAGTGAAGTCCAGCCTGTCACTTCTTTCATGGACTATGTCTTTGGTATGGTACCTCAAAAGTCATTGCCAAATCCAAGATCATCTAGATTTTCTCCTATGCTACTTCCTAGGAGTTTTATCATTTTGCAGTTTACATTGATGTTTTTCATCCATTTTGAGTTCATTTTTGTGAAGAGCAACCTGCGTCTAGAGTAAATTTTTTTGCATGTGGGTGTTCAGTTGTTCCAGCTGGTGTTTAATTTTATTTATAAAGAAATCATATTTACTGATTTCTACAGCATAGTACTTAAGTCTGCATTTACCAAGCAAGCATCAGAGAGTTGCTTTTCAAAATATTCTTTCGGGATAAGTTAGAGGGCTGGATGACGGGGAAGTGTTTCATCTTACAAGTTGAGGATGCACTGTATTCTAGTTTTTCTTCAAGATTTACAATGCTCATATCATATTAAAAGTTCTGATGAGTCCCAAAATAAAGACTGTCTCTTCAGGGGTTGTCTCTGTGATTCTTAAACTCATTTCACTGGGTTTGCTCACTTTTTGCCCCAAATCCTACTAATTTTTCCAAGAATTAATGTTCCTAAACACACTTCAGGAAATACTTTTCTGGTCTGGTATTCTTTGTGCTCCTTTAAATCTCATCTTCATCAAGGAATTGCTTTCTCAGTTGCATGCATCCTAAGTCACTTCATTCGTGTCCGACCCTTTGGACTACAGCCCGCCAGCCTCCTCTGTCCATAGGATTCTCCAGGCAAGAATACTATAGTGGATTGCCATGCCCTCCTCCAGGGGATCTTCCTGACTCAGGGATTGAACTCACGTCTCTCATGTCTCCTGCATTATCAGCTGGGTTCTTAACCACTAGTGACTTCAGGGGGCATTACGTACAGTGGGGGATTTCCTGGTAGCTCAGCTGGTAAAGAATCACTTGCAATGCAGAAGACCCCAGTTCGATTCTGGGTTGGGAAGAATCGCTGGAGAGGGGATAGGCTAATCACCCCAGTATTCTTGGGCTTCCCTGGTGGCTCAGAACACCTCAATGTGGGAGACCTAGGTTTGATCCCTGGGTTGGGAAGATCCCTTGGAGAAGGGCATGGCAACCTACTCCAGTGTTCCTGCCTGGAGAATCCCTATGGACAGAGGAGCCTGGCAGGCTACAAGTCCAAGGGCTTGCAAAGACTCAACATGACCAAGCAACTACGCGCAGCACAGCATAGCACGTACAGTGGACATTAGAATTGTTGGAATATTAAGTACATATAAAAAAGCTGTGCAAAGATGGGTGAAGTCAGTGATATATTTTGTGCATGTCCACAAGACCAATCAATCAAATTTTTTTGTACACTGAATACTAACAGCTAATTATGCTTGTGGTCAAATGCAGCAAGATACCCCTTGTTAAAACTATAGTCACAACACTTGCCCCTTACAAATATCGAGTATGATAGTATTTAACATAGTTCTTCATCCATAGAGACACATGGCTAACATCCATTTAGTTATTTCATCAAAGTATTCAATTGAGAGCTATGGAAAACAATTTGGAAGCTATAAATAGCCACTGAGTTGATATGTGTTAGATCATCATGCTGGCATTGGTCACCCTGAATGTTTGATATGGAAATCTGGGTTATCACATCAGATTTGGGATACTGATTTGATACTAACCAACTCTGTCTAACTAGACTAAAATCTAACACAGAAAACTTCAATTCCTTCTCTTTTAGTCAACCAGGATCTTCCAAATATCTCGTTACCTTCTTTGTCACTTTATCTAGACATATATGGTATTTCTGCACTAGTGATCTTAACTGTTACCAGAAACTTGGATTACAGAGGCAGGAAATGAAATACTGACAAAAAAGTGAGAAAGAAACCTTAGGGGAAAAGCCAACAAAAATATTAAAAAAAGATAAAAACTGAAAAAAAAAAAAAAAAAACCCTGAGTAAAGGGAAAGCAGTTTAGTTTCTGGGGTTGAAAGCATTGAGTAGAAAACATGGAAATGTGTTTTGAACATTCAGAAGAATTATTATACATATTTTATGGAGGAAAAAACTAAAAACAGAGAAGAGACTCCAAAATGCTGTCATATGCAAACAACATACACTAGAAATAAATAACTCCATCTTGCAACTCAACAAAATTAACTGGGTGAAAGTTCTTGGTTTCTTAGAATCCTGAATAACCCATAGGGTTTATATATATATATATATACATATATATATATATATTGCACTTGCTTATGTTTTACAGGCAATTTCAGGACCAAATTTCCAAGAAATACTTTCCTTGGATAAAACTTTTATATTAAAAAAAAATGTACAGTAAGGCAGAGGCTTATTTCTAGCTCCTTTGAGCCTCAGAATTCTGCAGACACCAGTTTACATTGGTGCTGTGATTTTACCGGTTGCTTAACAGGATTTTGCTCCATCAAGCAGGTCCACAGATTAAAAAAAAAAAAAAATGAAGTCACACACTACATCATAGCTGGAAACAACAAAACATTTAAAAGGTCTTTTGTATAACATATTGCAAGTCGCCAGCTGTTTTTCTGATCCACAGAGCAAACCCTGCACTGAAAGACTGCTGGCCAGAAGGCATGCGCTGACATTGATTTGAATCCACCAGCTCTCCCGGTGGATCAGACAGCATCTACGCACTGAAATCAGTATTGCTATCACATACTCATCTGTCGCCTCATGGGACAAGAGCTGCAAGAAATATGAAGGGAAATTGCTCCCGTTAGGGGACAGCTACATTTATTTCTGTTAAAAAAAAAAAGGCCACCACCTACAGTGTGCATGTTAAAAGGATGCCTAACTAAAAAAGAAGCTACTCTTTTCTGCCCAATTATTAATATGCTCAGCAGAATAATACATTATTTCTGCTTCCCAGCTCCACTCTTAGCCTTCCTTGGGGTTGAGCTAACCAAGTTCTTTTCAAGGCCCCGCACAAGTGATTTGTCTCCTCAGAAACTCACACCCAAAGACATTTCAGAAAAATGTCCGCAGTGGCTGCCACTTTTGCCTTTGTGTCCATGTCCATCCTTAAGTGCATACCTGCCAAAGGAAAGACTCTTTCACTCCATGAATCGGATTCAGGGATGTTTCTACATTTTTATTTATTCTCCAATTTCCAGGATGGCCCTTCAGTTTGAAGGACTGCCACTATTTGAGGGAAAGCAATTTCAAATTTTAACTTGATTTTCTAAGCCAAAAATAAAGTGGCTTCACTTGATGGAAAGTGGTGTCATTCTCCTAAGAGTTCATTAGCCCTCTGAGCTTTCATGCTTCCCATGGACAGCAGGACACTGACTCCCAGTAAATGTATGTCAAGCTCAGTAATTCCAAATACCCTGATTTAAGCCTAGCCTCACAGAGAAACACCGCCCTCAATACCAAACCACTTACATCCATCCATCCTTCCATCTATTTATCCAACAGATATTTATTAAGTACCCATTGGTGGTGGTGGTTTAGTCACTAAGTCATGTCCAGCTCTTGCAACCCCCACGGACTGAAGCCCACCAGGCTCCTCTATCCATGGGATTTCTCAGACAAGAAAACTGGAGTGGGTTACTCTGCCCTTCTCCATTAAATACTCATTATGTATTTACTCATTAAGTATTATACTGAAAATATAGCCATCGATAAACAGACAAGACTTCTTCTGTCATAGCATAGAAGGAAGGTATAGCTGTTCATAGGATGTTACCCTTGAAACACTGTGATACAATCATGGTTGTTATTTTTAAAAGCTTTACCTTAATTCTCTGCTTTTCTTAGTGCATTCTATGCAGGAAAATGCTCAGAACAACATCTTCAGTTTAAGAATTTAAAATATATTTAGAAGAGCAAAGATGACACTTGGTCTCAATGCTATAGCCCATCAAATATAAAACAGATAAGAATCTTAACAGAAGAACTCATAAATACATTTAATATATAATACTAACCAGAGTGATGGAAGCATAAACGGTGTCTGCATGATGAATTGTTGACCAAGTATTTCATTCAGAAAAAGGCAAAATAAATTCTTGTGTGTTTCAGATCAGAAAGAAAGCTATCATTAAATGCAAAGCTTGTTTAGCAAAAATAAATTCAATAGTCACAGTAGCAAGAGCCTCTTGGGAATAACAGGTCATTAGAAGCTTTTAAGATTCTCAGAACAGATGACATTCCCTTAGGTCCTTTTCAGTCCCAACTTGGCCCAAGTCATTCTCTTTCTTTGGCTGTTTTTTAAGTCAGTAGGCTGCAGTAAAATATATCTTGACATCATAACCTAAAATATCAGATCAGCTCAATTGTTATGCAAGTAATGTTGCTTTGCAAATGACTGCTGCGAGACGGGATGCTACCAAATGAAGAGGAAAATGCGTGCCACGTCCACTCCCTGCTGCCTGTGGCTTAATCTGAAATAACATCTGTGAAGGAACATGTGACACTTTGATCCAGCAATGCATGTGATGGGCAGAAGTATCTGTAATAAAATTTCTAGTCCAAGGGGATCAGGACACTGCAGCTTTCGCCTCTGCCTGTCCCTACTCTTACCACCCCACCTCTGCCCACCTCCCTCAGGAAAGGGTGTGGGTGGGAGTCAGCTCGCTCTGGAAAGCAGGACTGTACAGTGTTCACCAAGATCAGGATTCCAACAGCAGCCGCGGTTTCCTCCTCTGGGAGCAAGAGTTTAAACCCTCTTAGAATCTCAAGAAGGCTACCAACAAAATGTTTTTTTCTGTGCAAATCTAATCAAAGAAAACACTGAATTAAAAAAAAAAATTACATTATGTAGAGCCTTCCACAGTGGGCTTCCCAGGTGACACAGTGGTAAAGAATCTGCCTGCCAATGCAGGAGACTCAACAGATGTGGGTTCGATCCCTGGGCTGAGAAGATCTCCTGGAGAAGGGAACGGCTACCTGCTCCAGTATTCTTGTCTGGGAAATCCTATGGACAGAGGAGTCTGGCGGGCTACAGTCCATGGGGTCACAAAAGAGTCAGACATGACTGAGTGACTGAGCATACTCATACCCCAGCAGGGCGGTCCAGTGGATAAGACTCTGCCTTCCAATGCTGGGAGTGGTATGGGTTCAATTCCTGCCAGGGGAACTAAGATTCCAAATGCTGCAGGGCGTCACCAAAAAATTTAAAAAGAAATAATTATATGTTGCAATTAGTATCTATGAGAACTGATAATCATGAAGCATAATCTTTTTTCTTTTTTATAATTTATTTGGAAGCATCAAATCATGTATTTAATGAGACTTGCAGAGAATCACAGGAGTTGTTGGGCAACCGATTGATAAAGTATAAAAGAAGAATGGCAGAGGGACAGATCTGAGAAGTATCTCTTGGATGTACATACTCAGGGCATGCCTGTGTCTGCTTTTAAGGATCCTCTTAGGATAAAACACTGGGAAAACATACATGCATATGGATGCAAAAATATCAGAAGAATTCCTCGGAAGTTTCTCGTATTTCCATCATTTCCTGGCATGTGCTGCCAAGATGCCTTTGGGCTTCATAATGTGTCTATTATCATCAACCACTCCTTGTATATTAATAAGAAGATCCAGGCTGCCTAAATGCTGAATGAGGCTTAAATTCATTACAGCCTCCACTTAGTGATAAGCCTATATTTCTGTACTTATCACAGCAGAAGGTCTCAGAAACACCTGGTGCCGGGTGGGCACTCAATTAAAATGATTATCATTTTTGAAAGGAAAAGGATAGAAAATGGGCCTAATGCACAGTGCTTCTTGAGCAGCCATTCCAGGAGGTACTACAGAAGTACCAGAGGAAGACTGTCTGATTCTGTGGCTTCTTCACGGTATTGCAGTGGTCTACCTCGTCCCCAGTCACAATCAGATTAATACAAGGGCATTTGAGCAAACTTCTTGAGAGGATGTACCCCCAAATCCTGTCTCAGGGAATGAATGAAAGAAATGAATTCATGAGTGATCGATAACATTGTGGCAGGCATCACTCCTAATTACAGCTAGGAAAAGATGAAGGGTAGTGAGGGAGGTTTTAAGAGAGGGCTTCTCAGGTGGTTCAGTGGTAAAGAATCTGCCTGCCAAGGCAGGAGATGCAGGAGACGCAAGTTCGATCCCTGGATTGGGAAGAAACCCCGAAGGGGGAAATGACAACCCACTCCAGTATTCTTGCCGGGAGAATCCAATGGACAGAGGAGCCGTGCAGGCTATAGTCCATGGGGTTGCAAAGAATTGGCACAACTGTGAGCATGCACGCATATCCCTTCTGCCCACCCTTCTTGGGGCAGATCTCAGGCACACGGATTGCAGTCTCCGTGCCCAGCAGGAAGTGAAAATGCGGTCAGTGAATCGTCAGTCTTTGTCACGAAGGGAAAGGATTCAAATGTCTAGCCTCTTTTTCTACCTCATTGATGGCTACCACTCTCCAGAGACTCTGCCACCTCTCCAGCAGGTGGCCTCTCCCCCTCAAGTTAGAAGGACTCTCAAACATAAAAGCCAAGTGGGGAGACTTGAATGACAGCAAAGAAAGTGGGAGATCAGAAATTCCTATGGAGGGTGCTTTTTACTGTGCTCAGTGTGTGTTCAGACATGATGAGAGCAGTGAGGTTTTCAATTTAAATTTTCTGAAATAGAACATTGCTATGAAGAGATACTTTTCAGAAAGCCAAGTGCCTTCCATCTATCACCTTGCTGGGTTTCAAAGCGTTCCTGCTCACCATCTCTACATCCCAGGAACTGAGCAGAAGACGGTCTGCATGACCATTCTGCCCATCACCTGCCAATCCAGGAGGAGAATATCCTTACATTCTCACCCAGTCTTGCCTTACTGAGATGACTGTTTTTTTTAGCAGTTCTTTTTAGAATGTTTGACTATCCCGGGGACTCCTCCATCTGCTCCACAGTCTGTCGATTGTCTTCGTTTCTTTACCTTTTGTTCTTTTCAACTTCACAACACCACTGTCTGATATCTTAGTAAAATTCTCTTCTCATAAGCCTCCTGGGAAACTCAAACATTCCATCCCTGTCATGCCTGACCACTCCTCTTTGCTCTGTAACACAAATAACCTGCCTCTTCTCCCTTTGGGCATCACTGCCATTCTCTTTCCTGCTCTTTCTTTTCTGATGGTTCTCAGAATGCTCTTTACCTTCCTCCCCCGACATGGGATGAACCTCAAGAGCCTCAATTCTTGTCCCACTGCATCTCCCTCCCATTTTTCTACCATAGAAATGTCAAGCACCACAGCCATAACCTTCATTTGTCATCTCCTATCTCTCTATCTTCACTGCTTCTAGATCACTGCCCACCCTCAGCTTGAGGGTCCTGCCTTTGCAGTTTTCTCCAAATTGGAGAAGCACAGTACCATTCTCTGGGATGCCTATATTGATATTTCTTTATCTAGAACAGGAATGAATTTAACACTTATTATATATGACTTGACAGTTCTACACGTCTATAGTGGACTACAAGTACATAAAACTCATCTCAAATAAGGTGGTCTTGATACAGATGAAACTAAGCAAGAACTGTCAAGAAGACTCTTGAGAGTCCCTTAGACTACAAGGAGATCAAACAAGTCAGACCTAAAGGAAACCAACCCTGAATATTCATTGGAAGGACCTATGCTATAGCTGAAGCTCCAATATTTTGGCCACCTGATGTGAAGAGCTGACTCATTGGAAAAGACCCTGATGCTGGGGAAGGTTGAAGGTAGGAGGAGAAAGGGGCAGCAGAGGATGAGATGGTTAGATAGCACCACTGACTCAGTGGACACGAATGTGAGCAAGCTCTGGGAGATAGTGGAGGACAGGGGAGCCTGGCGTGCTGTGGTCCATGCGGTCACAAAGAGTTGGACATGACTGAGTGACTGAACTGAACTGAACTGGGTGTTACACCAGCTATTCCCCCATCTGGCTCTCAAGCCTTCAGACTTGGACTGAATTATGCCATCAGCTTTCCTGGGTCTCCAGCTTGCAGATGGCAGAGATGGGACTTCTCAGCCTCCATCACCATGTGAGTCAATCCCTGTAGTAAATCTTTTCCTATACATCTACATCTCTATCTCTATATCCATAACCCTATCTGTCCTATTGGTTCCATTTCTCTGGAGAACCCTGACTGACACACCAGGTCCCTCACCTTTCCTGGGCATCTTTCCAGCATTAATCAAAAGCTTTGTCGAGCCATCCAGCCACATAAGCTCCCTCCCAGCTCAGACTGAGCAGACCACGGTTGGATGGGGGAGGAGGGGGTGCTTATTGTTTCTCCCCGTGCTCTTCTGCTCCCCTCTGAGAGCTCCCCCTACCTCTTCAGGCTTGGATGGAAGAGAGGAGGGAAAGGGCTCCAAGACGTTCCTCCTTGGTCCAGCAGCAGGGTGACCCCAGGGAAGGTTAACTTTGATCACATCAAGCTCTCCGAGGTCCTCAGGGCCTTCCCATGACACTCAAGGGAAACAGCACCATCTTTCATGGTGGCCCACCAGGCCCTCTGAGATCTGGTCCCACTCACCGTTGACCTCATCTTCAACACCCTCCTGCCCCAGCTCACTCTGATCCAGCCACGCAGGTTGATGAGCTGTTGCTGAAATATGCCAGGAAGCGTTCCGCTTTGGGACCTCTGCATGTCTAGTCCCTCTGCCTGGACTACCCTTCTCATAGACACCCACACGACTCACTCCGTCCCCAGCTTAAGCCCCATATTGCTGAATACTTTATTTAAAATTGCACCCTTATGTGATTCTCAACCCAGAACTTTCTGTGTTTCTCCATGGCCCTTTTCACTTTCTGACGCACCATACCATCAACATTAACTTTGCTTATCTTTCATTCTTATGTATTGAAGAGGACAGTGCGATTCAGTACATAAATTCTAACATCTTACTGACTGGAAGTGAACTAAGATAATACATTTAAACAAAATGTGCGATGAACTATGCAAAGTTGGAGGACTTCTTGGTGGCTCAGTGGTAAAGAACATGCCTGCGATGAAGGAGACACAGGTTCCATCCCTCTGGAAGATCGCCTAGAGAAGGAAATGGCAACCCAATCCAGTATGTTTGCCTGGGAAACCCTAGGGACAGAGGAGCCTGGCGGGCTACAGTCAGTCCATGGGGTTGCCAAGAGTTGGACACAACTTAGCGACTAAACAACAACAAAGCAAAGTTGGTCCATTTATATTAATAAATAAGGCATAAATAAGCCCGATCACCTTTCTTTGCTCTAAAACACTTTTATGGCCACGATCCACCTGTTTATACCTCTTTCCTCTCAACTTACTACACACATTCTCCCCTCCAGAGCCACACACTGACTCAAGCACATTATTAGTAACCTTCTTTTCTAGTCTTTTTCTCACACTGCTTTTTTCCTCTCCTAAAATATTTTTCCACTTTCTCTCTGCTTATCCAAATACTAAATTTTTTTAAGGACTTCCCAAGGTTCCTCTTCTCTATGAAACAGGAAAGTGAACAAATATTCATGAAGCACATACTATATACCAACAAAAATAATGACACATTGTTTTGTTTAATTCTCTCAACACTCCTGTCATGTAAGTATTACTATTTCATTAAGTGCTCACTGCACTCAAGTAACTTGCCCAAGGAAGGTTCTATGACTATCAGGGCTGGGATCCAAATGCAGTCTGAAAACCCTAAGTACCACACATATTCTGTGTGGCCATGAAACTTTCGACCCCTACTCTTCAATGATTTCTCTGAACCATATTTCAAATCCCACACCTCGACGTCACAGTGGTTCAGTTTATGACTTTCTGACTTTATAATGATGTGAAGGCGATATGCATTCTGTAAAAATGATACCTCAAATTTGGAATTTTGATCTTTTCCGAGGCATTGAGCCATGTTCCCAGCCAGCCAAGCCATCACGAGTGTAAACAACTGATGCACTTACAACCATTCTGTACCCAGACAACCATTCTGTTTTTCACTTTTGGTACAGTGTTCAATACATTGCATGAGATCCTCAGCACTTCATTATAAAAGAGGCTTTGTATTGGATGATTTTGCTGAACTGTAAGCTAATGTAGGTGTTCTAAGCACATTTAAGGTAGGTTCAGCTACACTATGATGCTTAATAGTTTGGGTGTATTCAATGTAGTCCTCATAAATTGAGGGAGATCTGTATTGTCTTGGGCTTGTCTCTCTCATTGTTGTTTAACTTTGTATGTGCACTTGCAGAGCTCATGACTCTGATGCTTCCTGTTTCCCTGGAACTAGCCCAGTGTTCCTCTTTAACACTGGTAGGATGCCCAGAGCCCATGAAGGAGGAGTCATTATCGAGCTGAAAGGGGAACTTGAAGCACTGAACTCTGAAAAAAAAATAGAGAGGCTACACTGGAGGAAATGATCCCTAAGTTCAAACAAGGCAGATAAGAAAAAAAGATAAGAATCAGACTGGATTTCCTGATTTGGAGTAATATCATTTAAACTTTTAGTGAAAGAGACTTTAGTGGGCTACTGGAGATAGAAACCAGATTCCTGTGAATTCAAGAGTGAATAATATGTGAGGAAATGGAAATGGCAAGAATAGAATACTCTTTCCAGAGTATTTATTTTTGAGAAGTGGAGAGAAATTGTATAGCATCTGAAGGGAGAAATATTTAAGGACAGGGGACATAAGAGGAGAGAGGAAAGGGAGGGGAAGAAGGAAGGAAGGAAGTTAAGATGTAAAGAAGGAAGGAAATAAGGAAGGAAGGGAGGGAGATGAATGGCCTGCAGTAATAATTATGATAATAGGATTTTTTGCTTATGTTTCTAGAATTCCATGAGATGTTTGCCTTGAGGCTATTATGATTTAGAGTATACTGAACATGTGACCTTTCATTAGTTAATGTGCTCTCAAATCCCTTTGCCCAAACTCTCCAATTAAAAAGACTTGAATTATTTAAATTTTTTGAAAAACACTGTATATAATAGGATTTTCTTTTGTATGTTCAGCTTTTTGCTTTTGCCTTTCATAAACGTGGAAAAGGAGAATTTATATATGGTAACGCAGCTGACTTTGGTATCCACTGTTTCCTGAGGACTCAAGAATAAGGTCACCATCACAAGATCAAGTTTAGGAGCCATCACGGAGAGCAAGTTCAATATCTTGGACTATTGTGAGTAGTGCCAAGGAGGGGGCAAAGATATACCCATTTGAATACAGAGTTCCAAAGAATAGCAAGGAGAGATAATAAAGCCACCCCCAGTGATCAATGCAAAGAAGTAGAGGAAATCAATAGAATGGGAAAGACTAGAGATCTCTTCAAGAAAACTAGAGATACCAAGGGAACATTTCATGCAGACGGGATCAATAAAGGTCAGAAATGGTATGGACCTAGCAGAAGCAGAAGATATTAAGAAGAGGTGGCAACAATACACAGAAGAAATATACAAAAAAGATTTTCATGACCCAGATAACCACGATGGTGTGATCACTCACCTAGAGCCAGATATCCTGGAATGCAAAGTCAAGTGGGCCTTAGGAAGCATCACTATGAAAAAAGCTAGTGGAGGTGATGGAATTCCAGTTAAGCTATTGCAAGTCCTAAAAGATGATGCTGTGAAAGTGCTGCACTCAATATGCCAGCAAATTTGGAAAACTCAGCAGTGGCCCCAGGACTGGAAAAAGTCAGTTTTCATTCCAATGCCAAAGAAAGGCAATGCTAAAGAATGCTCAAATTACTGCACAATTGCAGTCATCTCACATGCTAGCAAAATAATGCTCAAAATTCTCCAAGCCAGGCTTCAGCAGTACATGAACGATGAACTTCCAGATATTCAAGCTGGTTTGAGAAAAGGCAGAGGAACCAGAGATCAAATTGCCAACATCCATTGGACTGTCAAAAAAGCAAGAGAGTTCCAGAAAAACATCTATTTCTGCTTTATTGACTCCACCAAAGCCTTTGGCTGTGTGGATCACAACAAACTATGGAAAATTCTTCAAGAGATAGGAATACCAGACCACTTGATCTGCCTCTTGAGAAACCTGTATGCAGGTCAGGAAGCAACAGTGAGAACTGGGCATGGAACAACAGACTGGTTCCAAATAGGAAAAGGAGTAGGTCAAGGCTGTATATTGTCACCCTGCTTATTTAACTTATATGCAGAGTACATCATGAGAAACGCTGGGCTGGAAGAAGCACAAGCTGGAATCAAGATTGCCGGGAGAAATATCAATAACCTCAGATATGCAGATGACACCACCCTTATGGCAGAAAGTGAAGAAGAACTAAAGAGCCTCTTGATGAAAGTGAAAGAGGAGAATGAAAAAGCTGGCTTAAAGCTCAACATTCAGAAAACTAAGATCATGGCATCTGGTCCCATTACTTCATGGCAAATAGATGGGGAAACAGGGGAAACAGTGACACATTTTATTTTCTGGGCTCCAAAATCACTGCAGATGGTGATTGCAGCCATGAAATTAAAAGACACTTGCTCCTGGGAAGGAAAGTTATGACCAACCTAGACAACATATTAAAAAGCAGAGACATTAGTTTGCTAACAAAGGTCTGTCTCGTCAAAGCTATGGTTTTTCCAGTAGTCATGTATGGACGTGAGAGTTGGACTATAAAGAAAGCTGAGTGCCGAAGAATTGATGCTTTTGAGCTGTGGTGTTGGAGAAGACTCTTGAGAGTCCCTTGAACTGCAAAGAGATCCAACGAGTCCATCCTAAAGGAGATCAGTCCTGAATATTCATTGGAAGGACTGATACTGAAGCTGAAACTCCAATACTTTGGCCAGCTGATGCGAAGAACTGACTCATTTGAAAAGACCCTGATGCTGGGAAAGATTGAGGGCAGGAGGAGAAGGGGACGACAGAGGATGAGATGGTTGGATGATATCACTGACTCAATGGACATGAGTTTGAGTAAACTCTGGGAGCTTGTGATGGACAGGGAGGCCTGGCGTGCTGCGATTCATGGGGTCGCAAAGAGTCGGACATGACTTGAGCGACTGAACTGAACTGACTGAAGGAGTGGGCAGCCAGTCATCCTTCCTTTGAATGCCAACATGGTTAGAGGAACCTGAAGAGGTGAGGTGTAGGGTTATCCATGATGAGCATGATTTACCAGTTGCCTTGTTTTTAAAGGAACAGAGGCAAGAAAGCTGGAGTACATACAGTAAGCCCGTGCATGATCTATAACCTGGCATCCACACAGCATATTTATGGGTCCTTGGGGGATGGAAGCCAAACTCTGATATCATTACCTCTTCAATACGGCAAAGGTTAAAGTGCTATACCTAATGTAACTTTGCAGTTTTATACGACAAAGATGTTGGGGGTATGTTACTTAACGATCATACTTTGATTTAAAGATACAAGCAGTATGCTTAGGGCCCTGCCTTGGTCTCCAGCAGCATGAGCTGCAGCCGTAAAACATGGGCAGTGACAGATGGTTATTAGCACAAGGAAACCTCCTAAAGGGCTCGAACAGGCTCAGAAGGTTCACAAAATGAACCAGAATCAGTGAATTCCCAAAGTTTAGAGGGAGCACCAGAGGGCAAGGGGATTAATGGGAGACAATCGGGAAACAAAGGTCAAAAAGCTGCAGGTAACACATTCCCAATTTATTAAACAGCCTCTAATTAGGATTAGTCTGGGGCAAGTGAACAGAGGCATAGCTCTGTCAATAGCTCACACTGGAATTCTGCTTAAAGAAAACGTAAAATTATAATAATAAAAAGAAAGAAAGACAAATGTTACATCCTAGAAACCTTCAAATGTCTGGAAAAATTTTATAGAAACAAAAAGCGAACCTAAAAACCATGGTAGAAGGGCATATTGTTTCAGCCAGTTGAATTAAGCTGTTCTTATGAAATCACAATTTTTTTCAGTCTTCCATCTCCTTGGACATTCCCTATGTAAATAATGCTGACAGCTTTTAATTTTAAAAAATTAACCGTAAGAATTAAAATGACTATGGGGGTTCCCCAGCATTCCCCTACTGATTGTTATTCTGAAGCAAGAGAGAGCTGAACAACAGGGAATAGAACATATTCTTGCTCCAAGTGCTCCTAAATGTAGTCTGTTTAACATGTATGTATTCATGATATTTATATATAAACACACACAATTTCCTCTAATTGCAACTTAAGAAGAATAGGTCCCCAGTAGAAAACTACAGTAGAAATTGGAAAGGGATATAAATTATTCTTGAATCAAAATGTTCACACAGGAATTAAACAAATACCCCAAAAAACAAGCTTTTCTCCATTAATCTACTTTCTCACCACAGGAAGGCTGGGAGTATCTTTTAACATCAGGACAGGTACCAGATGATTAATTAGAAAAGGCCTTGGAGAAATTGCAGAATAGTGTCTAATAATAAAAATACTTTTCATCTGCAAAGAAATTAAAGTGATAGTGGCTCATGCTTTCAACACCAGAGCTGGGCAGCTGGTGGAGAGAAACCGCAGAGGTTACCCAGCATCAGGCATCCCAGGAAACAGTTAAGAAGGCACAGGGGAACTTTATTACTGCTACTTCGTTTATATCTAAGAGAATGGGCAGGAGGCTGGGGCTGAATCACAAAGGAAAACACTGTAGCACAAAGCAGTGTCTTTGAACTTTAAAGAGGTATAGTATAAACAGCAATGGAACAGGGAATCAAAACATAGGAAAAACATATAAGAAAAATTGCTGTTAATTAAGGTCAAACAGTAAACAGAATACATAAATACAATGCCAGTTATTTTCCATAAAAGTAATATCACATATAAAGTCAAATACAAATGAACTCAATACTGTAAGAAGGAAGGTGTCTTTCTTTTAAATACAGTTTGTAAGAGGCAATGTTTTAACATTCCACAACTTAAAATGTTTTTCTTAATGGCCTGAATTCCAGTTAACAAAGTTTACCAACAGCCCAGTCATCAACAAGATGGCCTGGAAATAGAGTTGTCTCTTCAAGGGTCTGAAATGATCTAAAGTTTCAGAGATCTAGAGCTTTCCAGTCCTGTGTCCGAAGCATTTTGGTGGTGGTGGATATACAAACTGCTATGACTTTTGTGGGTTTGGAAGCTGCACCTGGATTAAGCCTCTGTGTTCTCATATCATTTTTCACCAAGGTGACAGAAAAGGAGAGGTCCCGAGAGGTCCAGTGCTCCAAGGACAACAAACGAAACAGCGTAACTTCCAATAGATTGAATGAATCTGCTCACTGGTGGCAGTGACCAGGGTGACAAAGCATGTCCAAAAAAACCCAGAAAATAACAAATAAACCCAAAACTTGGCTGGTCAATATTAAAAAGGAACTATCCACCTGCAGTCCAGGAGACCCTGGTTCGATTCCTGGGTTGGGAAGATCCCCTGGAGAAGGGATAGATTACCCACTCCAGTATTCTTGGGCTTCCCTGCTGGCTCAGAGGGTAAAGAGTCTGCCTGCAATGTGGGAGACCTGGGTTCGTCTCTGGGTTGGGAAGATCCCCTGGAGAAGGAAATAGCAACCCATTCCAGTATTCTTGCCTGGAGAATTCCATGGGCAGAGGAGCCTGGCAGGCCCCTGTCCATGGAATCACAAAGATTCGGACACCACTGAGTGACTTGCACCTTTTTTTAACTTTTTTACCTGGAGAATTGCATACAGGTATAAAAATATCATGGTGCTTCTGTTCTTTGCTCTATTTTTCTTTAAAATAAGCCCAGAAGAACACTAAACATCCTTAGGTCAGAATTTGAGCTCTATGCATACAGCAGATGTTCAATAAAGATTTTTTTAATTAAAAAAATGAATCTCTTCTTTGAAAAAACAAAGTTTAGGTCTTTGAAGTAAGTCTATGGGAAACTCTAACACAAAGGGATACACAGAAGTAGGTGAAACTTTATTGAATTCCAGCTATAGTGTGAAAATGCTAAAATATCACACTGGCATACAGAAAAAACAATCCATATAAGGGATCTGAAGAATAGGAGGCAGGAAAGCATAATTTTGGTGTTCCCTGAGTTACAGAGCTTACATAACAAAGATCTGTCTGCTGAACACTGGAAGCTGAAGAATCTTGGAGAACTTGGAGATGGTAATGACCAGTCAGTTCAGTTCAGTTGTTCAGTGGTGTCCGATTCTTTGCAGCCCCATGGACTGCAGCACGCCAGGCTTCCCTGTCCATCACCAACTCCAGGAGCTTACTCAAACTCATGTCCATCGAGTCAGTGATGCCATCCGACCATCTCACCCTTTGTCACCCGCTTCTCCTCCCGCCTTCAATCTTTCCCAGCATCGGGGTCTTTTCAAATGAGTCAGTTCTTCACATCAGGTGGCGAAAGTGTTGGAGTTTCAGCTTCAGCATCAGTACTTTCCACTAAAAAGTTTGTTATGTGATTTGTCATTGACACTGCTTTATCTCACACTGCAGACAGGCTAGTCTCTAAAGACAATCAGACAGGATGGCCCCAAAGTGAGGAAGAACCACAGAAAACACAACTGCTATTGGAAAAATTGATGTGGGTGCATAATCATTGTTTTATTTTACTCTCCTTTTAATGGCTGCTCAGGAAATACAATTCTAAAAATACTGTTCTCTCCAGCTTAACCAAATTATATATTTTATTGCCCAGTGACTTAAGCACTAAATGTTACCGAAAGGGCTAATTTAAGACCTGAATTTATTTTAATTAGTCTTTGTAATACTGCAGCGGACTTGAGAATGGTTATAGGCTACCTGTGCTGATTAAGAATCTCAATGAAGTCCCAAACATTTTACATGGCTAGAGAAGACCATTTAAAATAATACAAAGAGAAAGTGGAAACCAGAGGAAGATGGGAAAGAAGGAAGCTGGCTGGTTTGTTTTCGGACGTGCTCTGCGCACACAGGCAGCCAGTTACGGCGGGGTCGTGGTGCGGTATTAATAACCGACAGCTGTTGTTAACTCCTACGTTAGAGTAGATAACCTTACTGGGATCCATACCCAGGTCCTGGGCTGCAGAGTAATGAGTCCCCCTGGAATGAGAGCTTCGGCCTTCTTTGTTGTAACTATCGATCTACTGTACAGTCCTGATGTGATTTAGATGAGGGAGGAAGAGATAATGGCATTGATTATTCTATTTAGGAAGCAGACGAAGACAGAACTCAGGTACAATACACGAAGAGAAAAAAAACCCCACTCAATCACTCCTTGTCTTTTCTTTGCAGTTCAAGGCGATGCAGGTAATCACAGTGACAGGGGAATACATCTTGATAAACATGTAGGTTTGAATTTCAGGGACACTTTGGTGGAACAAAACCATAACACTGCTTTTGCAGCTTCGGCGTTTTAAGGACTGTGTATCGCCGTCCTGACGAAGCCCTGGATGGTGGCTTACCAGGGAGGGGTGAGCCTGAGGGGCCCAGCGAGAAGAAATCTTCCTCAGTTGACATCATACTTTCTAACTTCATTGGGTAAAAATGTCTTTGATACAAAACTGGACTCTGTAATGTAAGGAATGAGATTTAGCCCACCTACTCCATTCAGTCTAGTTCAAAGGTAGGATGGGGCTTGGGTATGTGCCCAGGGCACATTTGGCAGTGTCTGCAGGCATTTTGAATTGTCAAGACTGAGTGATGGTACTCCTGGTATAGAGTGTCATCCTACTCTGCCCCTGCTATGCTAAAAACCAGGGATGGTGTCAAATATGCTATGATACCCAGGACAGCCTGCCACAACAAAGAATTATCCAGCCCAAAGTGGCAAGGGTGCCAAGGCTGAGAAACCTTGGTCTAGTTTATTTCACAATAGGATTATCTAGAATTTAAAAAATATTTACCAAAAAGCTCCTCAAATGCCTAATAGTTTGCCTTGGGACAAGAGTCCAACAGAAAAATAAAACTGAAAAGCATTTTGTGATGTACTTTTTGCCTAGGCCTTATCCAGCTCCTATGGCCTGACTCTTAGCTACTTGAAACCTGCTTAAACTGCAGTAAATCACCGCTGAGCGCTCCTGTTGGGTCTGGCAGCTGTATTTTGGGGAGAAAATTAAGAGGTAGAGTAATAGCCTTGGCTTCCACTGGGTTGATAGTCCAGGCTTGAATAACAGTAAATAATAGAACAGGGTAAATTTAGAATGTCTTTCATGTGACAAGCAGAGAATAAGAGGGAAAGAAGAGGAACTGTGTCATGACATTATGGAATTCAGAGTCAGAGAAACAGGATCGTATCTGTTCCAATAAGCCACCATGTGGTAAAGTGGCCATGAACTTGGGCCCTTCAGGTGGATAAACCTGGCTATAGCACATATAAGCCGTGTAATGCTGAAGCTCTGTGAATGTGGATTTCCTCATCTGTTAATGATATCTTCCTGACAGAGCTGTGAAGACTTTGTAGCACACCACAATTATTTTTGTCTGTCAATTACCGTTTTCCAGATGAGAAAACAATAGTTCAGCAGGGTAGGTTAAAGGTCAAGTGCCCAGTCAAACAGCGAGTTCGGAAAAGTCAGAGATACAACTGAAATCTGGTCCAAGGTCAGGGCTCCACCCGTAATGTAGATGTGCCCCACATCTCCTTCCTTGGATTCTCATTAACACCACCATCTGCATTAACAGTGAAGCACATCTACATGCAGCATGAGCAGGTACATTGGAGGGTGCAAACAGGGTAAGACAACAGGATTCCTAGTGTCATCGTGTAGAAGTGTGAAGGGAATATGGTTTGGGGTTACCTATTTGGCCTAGGCTAATTTAGAGCTGAGATGGTCTTTGAACTGGGCTCTGAATGGTCAGGAAAGGGGGTGGGAATGGAGCAAGGAAGCCCTGAGTCTCTGGAAACAGTAAAAAGGGAGTGTTTGGGGAGCTTGTAGCTGAGCAGAGGATTACAGGTTTCAATAGGATGTTCTATATTCTGTCTGTTATGAATGGAAATACCTTATGTTGATCTAAGACTTCACACTTTACAAAGCATCCCCACCTCCCCTACCGTCACTGCCCCTCTATCACAATGCAGTGAACATTTATTGAGTGCTTGTGGTGTACCAGGACCCACTCTATCACAATGCAATGAACATTTATTGAGTGCTTGTGGTGTACCAGGACCCACTCTATCACAATGCAGTGAACATTTATTGAGTGCTTGTGGTGTACCAGGAGCCATGTTAAGCAGTTTACATGAACCATATCATGTGTTTTTAAGAAAAAACTCCATGAAGAAGATCCTTAAATTGCAAGGAAGGAAATTAGTATTTATTATGAAGCAACTAGTGTAAAGAGATTTAGTGACTTGCAGAAATTACGCACCAGTTAATGGAAAGCTTTGGCTAAACTGGGATATTCTGACACTATGCTTCCAGTGCTCTCTTAATTAATAGTTAGGTACCTGTCTTATATCTCTCCCTTTCCTCCTTGTACTTTTGTACTTTTCTAGATTATAAATTCTCTGAGGGTCAGGACTATTGGTATTTGTATCCTCTAAAACTTGGGTTGCAGTGGGAGGTAGGGGTAGAGATTTAAGTGTGTAGGACAGAATTAAGATTTAAGAAATGTTGGTGGAATTTAATGAAGATAGTTTATTTCAAGGGAGAGGAAAGATCCCCTGGGGAGGGGAATGGCTACCCATACCAGTATTCTTGCCTGGAGAATTCCATGGATAGAGGAGCCTGGTGGGCTACTGTCCATAGGGTCACAAAGAGTTGGACAGGACTGAGCATGTAACACTTCCACACTTTCACTTTCAAGGGAGTGCTCTCAAAGTACTTACAAAGTGATGTTTCTCTTCTCACTGAGAAGTGGGGCCTGTTTCCACCCGGTGAACACAGATGGGCTTGTGACTACAAAGGAAGAGATACTATACAACTTCGGAGAGTAGGCTGTAAAAGTGATGCAGCTTCTACCGTCTCACCTGGCATTTGGGCTCTTAGGACCCCTGCGACACAATGAGGAAGGGAAGTGAAGTCAAAGTCGCTCAGTCGTGTCTGCCTCTTTGCGACCCCATGGACTATAGTCCATAGAATTCTCCACTCCAGAATACTGGAGTGGGTAGCCTTTCCCTTCTCCAGGGGATCTTCCCAACCCAGGGATCAAACCCAGGTCTCCCACATTGCAGGCGGATTCTTTACCAGCTGAGCCACAAGGAGGAAGTAGAGATCACCTATAGGTGTTCCAGCTGAGAGTCCCAGCTAAGAAATCAGTGGACAGCCAAAGTCAACTGCCAGATACTTGAGCGAGAAGTCCTGTGAGGTGACTCCAGTTTTTAGCCACTGTCTGGTCACAACCACATGATAGACCCCAAGTGCGAAACCCTGGCTGAACCCCTTCAAACCCAAGACCATAAGAGATAGTATTGTTTTTGCCACTTAGTTTATGGGATGATGTTTTATACAGCAACAAATAATTGGAACAACTAGTTCACTTACTTCCTACACTATGTTCACTTTTATAGGTTTAAAACCTTATTGTTTAAAGTTTTATATTGATATATATATAATATAAATACATTACATAGAAGAGGGCAGTGATGTATAAAAGCTTTAAAAAGTTGCCAATCTATCTCTCTATATATAGATAGGATTAGAGCGATAGCATCTGAAAGTACACTTTAGGCAGTTCCAAATCCTGCATTCTAATTTCTCAGATTTATTTTCAAACTTTGCATTTCTGCTGACATTCTTGTATCTTTCTTTCTTTTTGCTGAAGTTGGTTTTTAATGATAATCTTACTGCTTCTGGGCAATTACACTCTGAGTTCTGAGATTAGCAGTGGAAGTGGCATTAGATGGATCTCATCATATTCAGGTAGCTGAACACCCAAGCAAATCACACTGTGAACTGTCACCCTTACTGCTGATAAATATCTTTAATCCCATTCAAATATATTCCACTTCCAAGGCTATTCATAACATGGTTTGTCCTCTATCATCAATTCTATTCATGCAGGTTGCCAAAGCTCCCCACATTATTCTCCCTCCTTTCAATAAATTATCAGAATATAATTAGTAATATATCAAAGAGGTACTTGACCCAGGTACCCACCTCCTTCAACAAAGCAGATTAAAAACACCTCTAACATATAACATAAAGACATAGACAAAGTCATATATGGGCTCAATGCAATTCATGGGGTCACGTGAATTGGATTCAGAGAAAAGATTTCCCTCCCTGTAAATTGGGCTCAATCACCTAAATGGTAGAGCAAGTGAAAGAGAAATAGCATTAAGGACATTTTCATGTTGGTATAAAGCTCAAGCCAGCAAAATGAACTTCAGTTTATGATGCTGGGTCCAGATTGGTTATGACATAGCACAGCCATTATCGGACTCCTAGAAAGAATTTCTAATGATAATTTAACCCTGCAAATTAAGTCCTCAGACATTTCACTGGCTCCTTGTCTAGTTGCTCCATAGTGAAAAAATGCCGTTGTTCAGTTGCTAAGTCATGTCCAACTCTTTGCAGGGTTAATATGCTTTCTAGGTATGTCATAGCTTTTAGTATGAAAAAGCAAAAAGTTAAAAAATAACACTCAGATAAAGTATACCCACATGAGCCTGGCCGGCTATAGTCCATGGAGTCACGAAGTGTTGGACATGACTTAGCGACTAAACAGCAATAAAAGAAGATCTAAATGGCAGTTAGATATGAGAACATGGACTGCTGAGCCTTAGAGTTAAACATGACATTCAGTTTCTGCTCTGAAGAAGTTCACCATCTAGATGTATTCGATTAATGTGCCAGGGCAGCTGTAACAAAGTACCGCAGACTGGGGGGCTTAAAAACAGAAATTTATTGTCTCACAGCTATGGAGCCTAGAAGTCTGAGATCAAGGTGCAAAAAAATTTTGTTGCTTGATCAAACCTTAGTCAGGTTCCTAAACCTTCTCCCTCTCCACACTCCTTGTAAAATCCAGTTCTAGCAAGGACTCCACCAAGTCAGTTTAACCAGAATCCCCGACCCCTGATATGTGATCAGGCCCCCCACCCTCTATCACCCAGGTGATTTATGATCACTCTGGACTGTCTTCAACAAGAATCCTGCTAGGTTGATTTAGCCAGAACCCCCTTATCCATTGGTACATAATTCCCTTTTCTAATGATATAAAATTCATTTTGCATTATGAAGTGTAAAATTTCTTTTATGGGGAGAAAGATATTCTCTCTTTAAAGATTAATTCTCCCCAAGAAGTCTTTTATTAGGTAATTCTGCTATTGTAGTTCAAGAAGTACTCTTGTTCTTGTTCTTAAACAGTTCATCAAAATTCAGAAACTTCAGGCAACCCAGATTTCACTCCAGTTGATGAATCTGAAAGATTCTGTAGTTGGTACTCTAATTGGACATCTAGGACAGGATTCATCACAAATTAAAGGAAAAACTGGTGTTTTGTTTTTTCCTCCCCAAAATGTGGTTCATCAATCTCTTTTTAAAAGAGAAGGTCACCATTTCCCATTTCCCATCTTTTCTCAGGCAAATTGCTATCCTACTTTGGGGATACTTAATGGGCCAGTCATAGCTACCCAAAATGTACAAATGCAAAATGAGCTGATGATAATGTCTTCCACTTAGCAGTATCTTCTCTGCTCTTAAGCACTGCACTGTGTTTGAATTTGAGACTTGTTAAAAACAAAAACAAAACAAAACAAAAATATATATATACATGTATTCTTTTGGATTTTTTTATTTTTGTTTGCTTTTTGAGAATTTCGTTTTAGTTTGACCTGCAGTACTTGCTTTCTCTTGGAAAACTTAATATTTGGCTTCATTTTAGGCATCATTTGTATACAAAAAAGGATTGAGATAAAACTGTGGCCACTTTCCTTAATCTTGAAACAACTAACTGCTTACTTATCAGTCTTCTCCACCCCCAGCTGTTGGTCTACTTCATAGATTCCCCAGCATAAGAACATTATCTATTTAAATCAAATCCTTTTTTTTTTTTTTTGAATGGCGCTGCAAACTGCTTTTTTTGTATAAGTCCATTACTGTGAAATTGGAAGGACGGGTGCTGAAGCTGAAACTCCAATACTGAGACCACCTGATATGAACAGCCGCCTCATTGGAAAAGATCCTGATGCGGGGAAAGACTGAAGGTAGAAGGAGAAGAGGGCGACAAAGGATGAGATAGATGGTTGGATGAAATCACCGATTCAATGGACATGAACTTGGGCAAACTCTGGGAGATGGAGAGGGACAGGGAGGCATGGTGTGCTGCAGTCCATGGGGTTGGAAAGAGTTGGACTCACTTGGCAACTGAACAACAACAAAAATGACTGTGAAAAAGACATTGTTGATGAAATGTGTGATCCTCTAGAATTTAATTGGAAAAGGGTACAAGAAATTCATAATTTGACATAATTTGCTGACATTAAACAAACTGACTTTTAAATAAAAGTTTATAATTATTTTCAATCTAAATATGGGGGAAGATAATAGTTTTAATACTGGAAAAGCATCTTTCTGTTTCCTTAAATTCTTACTCCCTTCTATAAACAAAGGGAAGTCTAAGATGTGTGTATGGTTACACTCAGTCTTGTCCAACTCTTTGTGATCCCATGGACTATAGGCCATCAGACTCATCTGTCGGTGGACTTTTCTAGGCAAGAACACTGCAGTAGGTTGCCATTTCCTCCTTCAGGGGACCTTGAAGTGCATCCTTTTGAATTTCTTTAATGAAGATACATAGACAGAGATTTCTCTCTACTTTTGTTTGTTTAACAATATCTTTGACTTCTTTCTTAAAAGCGTTTTCATGGAGTGTACAACTGTTGGTTGGCTAATTCTCTTTTAATACTTTTAAGATACTGTTGCATTGTTTCTGGGTTCCTTTGTTTCTACTCAAGAGATATCAGTATAACTGTCATTCCCTTGTTGTAATTGACCTTTTTCTCTTTGTCTGTAATCTTTTTGGCTTTGGTGTTTTATAGCTTCACGATGACCCTTCAAAGAATGAATTTCTTTGTATTTATTGTTTTAGATTTCCAGGGCTTCCTGACACTGAGCATTAGTATTTTATCCACTTTTTACATTCTTCCCTCTTTGGGCTCCGATTATGCTGTTAGTTCTTATTTGATCCTGTTTTTCAACTTTTGCTTTATATTTTCCACCCTCTTGCTTCTCTGTGCTGTAATCTGATATTTTTCTTTTAATCTATTTCTCAGTTTTCTAGTCCCCTCTTCAGCTGTGTCTAATTCTCTGTTGATTTCAGTTTCATTCAACATTTTCTTTTTTTAATTTTCATAAGTTCTATTTAATTCTTTTTCAAATATCTATGGTCATTTAAAAAATAGTTTCTTGCTTCTGGGATACATTTCAAAGTCCATTTAAACATACTAAACATACTAAAACATAGTTTTAGTAAATATGTAGTAAATAGTAAATAAATGTAAATGTAGTAAATAGTAAATATGTAGTAAATAGTAAATAAAACATATTTAAAACATAGTTTTAAAACATACTAAACATACACATTTTTATATTTCTGATAATGGTGGTATCTGAAGTCTTTATGAAGCCTTGTTTGTTTATATGTTTAGGTTCTCCACTATAAGGTCATTATTTCTTTATACTCTCCATGACATTTCCCAACCTTAGATGGCAGGTGAGTTTCCACAGAGGATTTGCATTTGTCTGTGCAAAGTTACTGAGGAAATCTTCAAATTCAATACTCCTGTAAAGTACATTTCCAACTTGAAGTTTATAAATGATTGGAGAGTGGGAATCTAGGTTGTGATCTCATTTGATGTCTGGTGTTATTACAGAGATTCAGGGGGAAACATTTTCCTTTAGGTATGAATTTTCCTGTTTTATGCAGACAGGTAATTTTCCTTGGCTAAGGATAAATGTTGAAGGGCTACATTATTTCTGTTTGCCTTTATACTTTATGTTGGAAATATCACTATTAGATTCACCATCCTGGGAGAGACCCCCTTAGTCTATAACTCTCATTCACCTTGAGATCATAAACTCCAAGATCAACTTAAGCAAACATCCTCAGTGTATATGCTGGCTTCCATCATCAGCTCACATCTTTGTTTTCTTCTTCAAGTCGTTTTCGGTATCTGTGAATTTTTAACATTCGTACTATCTCATGTAAGCCTTCAAAGCTTTTTAAAAAGTCCATGATTTTAAGTTCTTCTCAAAGGAAGGCTCTATTCAGAGTGTGTCATCTGTGATCATCGATGATATTGTCTAAACCTTGGAGTTCTTTTGAAGGCTGGGGAACCATATGTAGATTTAACATTATTTAGTTTATTAAAATAATTACAACTTTCTAAAATTGTAAAGTATATATTGGCTGCTAATGTCATTCTGTGGCTTGGGTCTTAATTACATGAGACTGTCAATTTTCATTTGCATAAGGATAGGAAATAATGATTATTTGATCCTGCTAGTTCTTTAGGCTTTTAATAAGTGAGGCCTCATTGTATAATTTGTTTTCAAAAGCCTAAACCAAGCAAGGTTTTAAACACATTGCTAATGTTTACTGAGTCATACAGAAGTTTAAAAAATAGGGGAGAAAATGCTAGAAATAAAAAAGGCTTTATATCCTTTAAGATGAATTATTGTTTTCTTTCTTGGTACATGAAAGAGTTTTCTCTGTGTGAAATTTAGAAGTTCTCATAAACATTCCTTCTCTACATGTTGACATAAGAATAAAATAAATGAAGAGCAACAGTAATCTCCCAAGGAATCACAGTTCAGCATGAAAATGGGAAATAAAACTTCCAGTCTAACATTTAAGAGACTTGGGTTCCATATAAAGGACTTGAGCCTTTGGAGAGTTTTTTTTTTTTACTGAGACAATGCCTGTCTCAAGTGGGGGCTTTGGTGTGAAAGATCACAAGACATCATTTCTTCAGTTTAATAATCCATTTAATACCATCTTTCAATCCCATTTCATGCTCAGTAAAGCAAGAATAAGTGAACCTTTTGCTGACACTGGTTTTGTGGAAGAGCTTTTGTTTATAAAGCAGTGGTGACATGATCTTATCTTGGGCCATCATTATTGGTTTTGCTTCTCTTCCCCATCCAAATAATGCCTTCCTGTGATGTGTGCAGTTTTCTCATAGCAGTGACTCCTGTCCTAGGCTGAAGTGGAGACATGTCTCAACTTTCTGCCTCAAGCATTTGTTCAAGTGTTCACCTTTTCAACCATCTCTGAATGCTAAGGAGGAAAGATAAATTCAACTGCTTGAACATGAACAATGGTGAGGAGAGCCCTGTGAAACTTCCAGCAGATGCGCAGCGCATACTTAATGACTTTACACGGAAGGTAAGTTCTTCTGTGAGTTGCGATCACCTATGAAATGCAGAATTATGATCGAGTGAGTGAGAAAAAGAGTCATGTAGAGTCAAAGATGATCCAGCCTTTAGCATTCTGTCTCCGTAAGATCTAAGACTGTTACAAAGGTGCCATGTCTCTCCATTTTTGCTGTTTGAGATTTATAATAGTGACCAAAGAGGATGATAAGGGTTTGCATGAAAAAAAAAAAAAATGCTTTCATGGGGTATATTTTAAGAGACTGACTCAGCATTTTCAAATGAAATACATTATTATGGTTTTCATAAAATGTGTATACTATGGAAATTTTATCTTAAATTTCTATAGGACTTCACGGGCTGCTTTCACATAGTAACAGCAACCTTTGTTTTTCAGATGAAAGAATGGAAACTTAGAGACTAAATGAATGGTCTCAACCAAAGTCCTATAATACAGTATCAGCAAAGCCACTTTCAGAACCCAGGCCTGCCAACTCATGAGACAGTGTCTCCCCTATTACCTAGTCATGCCCTTTGGAGTCTCAGTGTTCCCAGATGTCCCTCTGGTTTCCCTCTCTCTGTCACACTTGGAAGGACACTCAGAGGTGTCCTTCAAATTTGACAGTAAATCTAGGCCTAAACTTTAGGTCTAATCACTGCTTTACCACAGGATAAATATCCATTTCCAAGCACAGCAATGGCCTATTCAGTTCAGTTCAGTTCAGTCACTCAGTTGGATCCGACTCTTTGTGACCCCACGGACTGCAGCACGCCAGGCCTCCCTGTCCAGCACCAACTCCCGGAGTTTACTCAAACTCATGTTCATTGAGTCGGTGACGTCATCCAACCATCTCATCTTCTGTCATCCCCTTCTCTTCTCGCCTTCAATCTTTGCCAGCATCAGGGTCTTTTCAAATGAGTCAGCTCTTTGCATCAGGTGGCCAAAGTATTGGAGCTTCAGCTTCAGCATCAGTCCTTCCAGTGAATATTCAGGACTGATCTCCTTTAGGATGGACTGGTTGGATCTCCTTGCAGTCCAAGGGACTCTCAAGAGTCTTCTCCAACACCACAGTTCAAAAGAATCAATTCTTCGGCGCTCAGCATTCTTTATAGTCCAACTCTCACATCCATATATGACTACTGGCCTATTATGGGTTCATTAAAATGGGCAAGTAGACCAACACATCGCTAAATGTCTAAAGAGAGAGTTTAGAAATAGATCTGTAAATAACAGCTTCTGCAAGGGTTTCATATTGACATCCTGAAGAAGCACGTATCCAGTGAACACTGTGTATAGGATGTTCTGATAAAAGTGCTTTCCCAGAAGGGCCAGGAGTTAGGTGGAAAGACAGGATATGAGTCTAAGAAAATATCCAGTTCCAGCCACCAGCATCATAAAGAAGGTGCAGAGCATCTTCATGGCTTTTGATATATTTGGAAATATCGGGAGAATAAGTAGGGAAAAACCTTAGGGATAGAAGTAGGGAGCTTGTTTTAGGCAAGAGAGAGCTGGAGACTGAAGTGAGTAGCTCCAGGCAGTGCCTGGGCTGCCATGAGCAGCTAGAATCCTGCGGTAGATCCCCAGGCGTCTCTCAGCCTCAGGGTTTTCCGTGGAGGTGGTTTGTTGTTCAGTGGCTCAGTCCTGTCTGACTCTTTGTGGCCCCATGGACTGCAGCACACCAGGCTTCCCTGTCCTTTACCATCTCTCAGAGTTTGCTCAAACTCACGTCCTTTGAGTCAATGATGTCACGGGAAGAGGGCTCATATAACAAAGTAGTTTAGAGGAGTTAAGTGGGAAAGTGCTTTGCACATCATAAAGCAATGCAGAAAGGAAGAGAGTGTGAAGGACAGATTGTCACCCGCGGCTGTAACAGTTGGCTGCGATTTTGTCATGATGATGCCAATCACTTGCAGTACAGGCACGCCCGCAAACTGCAGTGGGTGCTTTACGGACGTCTCCCACCCCCAGCTGCTCTCTGACTTGGTACACCAGTTCATGAAGCCACGTGGCAAACCCCAGATGTGGCACTTGGCAAAGGGTGAGGTATGTTTGTGTCCCTTCACAGCACTATAGCGTGCACTTCAGGAACGTTAGTCTGATCATGCTGATGGCCCAGCAGAAGCCCACTTCTAAAGAGCTGCGTTCCTGACCACCCACATTTGAGGCGCAATCCTTTGATTTCTGAACATCACAGAAAGCATATTTTGTTGTAAAATTATGACAGCATATCACTATTTCTTTTCCTCTCCAGGCTCTTTGTTTTCTTTTATGAATTCTTAGAACTGGATATTACATCCTATGAAATTATCCATGATCAGCTTCAATTTGCTTAGCTATGTCCACCTAGATTATGGGCAAACACACACACACATATAAAGGATGGACTTCTACAGCATGCAGCTTTCCAGTGTCCATCAGTAATACTGTCACAGCAACCCTAGTTGAGTTTTCAGATTATCTGTGGGGTCAACCGGAAATCAAAAGGCATTAAAAACAGAGTTAGTTTGCATTTTACTGTGGGGTCAGTACAAAAGAAAATAGAAGAAAGATTTCCTGTATCTAAGAGTTCAGAGTTGTATGCTTGATATTAATCACACTCCCACATAATTAATATTGTGCTTGTGTTTTGACAGGCAGTTTGGTGCTAACTAGAAATCACCTTAAATCCTATTCAAGATCTTTAAAAAAAAATTCAGCCTTGCATTTTATAAAGCCTAACATAAGAGCATGTGTATAAGAGGTAGAGACAGTCTGGAAAGAAGCCACATTGGGTATTAACAACTATGTAAAATGGTGTAGATTTGGGAGATACAATAGGACTCTCTCTGGAGAGTCTCCGGAGCCCAACTTTTCATCAGTACCTGGGATGGAGCTAGAGAAGGATGCTGATAAAATGTACACATGAAACAAAGATGAACAGGATAATGAACAAACATGACAGAATCAAAACACAAAAGGATTTGGAGGCTTAAACACCAGACAAAAACAAGCTGAATTGTAACAGGAAAAACATCTGGGATTTAGAGTAGGATTTACAATAGATCATAAGCAAGAATCAGAGGTCATCTAATCAAGAGCCAAAGGCTTCATTTTCACCAAAGGTGAGATGCCTGTGTTTAAGAACAACAAAAATTCTCCATAAAATTAGTCTGTGCTAATAGAAGGAAATAGTGAAAGATATTTTTTGCATCTAACAGAGGAGTCAATCATTCCCTGAAGACTGCACATTAGAATTACTGAAAAAGATTTAAAATAAATTCAGATTTCCTGGGCTTTTTGCAACTTTTTTTTTTCCCTTTCTTTTCTAGAACTATTGAAGCTATCTGTTCTAGTATAGGATACGATTGTTACAATTTCTTTACATTTCTAAAGTCTTTCATTCTATCTTCTGATAATTTGTATATCTGAGTCAGTTTCTTCAAAAATTAACTTCTACCTTTTGCTGAAATAACCTCAATTCTGTCAGCAAGAGCTGGTTGGCTTTAGCTAGTATTGGCACTGTTGCAAAACATGAATGTTCTTGGCATAATTCCTCACAACTGCCTCCCTAAGTAGTTTCTCTCATATTTCATGATTTGGTTGAAAACCCAGTATGGTTAGGAAAAAGATGTGCATAAGTGAAGCATAATTATATTGATTCATGTTCAGCTGATAAAGATTTATTTGTCCTCGAGGCATAATAATGGCCAAGATTTGCCCATGATCAATAACTCTTGAACCAATAAATCTTGATATCGGCAACACAAGCCAATATCTACTTAAACTTTTTTCAAAGTGTTATAATATGCTGATAGCATGAAACATGGGGCCCCATAAAACACAAACTTGAGCTTCAGGTTGACATTAAATTTGTTTTCTCCGAGAGTTAGTATTCAAGACTACAGTAACACTGGAGCAACTGTTTGATCAAGGGGAAAGTTGTTTAGTGAGGACTGATGGTTAATAATATATGTTTTTTGACTGAAACAGCAAATATTTGTTTCTTACAATTTTGGAGGCTGGAAAGTCCAAGATTAAGGTGCTTGCATGTCTGGTGTGAGTGGCTCTTCCTGCTTTAGAGATGGCGATGTGAGGACACTCTATCCTCACATAGGAACAAGACGATCTCATGTTTCTTACTCTTTCTATAAGGGCTTTAGTCCCTTCATGAGGGCCCCCCTTCCATGTCTTAATCTAATCTTAATCATTTCCCAAAAGCCCCATCTCTAAACACTACCACATTGGGGATGAGGGCTTCAACATGTATACTTTAGGTGAACATCCACATTCACTCCAAAACAAATGGGAACAGGAGCGATGTCAAGTTTAACACAAAGTGGCATAGTTCATACTTACAATTCATTTGCTCAGTCCTGTCTGACTCTTTTGCGACCTCATGGACTGCAGTACTCCAGGCCTCCCTATCCATCACCAGTTCCTGGAGCTTGCTCAAATTCATGTCCATCTAGTTGGTAGCCTTTCCCTTCTCCAGGGGATGTTCCCAACCCAGGGATCGAACCCAGGACTCCCGCACTGCAGGCAGATTCTTTATAAGCTGAGCCAATAAGGGAAGCCCAAGAATACTGGAGTGGGTAGCCTATCCCTTCCCTGGTGGATCTTCCCGACCCAGGAATCAAACCGGGGTCTCCTGCTTTGCAGGTGGATTCCTTACCAATTGAGCTATCAGGGAAGCTCCAGTTCATGCTTAATAACACATTTTTTTTAGAGGAGCAAATAAGGTTTTATTTTCTTGGGCTCCAAAGTCACGGCAGATGCTGACTGCAGGCATGAAGTTAGAAGATGCTTGCTCCTTGGAAGAAAAGCTATGACAAACCTGGACAGCATATTAATAAGCAGAGACATCCCTTTGCTGACAAAGGTCTGTCTAGCCAAAGCTACAGTTTTTCCAGTAGTCATGTGTGGATGTGAGAGTTGGACCATAAAGAAGGCTGAGAGCCAAAGAATTGATGCTTTCAAACTGTGGTGCTAGAGAAGTCCCTTGAGAGTCCCTTGGACTGTGAGGAGGAGATCAAACCAGTCAATCTTAAAGGAAATTAACCCTGAATATTCCTTGGAAGGACTGATGCTGAGGCTGAAACTCCAATACTTTGGCCACCTGATGCAAAGAGCTGACTCATTGGAAAAGACCCTGATCCTTGGAAAGATTGTGGGCAGGAGAAGAGGAGAGGATGAGATGGTTGGATGGCATCACCAACTCAACGGACATGAGTTTGAGCAAAATCCAGGTAGTGAAGGACAGAGAAGCCTGGTGTGCTGCAGTCCATGGGATTGCAAAGAGTTGCACACAACTTAGTGACTGAACAATAACAATGTGGAACCATTTTGTTAAAATCCAAACTGTTATGGAAATGTAAAGTATAACGGGGTTCTTCCGTATTTTAAGACCTGCACAACAGGCTGGCAAAAGAAAAACAACTTTTTGTAAAAGAGCAGAAATGGAAACAAGGCATGAGAAGAAATGAGGCAAAAGTATACGAAGGAAGCAAGCAAGGGCAGGCACAACAAGAACGTTTTATTGGTTACCCTCATGTGCCAGAATCTCGGTAAGTTATTTGATGTGTATCATTACATTTAAATCTTGCAGTTCTATTAGGTACAAGTCAAACCTCAAGCACAGCTCTGATTCCTGCAGAACTGAGGTTTAGGCTAAAGAACTGGTTCTACAGTTTTCAGTATCAGAGCTGGAATTTGAATCCACGTCTGCCTGAATCCAAAGGTCCTGTTCTTTCTAGATTACTACTGGACTAAAGCTCAATGGTTACCTTTCAGGAGTCATTTGGAAACTGCTAATATGAATGCATATATATGGAAGCTAGAAAGATGATACTGACGAATCTATTTGCAGGGAAGGAATGGAGATGCAGATGTAGAGAACAGACTTCTGGACACAGTGAGGGAAGGAAAGGGTGGGACAAATGGAGAAAGTGGCATTGACATATATACACTACCATCGCAAAATAGATAGCTGATGGGAAGTTGCTACATAACACAGGGAGCCTAGCCTGGTACTCCGTGACAACCCAGAGGGGTGGGATGAGGGAGGTTTAAGACAGAGGGAATATATATATATATATATGATTATGATTGATTCACATTGTTGTACGGCAGAAACCAACACAACATTGGAAAGCAATGTTCCTCTAAATTAAAAAAAGAACTATCATTAAAAAAAATAGTGTGACAAAGTACTTTTTTAGATTGGTAAGAGGTCTGTGCTTTACCCCAGCATTATTTTCTGTGCAATGCTAACAGGCCTCAGACCAATCTATGCCATGATTGTAAATATTGGTGGCTGATAATCCGGAAAAGGCAGATAATGTAGTTTTTTCCTTGGGAGGCTGAAAAAGATTCTGTGGGACACAAATATTCTGGAATGTCTTTGACTTTGGGGAAGACAATTGCCTTCCCACCAGGGTGTTAGTCTGCTCAGCTGCCATTGCAACAATATATTCTGAGTGGCTTAAACAACAGGAATTTTTAATTCACAGTCCTGGAGGCTGAGAAGTTCAAGATCAACTGATTCAGTTCCTGATGAGAACGCTTTCCTGGCTTGTGGATGTCTACTGTGTCCTTAGATGGCAGAGAGACAGACAGACAGAGATAGATAGATCTGGTTTCTCTTCCTTTTTATGTAAGGAAACTAGGTCTATGTTCAGGGCACTACCTTTATGGTCCCATTTAACTTTAAAGAAAGAAAGATAGCGCTAAGTCGTGTCCAACTGTTGCAATCTCATGGACTGTAGCCTGCCAGGCTCCTCCGTCTATGGGATTCTCCAGGCAAGAATACTGGAGTGGGTTGCCATTTCCTTCTCCAGGGGAACTTCCCGACCCAGGAACTGAACCCAGGTCTCCTGCATTGCAGGCAGATGCTTTAACAACTGAGCTATGAAGGAAGCCCCATTTAACTTTAATCACTTCTTAAAGGGCTCCTCTCTATGCAGTCCCACCGGGGGTTGGGACTTAAACATATGAATGAATTTTAGGGAGACACACTCAGTCCACAGCAGCCAGTGTAGCACTTGGGACCTGTACCCAAAGATCTGCTCTTATTCATGTTCAGTTCTATCATCTGTGACCATATGAACTTGGGCAGATTTCCAATAAGCCTTCTTGAACCTCAGTCACCTGACTGATAACATGGACATCATTAGGCTTGCGCAGTGAACACCACTGGGTTATGAGGAAGATGAAATTTCACGGTGTGTAGGTAGCCCTGGGTTTTGGTGCATAAAGCTTTCCTGACACTCAACCCATAGACCTAGTTTCCTTACATAAAAAGGAAGAGAAACCAGATCTGTCTATCTCTGTCTCTCTGCCATGTAAGGACACAGTAGACATCCACAAGCAAGGAAACTGAATCAGTTGATCTTGAACTTCTCAGCCTCCAGAACTTGAATAAAAATTTCCCATTGTTTAAGCCATTCAGAATATAATATTGTTGTAATGGCCACTGAGCAGACTAATACCCTGGTGGGAACTGTAAGAGGGACTACTGTCCCAAAGACGGACAGCAGGGTTTGAAGAAGCTCCTATTTTCTGAGCTTTGAAAAGTATTCTAAAATCTCGAATTAAACATCACCTTTTAGATGGAAATGTTGTCAATATGTTTTGAGCTTTATTTATTTTAATTTGTTTATTTTTCATTGAAGGATATGTGCTTTACAATATTGTGTTGGTTTCTGCCATACATCAGCATGAATCAGCCATGGGTATAAATACATAAGTTCCCTCCCTCTTGAAGCTCTCTCCCACCTCTTACTCCATCCCACCCCTCTAGGTATTTCAAACTTTTTATACATGTTCTTTTGGTCATTTACGTGTTAACTGTTTTTAAGATTATCTAAGTAACAAACAAATATATTGAAAAAATAAAGATGATGCTAAAATAAAAAGTAAACGTCTTTCTCTTTTTTTCATAAATCCCACCCCCAGGTAACTACTGCTGTCTATTTGCTATGTACCATTCTATGCATTTATAGGAATGCATGTATATTTCTCTACATGTATATGTAAACATGTATAAACACACCATTTTTGGGAAGGTTTTTAAAGATGAAAATACAATGCTTCAATCTTTTTTCTGTTCTTTCTCTTTGAAAGTATATTTGTCTGGCTTAAGTTCAACAATTATCTCGTGGAGCTAAAGACTAGCTGCTTTCAGCATGTGTTGAGATTGCTGTCCTTATCTGGGTTGCAGGTTTAAATGACTATGCTTTTTTGCAGTATCAAACCAATCATTTTCTCCAATTTCCTACTAATTTTTAGAAAACAATGAAGCAAAACATGCAATTATTTTGATATCTTGGTGCAAACAAACACTGCTGTGCAGACAAAGCAGGAAACACGGCTGAAAACAGAAATCACCAGCTTCCAGGCAATTTAAAATATTTGTTCATTAATGACATCTAATTCCAGGAGAGTAAACGCAGTTTAATGATATAAGTGTATAATGCCTAAAAAAGCAAGTTGTTTGAAATTCAACCTTCTAAACTTTGAGTTTACATGTGAAAATGATTTGTGAAACCATAGAAGTATGTTTGTGCAAAGGAGGAAAAGTCTCATTTTGATAAAAGGCACTTTTTCAAAAAGTATGTATGAAATTTTCCACATTCAGCCAGAGTGTGTGTGTGTGTGTATTTAAGGTTTTATCATCTGTCTGAATGTCTTTTGTCTCTCATGCACTTAATAAACAGTTCTTATTTTATAATTCATTAAAATTTCACTTAGTCTGCATGTGCCTCAGATTACTCTAGTCTTTCTAAAGCAGCTTGTACATTTACTCTTAGAAAAGATAATAGGCTTAAAACTGAATTTTGTTTAAAAGTCACCAGCAAAACACTGAAGCTATTCCAAACCAGCTAACAATTTAACTCTGTCCTACTTAGCCTGAGCAATACCATACAGTGAAAGGCAATGTCTTGATGGATCATTCATGGAAAACTAAAGTAATTACCATCATTCTAATATTCCTATTTAAATGCATGAAAAACTGATTAGCTGAAAGCAGCCCTATATATAGCAGAAATGGCATCTTCTTAATATTTATGCTAATGCAAAAGACATTTTACACAAAGGTTAGAGGTGACATGTGGGTAAGAAATGATCTTAACATACACATTTGTTTACTTACAATAATGTATGACATGACTATCACTCTTTAAGAGAAATTTAATTGGCATGGGGGACAAGGTGTAGAGCAGATCAATGTGAAAATACATATGTATATATTCATAGGCACAAATACATACGTATATATATGCATATATACACATAAAATACATATCACACATATATAATACATATATACATACACATGAACACATATATATGCATATATAAAATACACTCGTATAGAATCATTAATCACTGACAGAGAAGTGGAACACTCATACATTCCACCTAGTTTTACATGTAGATTTCAGTTCACTTTCAGCCTGAGGTTGTCACATTTTTTCAGTCCAAAGAGAATTTTGATGGGAATTAAAAAAGCTTTAATAATTTAGCTGACTCTGAGCGATATATACTTCCCATATATATAGTAAAGAAACTAAAAGATGCTAAAATGATACCATTTCAAATTGCAGTTACCATCTTAAGCAACGAATGAAGAACCAGGCTTATAAATTCAATTTGATCTTTACACTGTCATTTCCACATGGCTAACCTACAGACTGAATTCTGTTTTCTGCCAGCTTCCTAAGCACACTCCAAGGTGAGACTCCCCAGAAATGGTGCATAACAATGAGCACATCTCGGAAGCAGTGCATGAAGAACAAATAAAACATGAAATTACATGCGAACTCGAGAATCACATAAGCAGGTTAGGAATGGGTTACTGTCAATAACAGATTTCAAATAAGCCTCTGATTTAATGACAAGTGAAAGCCAGAGTCTGACTGAGGGCAATCAAATGCTTCTCTTTATATCTGCTCCTAACTCACTTTTTATATGAAAAGAAAAACTGAGCCATTACAACATCGGCAATATCAGGCTACACAAAATCTGGAAGGACAAAGGCTACTTGTACAGGCAGTTATAACACAATACACAGCCGCGCCAAAAGTATGGTCAAGTGAACCGGTAACCAAGAGCAACTCCTAACTCAGCATATTGACAGAAGTTCACTGGCAGGAGCCCTTGCTTCTCACTTAAGCATTCTAATTGTGATTGTCATCATCTGCACAACTATGATGGAAAAGAAATATAGCTTTCAGATTGAAAAGCTCAAGAAACCACCAGGTGACTCACTCAGGGGAAAATGAGGCCGCACCTAAAGTGACCCTGAGTTAGGTCTCTAAGAGAGATGCAAGTTTTGTTTTTGTCTTTTTAGCATTCACAGGAGAGACTTATGGTTCACTCTGATTTCTCTTCTTAATTATACACTCCAGAATTCCAGACCCCAGGACACAATACGTCAACCCATTTTTTTTTTTTTTTTTGCACCTGAGTGTACTCCTTTTCTGCATTTCACTATTCATTATTTAGTATTGTTTTCTGTATTTTCAAGTTTGTTTCTGCGAAGCTTTGATGTCTTTTCCCCCAAAGTACTATAATTTCTTTCCAGGGAGGCCCTGGTATGATAAATTCTTGCTGAATTAATATGTTACCAAAAATGGGAAGTAAAATAAGTTCATGACTTGGGTCAAAAGACATTAATTTCTAGACAAGTGATGATTTAATCGCAGATGGAGGTTTTGGAACAAACCTTTTCCCCCTTTTATATAGACTTGGATGTTTTAACTCTGTACCCTCTATACTACATTGTAAGGGCTGTGTTCACATTTTAGAAAGACCCTTGCTGTCAGATAATACGAAATGTAAATAGAGAAAAGTGGACCTTGCAATTAAAGGCAGTGATTGTGAGGGCTTTGTATGAGAACAGAAGGTAGGCTACAGAAGCCTGACCCACCCTCATCTACTTCCAACTTGCCTGGAAACACCCGCTTCTGTCCAGCCCACTTTGTAATTGGGAGCGAAAGTCCAAGTAGAGAAATGTATCCATCTTTTGTGCTTCCTAGTTCCAACAAGGCAAGGGAGCAACATGATCTTGTTCCCTCTGACCCTTGATGATACCCTGAAGCCAGCTTCAAGATCCTCCATCAACTCCAGGTATAGCTGCTTTTGACCTCCCACCCACCTCTTTCCTCCTGGCGCGAAGAACTCCTGCTTCAAGGTAAGGAATATACATTTGTAAGCAAAACATCAGGAATTCCATTTCCTTGGTAACCAGGGCAGGGAAAGAGAATTGGGGATGATGAGAAATATTCATTCTGACCAAGTACCTATCCATTCTCCTCCTCATTCCTCAGGCTTTATCTGCAACACAAGGAGGGTCCCAAGTTGCTCCTAGTAGCGATACATTTAAAGTTAAGTGGAAAGTGGAGGCTGCCGCTAAGTTTAGCTCTCCTGCTGAGATCCTTGGGAGATTATTACTTCCTTCTGGCTATATCAGGCCCCGCTTTTCCCATACCTATCAAGCGGCTTTGAAGTTTCACTCCATTTGAAATATTGTACAGTAAAGGCATACCGTGTGCTAACGGGCTGCATGGATTAGTGGAGCAAATAGTTGCTTAAATTAAATTTAAAAGTAGTTCAGATAAAGACCTAGAGAATTAGTACTGAGGTTAAGGATGGAACCTACAGAGGGATGCCTGGCTGGAGGGGAAAATTACAGGGAGGAGGGGTTGCCTCCCCCGGCCCCCTCTGCCTCCCACTAGGAGAGAGTTTCGTCTAGTGCCTCCATGCAGTCACAGGGGGTCCTGCTTGAAGGATGAGTACACGCGAGTTACTCTCAGAAGGATCATAGGTAGACCTCACAAGTACACGTGGACAGCCAGGGATGCCCTCTGCTTTCCGTTGTCTGTGGTCAGGCAGGTATTGGCAGCCTTGGATGATCAACATACTTTCATTACAGATGAAGAAAAACCTTCTGTGAAAACTGTATCACGGATCTAGGGAAAAACTTAAATTCTGCGCCCCACACAGATGCGTCTGTCAACCGCTCTTTCCTCAGCCCCGTCAGTGGATTTCAGTGACCCACCTGCACCTCATTACCCTTTGTACAACACTCCGCAGTGAATTCTTATTCATAATCAGACATCTCATCCAATTCCAGGTCGCAGAAATCACTTAAGCAGTCTTAATGAATACAGCATCCTTTGCATTCACATTTAGTAAAAATCCAAAGTAAAATATTCCCAAAGAGAGGCGGCTAACCTAACATTCTCATCCAAAATGCAAGCCTATAAAATCTGAGCTGAGACGATCGGGTCGCACTTATTTCCTCCCCCCCGACTTTTGTGTTTCCTTTAGGTTACCAGGACGGTCCTAGAGAAATCGGATTCTCTCCTCCGTATGTCATAAGTAGAAACGAAGTCTGAAGTATGCTGAGCAATCTTCTATCATAGTTACCAGCAGAACACAAGTGAATCTAAAATCTAAATCTAGTTTAGGGGCTTCCCAGGTGGTCCAGTAGCTAAGAATCTGCCTTCCAATTCAAGGAACATGGGTTCAATCCCTGGTCTGGGGAACTAAGACCCCACGTGGCTGCAGGGCAACGAAGCCCACCCACTGCAAGGAAGACCCAATGCGGCCAAAAAAATAAATAATGTTTTTCTGAGATTTTACATGCCCATGAAATGGCCTTTAAAAAGTAAATCTAGTTTAGATTTAGAATCTAAAAAAGGATGCATGGTAAAGGTAAAGCAAGATCATAAGGAAGCTTGATATGTGTTGTTGTTCAGTCCCTAAATCATGTCTGACTCTTTGCATCCCCATGTACTGCATGCAGTGCAGCATGCCAGGCTTTCCTGTCCTTCTCCATCTCCTGGAGTTTGCCCAAGTTCATGTTCAACGAATCGGTGAAGCTTGATATATGGAACTCAATATATACATGCAGAAAGGAAGAGGACATAGCAGTAAGTTGTTTTCTAAAGAAAGCAGGAGACAGTGTAGAGTAATAAGCTTTTCCTTCTGTTTCTATAGAATTCATCACTGCTTTGCTTCCCCTCCCAGGGTGATGCAAACACAGGACTTTCTGGAATAACTAAGGAGGCATACTGTCAACAGATAAAGGCTAGGAAAAGGAACACCTCACTCTCCCTCCTTCCAGGTGAACGGGAAGCAGTTTATATATTGAAACACAGTGAATCCACTGGAAGATAACAGAAGATGCTTCCAGACACTTGCACTGAGAAGATTCCCAAAGAGCTCTCACTGCTAGGTCATCCTCACAAAGTGGCATATTCCTTATTTCTACTAAGAAAATAAAAAGAAACAAACCATTCAACATAATTCAGAAAGAATTTTTTTCTTGGGCTGTACCCAAGCAGAGACTTATTTTGCAGTCCTTATTAATGGACATAGGCTTGGTTTGGTTCCCTTCCTGAAATCCAGCATCTATAGCAGTGCCCGGCAGATAGCAGGAATTCATTAAATGTTTGCTGAGTTGAGGACCTTCAAACTGAGTTTTATAAAAGACACGCACATTTCAACTGGGCAATTCTCATATGGAGAAATAGATCATTCTGTGTAACAGCAAGAACCATGGGATAACTTTTAATTTTTTATTTAAGGAAAACTACAACTGTGGAATAAAAAACCCAAACTGGAACCTGTTTATTTTGATTTTCTGCTATTTCTGTGGCTTACTAATAAGCCAATCAATAATATGAATAAATCTCTGCAGTCATTAGCAAGTCTCTTTGGTGAATTCACCAATTTCTTTCTAAGGAAGGCAATTACAGAATTTAAAATCCATTCAGTCTCCCACTGAATTCTCCTTTACTGTATTGAAATCTAAATGGTAAATGCAAGTACAAGCAACTGTATTTTGGGTGGAGTCAGTGGAGTTTCTTAAATTAAAATTTAATTTGCAGATAATTGCAGCTTACATGCATTTCTGAGAAATAATACAGAGAAATCCTGCGTATCCTTCACCCAGGTTTCCCCAGTGGAAACATCTTGTAAAACCACAGATAGTATAATATCACAATCTGGATATTGATTGATGCAGACAAGACACAGAACATTTCTCTCACCATTAGGATCCCTCATGGTATTTCACAGCCATGAAATACTTTCCCTCTCACCTTCACCCCACCGTCACTCCTCGAATATACTACTATGTTTCTCCATTTCTATCATTTTGCTATTTCACTAATGTTATATAAACAGTATTCTTGCCTGGAATTAGCAGAGTCAGATACAACTGAGCGACTAACACCTTCACTTTGGGTTTCCCAGGTGGTGCTAGTGGTAAAGAACTCCCCTGTCAAGGCAAGAGACATAAGAAAGGTGGGGTCAATCCCTGAGTCAGGAAGATCCCCTGGAGGAAGGCATGGCAACCCACTCCAGTATTTTTGACTGGAGAATCCCATGGACGGAGGAGCCTAGCGGGCTATGATTCACATGGTCGTAAAGAGTCGACACAACTGAAGTGACTTAGCACGCACACACATGGAAACAGAGTATTTAGTATATAATCTTTAGGATTGCGTTTTTTCATTCAGCCTAGTTCTCTGGTGATTCACCCATGCTATCATTTATATCAATAGTTTATTGCTTTTTGTTTTTAAGAAGTGTTTCATGGTATGAATGTACTGCAGTTTAACCATTCACCTCTTGATGGACATTTGTCTACTTTCAGTTTTTTGTTATTGTAAATAAAGTTGTTAAAATCATTCATCTACACGTTTTTGTATGAACATAAGTTTTCATTTCTCTGGAATAAATGCCCAGGAGGGGAATTACTGGATAGAACATAACTTAACGTTTAGACTTTGAAGACACCATTGAACCATTTTTCATAGTGGCTGTACATGTTGGACTTCACTGATGGCTCAGACGGTAAAGAATCCTCCTCCAATGTGGGAGACCTGGGATCGATCCTTGGGTTGGGAAGATTCCCTGGAGGAAGGCATGGCAACCCACTCCAGTATTCTTGCCTGGAGAATCCCATGGATTCTGGAGGAGGACTATAGTCCATGGGGTCGCAAAGAGACAGACACTACTGAGCGACTAAGCATAGCATACTACACATTCAGTCCAGCAGTCTATGAGTGATGTAATTTCTTTGCATTCTTGCCAGTATTTGATGTTTTCACTATTTTGGATGTTAGCCATTCTCATAGATGTGTACTGATATCTTAATATTGTTTTCGTTTGCATTTCCCCAATGAGGGGTAACAGGGCAACATGCAATTGTTACCTTCTCCATGTCTTTTCTTATTTCTGTGCTATGCCCCTATGTTGTAATCTCAGCTATTAATAGAATCTTTAGTTTTTATGAAGGTATTTTCAGGCATGGACAGTTGTTAATATTGATGGTTCTGAGAAGAAAAAAGTGCTAGAAATTCCTTTATCATCATTTTGCTGACATCAGTCTCCCCAATTTTCCATTTTGTAGACTGTACTTTTAAAGTCAAATGTAAGAATTCTTTGCCTAGTCCTAGATGTCAAAGATACTTTCTGCCATTTTTTCTTAAAATTTTAGAGTTTTACATTTGTTTCTAATCCATTTCTGAGTCAATGTATTATAAGGTATGACTCATTGGGGAAAATCCTGATGCTGGGGAAGACTAAGGGCAGGAGGAGAGGCGGGCAACAGAGGATGAGATGGTTGGATGGTATCACCAACTCAATGGACATGAGTTTGAGCAAACTCCTGGAGCTAGTGTTAGGACAGGGAAGCCTGGCGTGCTGTGGTTCATGGGGTCTCAAAGAGTTGGACACAACTCACCGACTGAACAAAACCAAACAATAGCACCAACAAAGAGTCTTAGAATCTAGGTTCTCTTTTGTTTCCTATGGATGCCCATATACCCAGCACCACTTGTCGTAAAAGCTATCCTTCCTGCATTGAATTGCTTTTGAATCTTTGTCAAAATATGCTAGGCAAATTTGTGAGTCCTGTTTCTGGATTTTCGATTCTCATCCATTGATCTCTGTGTCTATGAATAGATATTCTTGCCTTATTCCTGATGTTAGGAGAAAAATATTCTGTTTTTCACCCTTAAATGAAATTTTATTGTTAAGTTTTTTATAGATACTATTTTTCAGTTGAAGAAATTGAGGAAATTCCCTTCTAGTACAGGTTTTTCTGAGGTTTTTTCCTAATAAATAACGGGTGTGTTGAATTTTGTCAAATGCTTTTTTTTTTTTTTTTGGTGTCAGTTCTTCTTGTGCAAGTTTTCTTCTTCGGCCTGCTAATATGGTGGATTATATTAAAGTGGTCTTATATCTCTGGATTAAGCCCTAACTGCTCATGGAGTACAATGATTTTTATATTGCTGAGTTCTTCTTTGTTAGGAATTTTTACATCTACATTCACGAGAAATACTGGTCTGTAGTTTTCTGTTTCTATTACTTGGTATCAAGATTTTACTAGGTTCATAAAATGATTGTGGAAGTGGTCTTTTCTCTTATATTTTCTGGAAGAGATTTATAGAATTGATGCTTGGTGCAATTACCTATTAAAACACCTGGGCCTGGACTGCAGAATTGGGCTTTTAAAAAATTCAATTTTCTAAATAGTTGTGGGGCATTCGAATAATTGTTTTTTTGGTTTTTTTTTTTACATTGGGTAAATTGTGGTAGATGGTGTTTTTCAGAGAGCTGGCCTATTTTACCTAAATTGTCAATTTTATGTGTATAGAGTTCTCTGGAACATTTTCTTGTTATTAGTTTGCCGTTTGCAGTGTTAAAGGTTGAACTGTCCAAGATAATTTGTATGTTTAAGTTCTAAACCTCAGTACCTTAACATATGACCTTATTTGGATATGGCCTTTATACAGATAATCAAGTTAAGGTGAAGTCAGTAGGTAGACCCTAAAACAATAGGACTGGAGTCTTTATGAAAAGGGAAAATTTGGACACAGAGGTGAACACAGAAGGAAAATAAGAAGACAGCCATCTACAAGCCACTGAGAGAGACCTGAAACAGATGCTTTCCTCAAATCCCTTGGAAGGAACCAACACTGCCAAAACCCTTGATTTTGGGCTTCTTGGTCTCCAGCACTGTAAAACAGTTGATCAAGGTTTCACTCAGTCTGTGGTACATTATTACAATAACCCCAGCAAACTTTTATAAAAGAGAATCTGTGGTGATATCTACATTTTTATTCCTGACATTAATCATTTGTGCCTTCTCTCTCTTTTTTTATCAGTCTTTGTCAATTTTATCTTTTCAAAGAACTATTGGTTGATTTTCTCTTCTCATACTCTGCTTTCAATTTCACTGTTTTCTGGACTTCAAAAACAGGTTTTTACTTCCTATCTTCTGCTTGCTTCGAGTTTATTTTGCTCTTTTTCCCCCTACATTCTTGAGGAGGGTGCTTAGAACATAAATTTGACATTTTTCCTCCTTTGTAATATGTGCATTTAGTGCTAAAAGTTTGACTCTTAGTACTGTTTTAGCTGCTTTCCACAAATTTTGATATATTTTAATTTCATTTTCATTCAGTTCAATGATTTTTTTGGATTTCCCTTCGGGTTTTTCCTTTGACCTATAGATTATCTAGACGTGTACTGTTTAGTTTCCAAGTGTTTAAAGATGGATAAGGAAGCTGTGGTACATATACACCATGGAATATTACTCAGCCATTAAAAAGAATTCATTTGAATTAGTTCTAATGAGATGGATGAAACTGGAGCCCATTATACAGAGTGAAGTAAGCCAGAAAGAGAAAGATTTCCTGCTTTCTTTATGCTATCGTCTTCTAGTTTTATTCCACTTTGGTCAGAGAAAACATTCTCTATAATTTTAGTTCTTTTAAGCTGGCTGAGGTTTGTTTAATGGCCATGATATGGTATCTTGGTATAGTTTCTGTATATACTTGAAAAGAATGAGTATTCTGCTATTGTTGAGTAGAATGCCCTGTAGATATCAACTAGATTCTTTTGGTTGATGGCAGTGTTGAGCTCTTTCATACCCTTAATTTTACACTAATTTTCTTTCTAGTTTTTTTGCAGTCATTGAGAGAATGATGTTAAAGTCTCTATCTATAACTGTAGAGTTGTCTATTTCTCCTTTCAGTTCTATCAGTTTTAGCTTCTCATATTTTGCATCTTGCAGATTGTTCAGCTGGAGACCACTGTTATACTGGAGCCCTGTTAGTGTGATGCTAAGATGAGGGAGGAGAAGTCTTCTATAATTTTATGATTAAGTTTTGGTCTTTCAATGGGCTTGTGTTCTCAGTTCCCATCTTCCCTAGTCTCAGAAAAGACAAGTAGGAGTAGTGGCTGGCATTCTCTCTTGGATCCCAAAGTAGAATAAAACCATTATTTTGTTATTATTTACTAACAACAATCGTCTAAAAGGCTCTTTTCCCTTTCTCGATCTTTCAGCATTTTGTTGAGACTGTTTTTACCCACACCCGTGGCATTTTTATATTGCCGCCTTATTGAACAATAAGTCTAGGGTATAAAAAGGAAAAAGAAATTTCAGCAAACTCACTGCTGTGTTGTTTCTTGGGTCCCCAGATCCCTGTCTGGTCTGTCTTCTTCTTATCACCTTTCAGAGTCTTCTTATGTTTGTCTTGTGTATAATGTCTAGAGTTTTTAGTAGATTTAGCAGGAATATGCAAAGTCTGCTAAATTGGATGTCCACCCCATCTTTCAGGAGGCCAGTGAAGGCCTCCTGTTATTGATGTTCTTTAAACAAATCCTAAACATCCATGCTCTGGTTGAAAACGTATTTGATATCTCTTTTGGCACTATAATACTATTATGAAGAGTCTATCAGAAATTTAAAATGTGAAACATTTTATTACTTAATAATATCACTGCCCTCCTAACTGACTTGTTTATTTAGATAGCCTATTCTCCTAAAATGAACTACACTTACATTGTAATGTATAATGAATAATTATAATGTATAAATACATTGTATAGTAGTTCTCTACCCTTTAAATTAACATTTGCATTAATTCAAACTGACCAATCCCTCCACCCTCCAAAAATTGATGGTAATACAGACAGTTCATATATCATTATATTTTATAATGCACTAATACAAGAAGATTTGGAAAGGCATTGTCCAATGAGCATCTGATTTTGAGCATAAGGAAGTATGCAAACTATAGGAAAGGTAGTTCTAAAACTTACTGCATAGACTGTGTCCAGTATAGTGCCTGGCTTGCAAAATACATTGAATAAGTATTTGCAAATGACTGAATGAATAAATGAAGATGGCATTGAGTATTTGATGCTGATATTTTTCCTCTGACATAGAATTTTTGTAACTAAGATGCATAAATGAAATCTGATTGCCTCTAATGGAAATTTGTAGTTAGATGCCGATGTGTAGTTTACGCATTTATACATAAAGCATTTTTGACACTATGTCTCATGTTTATGCTTGTGTATGGTAGATAACATGGAGATTCTTAAAATTTTTTAAATCAAAAAATCTTTTCTTCTTTTGACATCATGCAAAACATAGGAAAATCAGCAATCACAAAGCTAGCTCTCTTCTACCTACAATAAAAGTTAGTTAATGGTTAAACCTCCTGAGCTTATTGAGAATTCTTTTCTTTCAAAAGATGTTCAAGGGTATGGTCATTTATCAGAAAATTGCTTCTTTTTCAAGTAAACAAATGACTTTTCTCCTGTTCTCTGCTTTCCAGGTCTCAGGATAAAATGTTGCCAAGTGGTAGAGATCTCTCATGCTGTGATTCATCTGAGCCCTGTAGACTTAAGCCTAATTGATGGGCAGAGAATAAATAGAAAAGCAGGCTCTGGCTCTGCTGACACAAATCCAGTTTTCCCTGCCCAGCTCCCAAATGCTGGCTAAATCTATTTACCTTTTTCATGGGCAGAGTTACAGTGCTATATTCACATTTAGATGTACAACATAAAGGAAATGCTTCTGATTGCTGCAAATTCTTTGGGTAAAAGAAAGAATTCTGATGTCAAGATGTTCAACTGGTTGACTACAGTTGGTCCTCCGTATTCACAAGTTCTGCCTCCATGGACACGGAGGTCAGCTGTATTACGCCATTCTCTACAGTATACTTGAGCATCAGCAGATTTGGGTATTTGCAGGGCTCCTGATAATCCCCAGATATTGGGTATGGCTGTCCTTGAGAAAGATGAAGGAGAGATGTATGGAAAATCTTGGCTTTCTTCCACAGTCATGAAGGAAATGGATTGCATAGCTCTCTACTGTCTAAGGTCTTTACTCAAATGTCACCTTTTCTGTGATATCTTTTCTGGCTGCACTGCTCAAGATTTTACCATCCTGTCCCCCTTGACACAAAAATAAAAACTTATCCTCAATTTCCTTTCCTTGCCTTGTTCGACTTCAAAACACTTAGTATCATCTTGCATTCTACATATTCTGCATATTTATGCTGTTTATCATCTGTCTCACTCCACTAGAACTCTCTCTCAATGAAGGCAGGACTCTTTTCTATGTTTACTGCTGTATCCTTGAGAATCCTGGTGTGTGGTAGGTGCTCAATGAATATCACAGAATAATGGAATGAATCCTCACTGAAAAAGACAATTGTCACAAAGAGTTTAACCATCAAGATGATGACTGCTAATTGTACAATTCAGTTGGTTTTCATGACAAGGGAGACAGAGGTGGGAAGCCGTAATCTGGGAATAAAACGAATCTGCATGGTCCCTCTCTGCTATCAGACCAGGTCTCTTGGTCTCTCTGAGTTTCAGTTGCTCATTTTTAAACAAAGGGCTACTGTTTAATCACTAAATCATGTCTGACTCTTTTGGGACATCATGAACTATATCTTGCCAGGTTCCTCTGTCCATGGAATTTCCCAGGCAAGAATACTGGAGTGGGTTGCCATTTCCTTCTCCAGGGGATCTTCCCAATCCAGCGACTGAACCCACGTCTCCAGCATTGGCAGGTGGGTTCTTAACCACTGAGCTGCCAGGGAAGCCCCTTAAACAAGGGGACTAGGGAAGAAAATCACTACAGTGACCCCCCACTTCCCATAGCTCCATCATCTAAGCATTCATTTGCTTACTATTTCATGATCTGTGAGAGACTCTAAGTCCACAGTCTCAGTGAAAATAAAAATGGTTTTATTTATTATGGAATTTTGTACCTCTCATATATCTTACAGTACTGGTGACACAAGCTATATTACAATAGAGGCCAAAAAAAGGATAATGTAGTTTAAAATACAGCAAAGAACAAAACAGAGTAACGGGAAAAAAAGAATAAATAAAATGGGTGTGGGGACTATTCCATTGCATAAAAGGAACCTCACAGAAAGGTCTATATCACCAGGAGAAATGAATTTCTAACACTGTATGCTGATCACAATTACATAATGAATCGTGATTTACAACATGATTTTTGCAAATAGACTTGGTGCATTGAATTGTTCTAACAGGTCATGTTTTTAAATGACTTCTGAACCTTCAATAATAATAAAAAACTTAACACATGGACCTTGAGATTAGTGCTTTGCCATAAAATAAGGTGATTTCACTTCCTTAAAATGAATTATTCTCTGTGAGCCACCACAAGGCATGTGAAGCACTATTCTCATTGATTCTTTTTCTTCACACACTTTTTGCTCTTCTCCAATCATAAGTCATTGCACCAATAGAACTTCCACTTGCATATAAAGTGACTGGTGCCATAGATGTATTTATTGTCACTTTTTACAAAAAGACTCTACACATTTTCAGCCATGACAAGAGACCAGCTGGCTAATTTAGAGTGCCTGCTGAACATTTGAGGAAAAGTAATCATTTTATTTTCACTGGTTTATTTAGAGGGTGCATTCTGAATATGAATGATCATAAATATGATAATTATACAGATGTATGGGGGGTATCCAAATGTTTTCATAGAGATGCACAGAAAGCCTCTTCATAGCTCTGTGATATTTTTGAGTAAAGCAATTCAGAAATGCCTATTTTTTAACCAACAAATGAAGGTTGCTCAAAACTGATTATGGTATTACAGTTTTAAAGAACAGTTTTACTGTCAACAATTCATTGTATCTTTACAAAAAATTATTAATTGATATGAAATTTTATTAACTCATATGGGTTTTAAATATAATAATCTAATTATTACTAAACATGTTCTCTCTATTGATTAACCCAGTGTGTTCATTATTATAATATTCACATACTAGAACTTAATTTCAGAATCCAATTTGAAAATAAGAAACCCTATATTATGTTTCCAAGAACAAAATCATAATATGGCTTGAGTATAAGATGAAAATATAAGTTTTATTTAGATTTATTTCATTTTTAAAATTTCTATTTTTTAATGTTATAAATAAAAAACTTGGTACTGATATGCATATAATATGTAAATGACCAAATATATGGTACATTGGAAAGAGTGCATAATCTAAAATGTACAATAAATGCCAAATGTACAATAAATGCCAAAAAAAAGTCCACTGCTCTAGAAAATAAGTCTGAAACTGTCATTTCTATTTACTGTCAATCACCAGAACATATTTAATTTACCAAGTACTTTTAAGTGACTGGCATTATGTTAGGCACAGCAAGTATAATTACAAATAGTTCAATAAACGGTCTAGGGTTTAACAAACTGTACACCATAAAATGAACTCAAATAAAATAATAGAGGAACTAACATGTCACTTCTCCAGAGGTCCTATTATACAACCACCAGAAATACATGAGACTCTTAAAGCCAGCAAAATCAGGCTTCTGTGTTGCCAAAATAGATGCCAGAAATCCCCATGCACTTTAAAATAGTTGTTTCTCAGCTATTACAGTTTTAGTAGATTTTGGTTCATCTTCCAGTGAGTTTGACGGTCGAGCTTTTATAAAACAGTAAAAACAACAAATCAGAAAGGGTAGAGGGTATAAAAAAGTAGGAGAACAGTAATAGGAGGAAGTAATAACAGCTGATGGGCTTTCCTGATATCTCAGTTGTTAAAAGAATCCGCCTGCAATGCAGGAGATCCCAGTTCAATTCCTGGGTTGGGAAGATCCCCTTGAGAAGGGATAGGCTACCCACTCCAGTATTCTTGGGCTTCCCTTACGGCTCAGCTTGTAAAGAATCCGCCTGAAATGTGGGAGACCTGGGTTCAATCTCTGGGTTGGGAAGATCCCCTGGAGAAGGGAAAGGCTTACCCACTCCAGTATTCCGGCCTGGAGAATTCCATGGACTGTATAGAGTCCATGGAGTTGCAAAGAGTTGGACATGACTGAGTGACTTTCACAGTGACAGCTGGAAAGTAAATGAGAAAATTTTAAAAATAATCCCAACTGTCATCACACACCATATTAAAATAAATGAAGAAGTAAATCATATATATATGTATAAAATATGAAAGATCATTATATCTGAAAGCTAAAATTATCAAAGCTCTAGAAGAAAACATAAGATAAATCTTTGCAACCTTGGGATAAGCAAGTATTTCTTACATGTGACACAAAAAGCATGAGCCATTAAAGAAAACTTTGATAAGTTGGACTTAATCAAAATTTAAAAGCTTGCTTTTTGAAAGGTACTGTCAAGAAAATTAAAAATGCAAAGCACAGAATGGGGAAAATATTCACAATACATATATTGGACAAAGTACTCGTAAAGGGAAGTTATTTAAAAAGTTTACAGCTCAATAAGAAGACAAAAACTCCAACTAAATGACACAAGATTTGAAAAGACATTTCATAATAGAAGATATAGGAACAGGCCAAATGCACATGAAGAGATGCTCAATATCATTAGCTATCAAGGGAGTACAAATGAAACCTGCCATGATATATTAATGTACATCCTTCAAATAGCTAGACTTTTAAAAAAGACTAAGAATACCAAGTTCTGGTGAGGATGCAGAGCAACTGACAGTCTCATCCATCAGTGCCAGTGAGAATGTAAAATGTTACACCTACATTCACAAAAGGTGAACATGCAATTACCAGACAATACAGCAATTCCACTCCTAGATACTTGTCCAAAAGAAATGAACATAAGTCCAATCCAACTCAATTAGAAGTTCCATGAAGCAAGGTGTTATCATGAATAGCCAATGCTTTGCACATCACCTAACTCCTAGAAGATGCTCATAGGTCGCTGTTAACTGAATGAATGTGTGTGTGTTCAGTTGCTCAGTCGTGTCCGACTCTTTGTGACCCCATGGATTGTAACCCACCAGGTTCCTCTGCCCATGGGATTTGTGACCCCATGGATTGTAACCCACCAGGTTCCTCTGTCCATGGGATTTTGCAGGCAAGAATACTGGACTGGGTTGCCATTTCTTCCTCCAGAGGATCTTCCCAACCCAGGGATAGAAACCATGTCTTCCATGTCTCCTGCATTGCAGGGAGATTCTTTACCACTGAGTCACTGGAGCTCAGTAACTGAATGAATGGATGATAGCTAATTAATGGGATGCTCTAAGATTGAGCATACAGATGCATAATATATTATAATGACTTACATTTTGTTTTTATTTTTAAGCTGTAAACCCATTCATCCATAGTAATCTTATAAGAAATTCCAACACATAAAACAGATAAACCAAGTTATGCCTTGCCAGTCCACCCCAACTGTCTGCAGTGGCAACCAGTGAAAAAACTTCTCAACATGGACTTGGCAGGACCTGCAAGGACTCATCAAGGACTGGCAAGATTCTCACAAGAGCAAGTGGAAAGACTGACTAGTCTAGGAACTGCACACAGAGTGATGGTGTGAAGTCTGGGTAGATGGGATGAGGTTTGATTAGAAAGTGTTTTTCAAATATACTCCTTCACTTCCTGCTTCATCTTTAAATCTCTTTTCTACCTCCTGAAGTCTAAAAATTCCCAGAACCACCTCTCCAGAACTTCCAACTATGCCAAGAGTAGGAAGTTTCTGCCAATTTTATGCTTTCAAGGCATTACTGTCCTTCACCAAAGCAAAAGATGTCATGGATTGTAAGACGTACCATTATTTCATGCACCACTTAAAAAAAAAAATGTTGCCAGTTAGAGTGTAGGCATAGGGCTCTCTTATTGCTCAGAAGTCTTATTTTAACTTATCTAATGAGCTTTTTCAAGATCATTTAGACATGGGAGACATGTAACTGGAGATAGGATCTTGACCTCTTTAACACCTTTAGCTCTGACAACTTATTTCAGGAATACCAGGGTTTCATTAGCATAACCTTGTAGTTTCATTTTCCCCCCTGATTGAATCACACGTTGCTGGAAGTTAGACAAATTCTGCTCAAAGTCAGCAGGAAGTTCAGTGAAAGTTCAGTGCCTTAATGCTAAGTCCTGCACAATGAATGAATCGGTTAACGCCAGCCTCTTGTTGCGTTGACATTACTTTCATCTTGTGACAGACTGCATTTTCCAAATACGGCTGCAACATTCTCTCTCAGCCCATATGCTCTTGTAGGAACTTGCTGCTTCCCAACCAAGATGGAAAGTTAATTCTTTGCCCCTTGAGTCTGGGCAGGCTCTGCAGTCACTTGTTACCATCAGGATGTAGCAGAAGTGATGTTTCAGAATCTGGGTTGTGAAAGGTGATTGATTCAGCTTCCACCTTGCCCATTGGGCCACTCACACCTGAAGTCTTCAGCTGCCAAGAAACAGTCCAATTGCCCTGGAGCTGCCAAGACACTTCAAAGCCCAAAGGAGCCCATGCAGAAAGACCACAGGGAGAGGCTCTCAGACTACACAAGGGAGAAAGACGTCCAACCATCCTCCACACGCTTCAGCTTTCTGCTATCACAGCTCTAGTCTTCTTCTGAATGCGTGAGAGACCTTGAACCAGAACTACCCAGGCAAGCCTGCCTGAATTCCTATCCCACAGAGACTGCAGCAGATAAGAAGATGATCAGTATTGTTCTAAGCCATGTAATTTGGGGAGTGATTTGTTACTAGTGAGAGATAGCTGAAATATATCTAACCCTAGGCATTTGGCAATTTCTCATACCTTTACCTGAGTTGCTCGATTTGTGCTAGGCAATCCTTTTTCAGATCTCTCAGTAACAAAACACTGCTAGCTGCATCTGCTTGTGAGCATAGGTCCTGTATAGCACGTGCCTTGCTGCTTCAGAAAAATACGAACTTGTGTTCAGATTTACTTCATTAATATAAATATTTTCTTCATTGTTGTTGTTCAGTCACTAAACCGTGTCCAATTCTGAGACCCCATGAACCGCAGCATGCCAGGCTTCCCGTCCTTCACTATCTCCCAGAGTTTACTCAAACTCATGTCCATTGAGTCAATGATGCCATCCAATCCTCTTATCCTGTCACCCCCGTCTCCTCTTGCCCTTAATCTTTTCCAGCTCAGGGTCTTTTCCAGTGAGTTGGCTCTTTGCATCAGGTGGCCAAAGTATTGGAGCTTCAGCTTCAGCATCAGTCCTTTCAATGACTATTCAGGGTTGATTTCCATTAGGATTGACTAGCTTGATCTCTTTGCTATCCAAGGGCCTCTCAAGAGTCTTCTCCAACACGACAGTTCTTCATTAATATATCATATATCCCTGTACTATTTCCACACTTTTACATGTATGATAATTTTTCAATTCAAAATCATAGAGTATTTTCTAAGAGGACACTTTTAAACGGCATATGCAAATCAATACTCAGTATGCCCACACCTCTGTGTGTATGACAATTTTTCAACTAAAATCATAGCGTGTTTTCTAAGAAGACACTTTAAGTGGCATATGCAAACAAATACCTGTAGCATCCACAATGAACACGACATAACTGAAGTGACGGCAACATGAACACCCGTGACTAAGTTGAAGAATGTGCAGACAATCATAACCAAGTCTCGGTAGCTATTAATACTTAGTCACGGGCAAAGAAAGATACCATCCATTTTAAGATACATCTCAATTTTGAAGTGTTACAGTGTGAAATTTTTGAATTAAACGAAATATGGCATTCTCTAGCTCTCTCTCATGGCCTGTATCATATATGATTTTTTGCCTTGTATTCTAGGTGTTTGTGCACACCAGTGTTATAAGCATTTGTGGGACCAGTCTACTTACCTCTACGTCGCTAGAAGCTCCAAGCTTCATGCTGTGCACAATGCCTTCCTATCCGGAGTCAATTAATCACCCACATTGACTCCATTTTAATATCACACCTTGCAGGGCCAAACCCTCGGACTGGCTGGGCAATTCTTTGTTTACTTCTGTCTGGCTATAATCCTCAGTGACCATTCCAATCTTGTGATACTCTTCTTATTTTCCCAAGTTCATTCCCACCACCTTGAGAACTGAGAGGTTAACAGGGCAAAGGGGAAAGAACCAAGCTTTGGCGGCAGTGCTGAGTTCCTAGACTCTGTGGCCTTTGGCAAGCAACTCAACTTCTCCAATCCCCAGGTTTGTTTGTTTTTTTTTTTTTAATGGGAGTAATGTTACCTTCCTGGAAGGGCTACAGTAAGCAGTAAGTAAAAGTTTTACATAAACTGTCTAATATCTAAGTGCCAAGCTCTAGTAACATTGTTTTTAGTTTCTTTTTATCACCTTCACCTATTTCATGGAGAAGATGAGTGTCCTTTCAATTTCTCCTTTCTATCTAAAAATTTACCTCTATCTTTACCCCACTTGTCTTCATTAACTCTCATATCATTCAGAATATCTCTGTTCTTTCCTAATAATATTGTACTGTCTTAGTTTCTTCATAGATAGACGAGGAATAATGAAAATACCCACCTATGGCTCTGTTTATTAGGATTTAGCCAGTTAATACATCTTAAAACCTTAGGTCATTTCCTGATACATAGTAAGTTAACAAATAGTCTTAGCATCTTGACTTTCTCCTACTTTAGCTCTGGCAGTGAACAGGCTCTGCTTGGTGTTAAATCTAAGTGACCTGAGATGGGGAACAGGAAGAGAGATGATGAGCTAAGGACTGAATCTGTGTAGTTTAGAAAGAAGAAATAGAAATGGCTGTGAAAGGTTAAAATGATTCTCTGACACCAGATAAAGCCAGGTCTCTTCTCTTCATGTTGTTAATCTGATTGTTGTCGTTCTTGTCTATCTTCATTTTGTAAAACCTAATGAAAATTTTGTCTTGAATGAACACTCAACAAATATTTGTTGATTAACTGAATATATTTCAAATAAGAGTCACTAGAAAAATGGAATTGATAAAGAGAATTTCACCTTTAATCAACTTTCAAGAGCACATTTTGTCAATTTAAAGAGCCTACTCCATGAATACCAGATCTTGGCCCCAGCTCCCAAATATCTTACATCTTTAGGCACATCCATTTCGCTAACAACACTTGGTGGTTGGGAGTTCCCTGGTGGTCCAGTGGTTAGGACTCTGAGCTTTCACTACTGAGGTTGTGGGTTAGGATTTTTGGTCAGGGAACTAAAATCCTGCAGCAAAGGCAAAAATGAAAAACAAAACAAAACAACAACACTTGCTGGTTAATCCTATAGCAAACCATCATCCCTTTTGGCTTGAATGATAATATATCTGGTACTTTACTTTCAAGGCATCATCTTCACCTCTAAGTATGTTACACAATGCAAAAGTTAGATTTTACTTTCCTCTAAATAACAATCACCTTTATAAAATGTTTATTTTAATGATATTTCATTATTCGTTGAATTTTCTAATTTGTTAACACTGCTTATTCATTTTTCCTTTAACTTTGGACTTGACCAACATGGCTTATGGTCTTCCCTGGTAGATCAGATGGTAAAGAATCTGCCTACAATGTGGGAGACCTGGGTTCGATACCTGGGTTGGGAAGATCCCCTAGAGGAGGACGTGGCAACCCTCTCCAGTATTCTTGCCTGGAGAATCCTCATGGACAGAGAAGCCTGGTGGGCTATAGTTCATGGGGTGGCAAAGAGTGGACACAACTGAGCAACCAATCACAACAAAGTTTTTAATCCATTTTTACTACCTTGAGGAAGCTATTTTACTTTAGGATGGCTTTCTTTTTCATATATAAGACACTACTTAGGAAGTAGTTCTGAAGATTACAGTGAGAGAAGATTGAAATCATGTAAGAAGGTACCTTTGGAAAAGACCCTGATGCTAGGAGGGATTGAGGGCAGGAGGAGAAGGGGATGACAGAGGATGAGATGGCTGGATGGCATCACCGACTCGATGGACATGAGTTTGAGTAAACTCTGGGAGTTGATGATGGACAGGGAGGCCTGGCGTGCTGCGGTTCATGGGGTCTCAAAGAGTCGGACACAACTGAGCGACTGAACTGAACTGAATTGAAGAAGGTACCTAGAATATAACTGGTGATTTAACAAAGCTTAATTTCATGACAGTCTTCCTCAATTCCTCTTGACCTTCTTTTTTTTCCTTTTAGTATTTGGGCAGCACTATAGAGAGAATTTTAAAATGCTATCAACAATGCAATTTTATCTTCTTGGTTTTTGAGCTTTAGCACATTAAATGCAAAAAAAAAAAAAGATGCTGACATTTCTGGAATTTCATTTAAAACTCCTATCTATTTAACCTTTAATAATCCATATACATGTATAAATATTTCTCTCTCTCTTTCTTTTTACATCAGAGGTTTACTCAGATTATCCTCCATGAAAAGATATGCTTTGGATTATCTTTTCTTGAGACAGGATAGAAACCATATCTAAGCCTACACAAATTTGATTGGCAAAGTCTTTGAGATTACTGTAAAGTACTATCTAAATATCTGTACTAAAAAAAAAAAAAAAAAAATATCTGTACTAAACTCCTGGAGTGTCTAAAGCATTATCTCGGGTTCAGGATGGGGAACACATATAAATCCATGGCTGATTCATATCAATGTATGGCAAAAACCACTACAATATTGTAAAGTAATTAGCCTCCAACTAATAAAAATAATTGGGAAAAAAAATTAAGCATTATCTCATTTATTTTAAAGAAAAATCTATCTGGGTTTATGTAAGGAAAATCAGTAAATTTATTAACAGAACACAATCCAAGGCCTCTAAGATGACAGTAGAGAGATACTCTCTATGTGGGGAAGACCAAGCGCAGAGGAGACCATGGTCCCAACTGTCAGTTCCAAAATTTACCAGTGCCCTGCTCTCCTTCATTACTCCCACCATCTTCCTACTGAGTTTCAGGGTGTGAAACTGCATTTCATCTGAAACCGGCAGGAGAGGCCAGTAGTACTGTCGTACCTTCCTTAACGCCTTGTGGCTCAACTCAGACATTTATCCAGAGCTCATGAGAATTGTAGAATAACGAAAAGCTACAGACTACACACAAACACACACATACACAAACACAGTAAATATCTGAAATATCAACCTCCTTATGCCAGATGTACCACTTAGGGACAAACTTAAGTTTGTTCGGCTTTCTGAGTTCTAGATCCAAGAAGGGTGAGAGGATAACAAATCCCTTCTTCTACATACGCTCCATTTTCTCCGTTTCAATTTAATTCAGGTGGGCTTATCTCTTCTCCACCACTGAACTAGAACCAGCCTTCCCTTTGCTTTTGTAAACCTTACTTTATTAAACAAATATTTATTGAGAACCTACAATGTTTTCAGAATAAATTAACAACACAGTCTATGACCTTTATCTTCTTGAGTCACATTTCTTCCTGTTCTAGTTTTTTCCGTGGCTCAGGAATTAACTAACTCTATGATTCATATGTCTAAGAGTCATTTAATTCACATTTCCCATATTCATATAGACAGTATTCAGTTTTAACAATTCAGCTATTGGGACACCCTTCTGCTTACAAGAAGAATAAAGAATTTGTTTTTAAATAGAGAAAACTCAATTTGAATAAGATGCTTGAAACCCACAGTTAGGTGCAGTAACAGACAAGTTGCCTATGGCACCAAAAAAGCCCTGACTTCAAGCCCTGGCCTTGCCACTAAGTAGTCAAGAGGCTTGGAATAAATTGCATGACCTCACTAGACTTCAGATTCTTTAGGTTTAACATGACAGGTTTGCTAGATCACCTCTCTGGACTTCACTCTAAAATTTGATTCTGTCACATGTCTTATTGCTAAACATGTTTAGGTATTTCATTTGACAGGTAAAACAAGAGAGAAGGTGATTGGCTGTTAACACCAGTTGGTCACATTTATCAATCTGATTTAGGAAGGAAAGTCGCTTGCAGAGAGGGCTTCTCTTAGAAAAGTCATATTACCTTTCTTTTTTTCTTTCAGATTAGTTTGTTTCAGGTCAATCTGTCTCTCTTTTGAAGGACTTTAGTGAATCTTGGATAGCACTTGAAATCTATGGTAAGGTACAGTAGGCAATTATTTAATAAGTTATTTTGTGACTACACAATAAGATGTGTCAACTTCCACCCATTGTTCTGCTTACCTAGATGCAGATATCTTGAGATCTGTGATGAGCAAAACACTACCTTTAGCACCAAATCCAGTATCTGGTAGGATGCTTTTGGTTACGAATAAATAACAAAGCATCATTACAATCTGGCTTAAACCATGAAGGGAATTTATTTGGGGAATTAATTGGCTCATGTAACTGAAGAGGTGGGCTTTTGGGTGCAGATCAGTTAGAGGTTCAGTTCCACTTTCCACAGGTTCTTCCTGGTCTTCCATCGTTTAGGGACTAGCTTCATCCTCAGGTCAGGTTCCCTCAATAGGGTGACTGCAGCTAGAATTCAGCATATATACTTTTCTCTCCAGATCATGTGCAATGAGATTGGGTGAATTGGGTAAATTACTTTCTTTATTATTAAAATCCAACGTTTCACTCTAACTGGATAAAGTTAGATCACAAAATCACCTCTGGGCAGCAACCATGGTATGAAGGATGGGAAGAAGCCATTGGCTTCTCACCAGGTAGAGTTAGAGGAGGGTCAGCCCTCAGGGACAGGGCTTGGCTGTGTCAATACCTGGAGAGGCAGCCAGTAAGCACTACCTTACAGAAATAGAAAAAACAAGAACAAATGGCATCTGCTCATATTTTAGATATGGATGAATAGACACACAGACACATGCAAATAAAGAACTCTCCTATATTCAAGAATTTCCAAGTGAAAAGATGTATGAACATGATGAAATAATCCCATTTTGGTCTTAGTATTTTTGTTTAACAAAGTATTAATATTGACATCTGTTGAATCTGATTTCTTTGAGCTTCTCTGATCCCCAGTAAGAAAGAAGATAATGCTTTAAACTTATAAATGTTGCTATTTAACAGGTTTTAGACTTTTTAATATCCATAAAAGCAATTTATATGCACAACTGCTAAGTCCCTAAATCCTTAGCAAGCACATGATAATTGTATTGTTATATTACTGCTAATGCTACAATAATAACACATGTCAAAATCCCAGGAACCAAAAGGCTAACTCTGGGGAATTCAAGTGCACTGACAACTCTGCATTCACAAGAGTGATCCTGGGTTATCATTTCCAACTTCTTTTTATTCCTCAGTGATACAGCCTCAACATGATCATCTACATAAAGCACCCCCATAATCATATTAAGATTAAGGAAAATATGTATGAAACATTTTATTCATGCTTAGTGACAGTGAGCAAGGTGGAAATAGGCAGAAGAATTTTTGTGACAGTTTTTTTTCCAACAAATAATCACATGGTTTCAAGTGTACTCCCAAAGCAGATTACACGTTTTACGTTTTTAATTATAATCATACTTTCCTCTTATCTGATATGAATATCTTCAATTTAAATATCAGTTTAATTGATGTCTATCATTTAATAATCATAATATGATCCAAGCCAATTATAACAATTCTTTCCTGTAAAACTATAGCTGTTAGAAGAATGTTGAGTGGGAAAATGTTTAAATCCTGACATAAAAATGTCTGTGATAAAACCAGGAGCTTTGAATTTCATGGTCCTTTAATATTGCCTTTGAAGTAATGAAAAAGCCATTTTCCACCACTTGCTTCAAGGATTTCACTAATAACATCTTTCACAAAGGACCGATCTTATTTTAAGCAGGATATTGTGACGTTATTCTAAAGCATTTAAAGTTATATAACAAACTTTTACTGAAATTTCTGAGTCTACCTTTTTTTATTCTCCCTAATGAAATATTTGTTAAAGAGGTTACTTCAACCTTATGGAAATAGGTTATGCCTATGATAGAGAATCCATTATTTAATTCCGTTCCAGAAATAAAGGATAACAAGTTGAGGGGGGAGGAATGAAGAAGAAGGATGTTATAAATAATGTAAAGACTAAAAAAATAGGCTTTTCTCTTTTTTTAAATTGAAGTTGAATTGCTTTACAATGTGGTGTTAATTTCTGCTATACAAAGAAGTGAGTCAGCTATACATAGACATATATCCCCTCCCTCTAGGCTTTTCTTTCAGTCTTTTGGTTCACCTTGCGGGGTTTCCCTGATGGCTCAGATGGTAAAGAATCTGCCTGTAATGTGGTAGACCCAGGTTCATACATCCCCTCCCTCTAGGCTTTTCTTTTGATCCTTTGGTTCACCTTAGGTGAGACCTGGCTTCATATATCCTCTCCCTCTAGGCTTTTCTTTTGGTCCTTTGGTTCACCTTAGGCAGCAGAAAAATTAGTAATTTGATAACCTTGGACTGGATGATCATGGACACTTGCCTCCACACCAAACTCCCCTTTAGTAGGACTGCTGCCCACTTAGCAAGGACCTAGTGGCAAGGAAATTGCCAGAGCTTAAACAGGTCAACAGAACCAGCAGTGATCTTTGCAGACATCTGCATGTTACACTCTGTGACCATCCCTGCGTGCCCTGAACAAAGTCAACTACAGCAAGAAGCAGAATTTCAGAAATTCCTAGCTTAGGGCTGTCTAATTAAAAAATGGTTCAAGAGAAAGTTTCCCAGGAGCACAGAAATCTGAGGAGGAAATTAGTTTCTTCTTTTACTTCATATGGGATCTTCGACGAGGAAACTGCAAAGGAGAATTCTGTAAAACGCACCTGAGGATGTCCTAGACAGGCTGCACCGAGAGAAAGCTAACTGGTGGCAATAACCCCAGGCTTTGTGTTGGACCAACTTAACTTTCCTGAGAGGATCAGGTACTGAAATGAGGAGTGTTTCTAGGAAGTAACCAATAAGAAATTAGAGGATAGCTTTACCAGTGCTAAAAAGAAAAAAAAAAAAAGAATGAATAAATGAACTAAGGAAACATTTGAATCTAAAAAAGACTTTCCCATAAGAAGATGTGCAGATGACCAACAGGCACATGAAAAATGCTCAACAGCACTAACCAACAGAGAAATGCAGATCAAAACCACAGTGAGATATCATCTCACTCCCATTAAATTGGCTAACATCAAAAAGTGTACAAACAACAAATGTTGACGAGGATGTGGACCAAAGGAAACTCTAGTATGCTGTTAAGATTGTAAACTGGTGCAGTCACTATGGACAACTGTATGGAGGGTCCTCAAAAAACTAAAAACAGAAATACAACATGATCCAGCAATGCCACTCCTGGGGATATATTCAAAGAAAATGAAAACATGAATTTGAAAAGGTACGGCACCCCAATATTCTTCCCATTATTTAAAATAGCCAAAATATGGAAGCAACCCAAGTATCAACAACAGAAGAATGAATAAATCTAGGAATTCTCCACTGTGGCTCCAATGTTTACATTTGTAATGGAAACAAGTTGAAGATAAATGCTAATGTAATGCTGGTTCCGTTCAGTTCAGTCACTCAGTGGTGTCCAACACTTTGAGACCCCATGGACTGTAGCATGCCAGGCTTCCCTGTCCATCACCAAATCCCAGAGCTTACTCAAACTCATGTCCATCGAGTCAGTGATGCCATCCAATCATCTCATCCTCTGCTGCCCCCTTCTTTTCCCGCCTTCAATCTTTCCCAGCATCAGGGTCTTTTCAAATGAGTCAGTTCTTCACATCAGGTGGTCAAAGTACTGGAGCTTCAGCTTCAGCATCAGTCCTTCCAATGAATATTCAGGACTGATTTCCTTTACAATTGACCTGTTTGATTTCCTTGTAATCCAAGGGACTACAAGGTGAGTGCTGCCAGCAAATTTGGAAAACTCAGCAGTGGCCACAGGACTGGAAAAGGTCAGTTTTCATTCCAATCCCAAAGAAAGGCAATGCCAAAGAATGCTCAAACTACCACACAATTGCACTCATCTCACATGCTAGTAAAGTAATGCTCAAAATTCTCCAAGCCAGGCTTCAGCAATACATGAACCGTTAACTTCCAGAAATCTGTATGCAGGTCAGGAAGCAGCAGTTAGAACTGGACATGGAACAACAGACTGGTTCCAAATAGGAAAAGGAGTATGTCAAGGCTGTATATTGTCACCCTGCTTATTTAACTCATATGCAGAATACATCATGAGAAGCACTGGGCTGGATGAAGCACAAGCTGGAATCAAGATTGCCGGGAGAAATATCAATACCTCAGATATGCAGATGATGCCACCCTTATGGCAGAAAGTGAAGAAGAACTAAAGAGGCTCTTGATGAAAGTGAAAGAGGAGAGTGAAAAAGTTGGCTTGAAGCCCAACATTCAGAAAACTAAGATCATGGCATCCGGTCTCATCATTTCATGGCAAATAGATGGGGAAACAGTGGAAACAGTGGCTGACTTTATTTTTCTGGGCTCCAAAATCTCTGCAGATGGTGACTGCAGCCATTAAATTAAAAGACGCTTACTCCTTGGAAGAAAAGTTATGACCAACCTAGACAGCATATTAAAAAGCAGAGACATTACTTTGTCAACAAACGTCCGTCTAGTCAAGGCTATGGTTTTTCCAGTGGTCATGTGTGGATGTAAGAGTTGGACTGTAAAGAAAGCTGAGCCAAGAAGAATTGATGCTTTTGAACTGTGGTGTTGGAGAAGACTCTTGAGAGTCCCTTGGACTGCAAGGAGTTCCAACCAGTCCATCCTAAAGGAGATCAGTCCTGGGTGTTCATTGGAAGAACTGATGTTGAGGCTGAAACTCCAATCCTTTGGCCGCCTGATGTGAAGAGCTGACTCATTTGAAAAGACCCTGATTCTGGGAAAGATTGAAGGCAGGAGGAGAAGGGGATGACAGAGGATGATGTGGTTGGATGGCATCACTGACTCGATGGACATGAGTTTGGGTAAACTCCAAGAGTTGGTGATGGACAGGGAGGCCTGGTCTGCTGTAGTCCATGCGGTCGCAAAGAATCAGACACAACTGAGTGACTGAACTAAACTGAATTGAGATGAGTGCAACTGTGCATTAGTTTGAACATTCTTTGATTGCCTTTCTTTGGGATTGGAATGAATTTTGTGTATATATATACATAAATATAGATGTATATATATATAATAAAGAAAATTTAATATATATATAATGGAATATTACTCAGCTATATAAAGAATGAAATTCTGCTATTTCTAACAACGTGGATGGATCTAGAAAGTATTATACTTAGTGAAGTAAGTCAGATAGAGAAAGCAAACATTCTATATTATAACTTATATGTAAAATCTAAAAAAGAAAACAAAACAAATATACATAAATATAGATGTTGTATATATATTATAAAGAAGATGTAATATATATTAATGGAATATTACTCAGCTATACAAAGAATGAAATTCTGCTATTTCTAACAACGTGGGTGGATCTAGAAAGTATTATACTTAGTGAAGTAAGTCAGACAGAGAAAGCAAGCAAAAACTCTATATTATAACTTATATGTAAAATCTAAAAAAGAAAACAAAACAAATGTATACAACACAACAGAAATAGACTCACAAAAATAGAGAGCAAGCTAGTAGCTACCACTGGGGAGAGGGAAGGGGGTGACGCATGTTAGGGATATGGGATTAAGAGGTACAAGCTGTTACGTATAAAATAAATAAGCAAAAAGGGTATGTTATAAAGGAAAGGGAAATAAAGCCATTACTTTCTATTTCATTATTTATTTGTTTATTTATTTTTTGGCTTCACAATGCAGCTTGTGGGATCTCAGTTTCCTGACAAGAGGCTGAATTGAGAGACCTGAATCTTGACCACTGAACCACCAAAGCACTCCCTATAATAACCTTAAATGGAGTATAATCTATAAAAATATTGAATCACTGTGTTGCACATCTGAAATTAATATAATATTGTAAATCAACTATACCGCAATTAAAAAATAAATAAAGACCTTCCTATGATAATGGTGGAGGGCATAGCTGCTTTTCTTTCGTTACACATACTTTTCTGCTTGTTCCCTTCATTTTCACGGGAAGGGTAGCAGTACCCAGTTTAGAACCATTGTCAGAATTTCAGAATAGTGCCTGGCATATTCTTAGATGTGTGTGTGTGTGTGTGTGTGTGTGTGTGTGTGTGTGTGCTAAGTCACTTCAGTTGTGTCTGCCTCTGCGATCCTATGGAGTGTAACCCACCAGGCTCCTCTGTCCATGGGATTCTCCAGGAAAGAATACTGGAGTGGGTTGCCACTTCCCACTTCAAGGAATCTTCTCAACCCAGGGATCAAACCTCCATCTCTTCTCTTATGTCTCCTGCATTGGCAGGTGTGTTCTTTACCCCTAGTGCCACTTGGGAAGCCCATTCTCAGATTAGCTATTCTAATAATATGATTTAATCAATTTATAGATGCTGATGGTATCTCTTAGAATGGCCAAATGAATGAGCCAGTACAGTATTCATACCAGGAAAAGTGTTTTAAAAAATCAGACTCCTTCAATATTTTATGGCATCATTTTATTGGAATCATTAGACTCCACAAGATTGCCTGGGTCAGACCAGATGATATGATGTAGAGTTTTAGGGAGCCTAAGTTTACCTCTATAATATTTGGGACTCAGTAGATATGTCCTGTGAAATGTAGTTGGCTAAAATTTTATGATGGGGCTCTGAAGTGAAGGTTGGAGCGGTTACAGGGATCCCCATATGTATTTTAATCAAGACACATGACATGCAATTTAAGAAACACTGTTTACTTTATTCATACCATGCCAGTGTATTCAACATTCTGAAAGAGGAAAGATAGACAGTCTGCTCCCTTTCAAACTCTTTTGGACAAGAGTCTTGAATGAAGGAGATAAGTCGTTAAAGTGATTTGGCAATAAATGCTATAACTGAGGGCAACGAGGACACAGACGTCTAGACAAAACAGTGTCATAAAGTATGTAGGAAAAAAGGCAAGTCTCGACTGAGGTTCTGCACAATCAGCGCAGCACTGTCCAACTCTGAATTTTCCACAGTGGTGAGTAGGTAGTTACATTAATTAAAGCAGAATAAAAGTTGTCTGGCTAAATCCGTAAACAACAATGAAATTTTAGACATATTGTCTTGCAGTGATATCCTGGAAGCTGGCTATACAGGTGATTTAAAGCTCCTGGTTTCATAAAGTTCCAACAACACTGCTAGTGTTTCTTTATTGCAATGTCCCAGAGACTATTCAAGGATACAGGTTACCAGGGGAAAAAATCTGGGCTAAATAATAATAATAGTCAATTAAGGGGCTGGGTACAACCCCAAGCCTAAAATTCTTACTGCGTACTTCTTGCTGAAACAAGAAACTTTACAATAACCAGCTTTTGAGATCTTACTAATTTTGTCAGGTTGCAGTACAACAGGCAATCAGACTTTCAAACATTGACCTTGTGGGCACAAATACAACCTTTGTGGCAAATCACAGTGTCACTGGATTTCAGGAACCAAAGGAGGAAAAGCTAGTTAGAAGAGAAAAGAAACACTTGTTAACCCATCAAGGCATACATTTCTTGGAGGCTCTTTCTGGCTTCTAACGTTGGCTATAGAAAGATCACCTGAAGCTACCTGAGTCTATATGATGCCTAATTTATTTTTCTCCACCTTATGACTCAGATGAGTCCTCAGGGAATTAGGTCAACTAATCAATGTTTAAGTGTCTTGGAGAGAACATTCAGAAGGGTCAGCAATGGGTCAGGCAAATGCAGAGGAGCATCTTCCCTGCCGAGAAGCAGGGACTCCAGTGCTGGTCCATTAGCACTTTAATTCATGTACTGTTTCTAGAGACACACTGTCAAGAATTCTCAGTAATCAAGATCGTCTGATGGCAAAGGATATGAATTGTCAGATCATTCGAGGAATCAGTTTCAGTCGATTTAATACCAGAGTAAACTTTCCTTCAGAATCAGTTTTCAGTAATCTGGAGTCAGAAGGCAAAGTCCAGAGTAACCTTCTACAGTCCGGTAGAAAATAGTTTATCTATTCAGATCTGTAGACATTCCCATGCATGCAATCTTTTGGTCTCCTACCATTTCTGGAGAAACAGTGTCTACTGGGCCATGATGACCATATGTGCTATGCTTAGCCACTCAGTCGAGTCCAACTCTTTGCGACCCCATGGACTGTAGCCCACCAGGCTCCTCTGTCCATGGGATTCTCGAGGCAAGAATACTGGAGTGGGTTGCCATGCCCTCCTCCAGGGGATCTTCCCAGCCCAGAGATCGAACCCAGGTCTCCCACATTGCAGCTGGATTCTTTACCGTCTGAGAAGTAGCTTCTAATCTATATGCCTATTCTGTGACTCGGAATGGTATAACCTCAGTATGTTTTTAAGTCACAGGAACACTGAAAATGTTTAGGCCAAAGCGTTCTTCAAGGCCCACACTGAGATCTCCTCACACAGGGCGGTCCTGTGGTACTGCCTTCGGGAAAACCTCTGGGTTTCTCCATTTGAAAAAGACAAACAGGTATGAAGGAAAATCCTAGCAGGCTATTCATGCCATTTGTGAAATTTAAATCTATGAATAAAAACAGATGCTAAATAAAGGAGCATCAAAAGAAATAGCATAGATCCATCAAATATCTCACCAGGACCTGGAACAGAGAGTAAAGTCCTACAAACCATGAAGAATCTGGCAAACAAGGCCTTTTGTTTTATTGAGACTCAATTATACATATATATAATATATGGGACTTCCCTGTTGATCCAGTGGTTAAGACTTTGCCTTCCAATGCACAGGGTGTGGTTCAATCCCTGATTGGGGAACTAAGATTCCACATGCCTTCTGGCCAAAAAAAATATATATATATACATATATATATATATATGTGTGTATATATATATATATATATACATACATACATACAAAATTGGAGTGAATACACACACACACACACACACACACACACACGTATATATTCTAGGAAATGATCCTAGGACATCAATCTGCCCTCAGGTACAGAATATGTTCAAGCACTGAACAGGTAGAAATTTCACCTGTGTATCTGCGATATCTATGGCCACTAGGTATTGCTGACTACTCTTGTCTTTCCTTCTTTCCACTCCTCCCTTGTTTCTTTTTCTACCCTTCCTCTTCTACTCCCCTTCCTTCCCTCCCCTCTTCTCTCCCTCCCCTCCTTCTTTCCTTTCTTTCACAAGAGAAAATCCTCATCACCAGAAAAGATATTACATTAGAAAATAGAAAAAGGGCAAGGAACTAACAATGCACTTTACCAAAAAAGGAGTCCTTTATGGTCACAAAACGACTCTGGGGACAAAACCATCCTTTTTCTACAATAAAGAACTTGAAGAGTTTGTAAAGAAACAGTCACAAGAAGCTAGGTCAAACCCCTCAAATGGAGAAAATTGAGAACCAGGGAGACCAAACTGGCTTGCTGAGGTCACACTACTAGACTAATGAAGACAACTTCCTGATCAACTTAGTAGAGTTCTTTAAAGGTCTGCAAGAACATTTACTCAACTACAGATAGAAAGTTTCAGGAAAGATTCCACGTGCAATAGTTGCAATAGTCATCGCCATCATCAAGTTACACTTAAGTGTCTGGAATGAAAAGGAACCGGAACAAAATGTAGATGGAGTGTTTCCTGTGGCTTCATGTGAAAAGGCCAAAGGAATTGCCTTCATATTTTGCATTAAAACACCAATAAGAACAAAAGAAAGCTTAATACTTCTCAGTGTGTTGAAAGGAGTGTGAGCTGTGGTGAGTAATTTTTCCCTTTCTCTCAAGAACAGGCCAGTGCAGCACACACAACTTGGATTAAGAACTCAGAAAGATTCTGCTGAAAGACTGCAAACCCTGGAACACAGAACTGCCAAGGGAAGCTGTGAAATTTCTTTTTCTTGCAACCTTTAAGGTGATATCTTTCAGGGTTGGTTTACATATAATGTGACTGTGACCTTGCGTTACCTTTCAAAGCTTCTGAGAGATAACAATGATAGAGTTTAGGGTCTGACATTAAAGCTTGTACACTTAGGATGATGGTCTATTAAATTCCAGTAATTTGGAAAGAATTAAGCATTATCCTAGTATTGGAATCAACGACACCAGTTTGAATTGATAAACCAGTCTCAAGATTGTTTTTCTTTACATTCAGTGTCTCCAGGTGGAAGAAAGTTTCTGCTTGCTTTTCCCATTTGGAGAGGAGGAAAGAAAGAGAGAAGCAGGATGTTTACATAGTAAAATAAAAAAAAAAAAGGTAAAGGTGTGTGCTCAGTCATGTCCTACTCTTTGCGGCCCCATGGACTGTAACCCACCAGGCTCCTCTGTCCATGGAATATTCCAGGCAAGAATACTGGAGTAGGTTGCCATTTCCTACTCCACAGGATCTTCCTGACACAGGGATTGAACATTTCCTACATTTTTATCTCTTGCATCTCCTGCATTTGCATTTGGATTCTTTCCCACTGCGCCACCCGGGAAGCCCTTACTTAGTAAGGTCACCTCTAAATCCCAGATGGGGTGGCCTTCAAGGAGCCCTGGTCCCCCAACAACATACGTAGTGCATCTGCCTTTCTTCTTAAGATATAAGGACTGAAATCACACTCCTTTATTACAAAAATAAATTATGCAGGAAAACAAGAGTCCCATTTACATACTCTATAAAACTGAATTTTATTCCTTAAGTTTTATCTTTTTAAAAATATTGTACTTTTAATAATGTTTTGTTACTAGGGATCACCAAAATCAGAATTGCTTGGGATGCTTCTTAAAAGGTAGATTCCTAGGCTCCACTCAAAGTGTAAGGATTAGAATCATGGGGGATACCACCCCTTAATCTGCATTTTAAACAAATCCTGCAAGTAATTCTTATGCACTGCTCTTAAGTATTACTTAAATAAATTCTGTAACCTTGGCCTGAAAATAACTACTTAATTGCTTCCAAAGGAGAAGAACAGCAAAAAATGTATAGGCTGTAATTCTACAATAAAAACATATCATTATACAAATGACACAGTAAGAGGACCTTAAAAATATGTAGAAGCATTTTGTCTAAATTCCCATTCCCAGTGTATAAATTCTCTTTATGCTTCATTTTCACAGGTCACATTTATATTTATGATTCTGTGTGCAATTTCACACCAAATTAAGAGTAATTATCTGCCTCCTTTCTCTGACTCAGTTCTTATGGGACTGACTTTGTATAGATTCAGTATTCTTCATACTCTCAAGCTCAAATCCACAAGGAAAGTCAACATAAAAGTAAGACCTTCTTTGTAACCAAATGAGCAACATGAACAACCAGAAAAAAAAAAATCCAGTGTCTGAGAAAAGTAAAGCTTTGATAAATGAAAGTGAAAGTCTCTCAGTCGTGTCTGACTCTTTGTGACCCCATGGACTATACAGTCCATTGAATTCTCTAGGCCATAATACTGGAGTGGGTAACCTTTCCCTTCTCCAGGGGATCTTCCAACTCAGGGATCGAACCCAGGTTTCCTGCATTGCAGGCGGATTCTTTACCAGCTGAGCCACAAGGGAAGCCCAAGCTACTCAGGACTCGAACCAGGGTCCCCTGCACTGCAGGCGGATTCTTTATCAACTGAACTATCAGGGAAAGCTTTCATAAGGTCAGCAATAATTCAAACCCAACCCCATGTCCAAATTCCCCAAATTTCACTCAGAAAGGGGGCTTTCTAGCAACTGTCACTCCCTTGTAATTTCTAAATGTTAACTTAAATCAGATCCTCTTTAGCATTCAAACCTTTGCTTCTCTTTGCAATAGAACTTACAACCTGAACAGCCTTGATGACAGAAGTTTGCAAACAGAAGTGTTATGAATAGGCTTCAATTCCTAGCTGATGAAGCTACACGTGCAATTGACAGATGTTAGCTTGTGAAGGAGTTACGTGTGCTTAAAATACCGTTTCATTCATGGTGAGAAAGAAATAGCCATTTCAAATATGTACTAGCTGGTATGCTGCCCTCTGGCCAAAAGCTCTTTATATAGAAATGCCATTTTGCAGAGCATAGTGTCAAAAGCAGGCACAATAAGGCAGGAGGATTTAACCAGGGACTGTGAGCGATCCAGTGCACAAATATCCTATGTCCTATTAAGTGAAAACAAATTTAAAACCATGCTGGGAAGCCAGTCGCCTGTTTATAAGATCAGTCTTTCAATGTTATCTGCTAGAAATCGTATCATTGGATTCCCATGCGATCAAAGCCAAGTAGAATTAGTGTCAAAAGAGCCATATCCCTTACTAATTCATGTTAGTTACAGGGGACTCAAGATGAGTCACCACCAGTGGGTCTGTGAAAAAGCAGAATAACTCAAGGAGATAGCAATAGGAAAATCATTTGTTCATTTGTTGCAGTAATACTATGCAGTTTTAATTAATTAGAAAAATGCCACAGGCTACTAGTCACCAGGTAATGGTTGGGGTTTCATCAAAGCAAAAATATGTCAATAACTTAGGAAAGTGCATTAACACTACACTATTCAATTTTTGCAAATAAGTGAAAGGGGAGGGAAGCCTATATTGTGTAAGATCTTTAAGCAGGCATAATGCTGAGAGTACTGTAATATACCTGTTATAAATTTAGACTAGAGAAGGAGCCAGAGACAAAGTCTGGTGCAATAATTTTTATTAGAAAGTAATCAGAGGAAGATCTCTGAATATGTCACTTTGAAAAGCCAACCTCCATCACTGCACTTCCTTGGGGCACTGGTGGAAGGTAAATTGGCACAAGCCCTCAGGAAGACAGTGGGGCGGGATATATCAAGCCTTATAAATATGCATGCCCTCTGACCTCACAACTTAACTTCTGGGAATTTATTCTATGCAAATGATTAAAGATATTAAGTAAAGAACTACAGGGATATTCATGGTGGCTTGTAAGAGTCAAGGGTTAGAAGCAACATGAGTGTGCCAGAAATGAAACACTGGTCAAACTATGGTATAACCATTTACTGGGTAATGCACATTTTTAAAGACAATATCACATGGAAACTTCTATGACATATTATTTAATTATCATTTATATCACTTAATGCTCTGGAGATATTATTTAACAAAAGAGGAGTCTAACTAAATATTATAGTTGGTAGAATTCAAGTGTCTGTGTGTCACTAACTTTTGTTGAATTTCTCAGCCTCAGGATTTGTCTTAAGAATCCACCCGTAATGAATGCTGGGTCTGAGTGTTTCAGGGAGCAAAGGTTGTACATGGACAGAAAGTGTCTCTGCGTGTCCCCAAAGAATTACGCACAAACGCTACTATGCTTGTATTTGTGCTCAGTCGTGTCTGACTCTTGGTGACCCTATGGACAGTAGCCCACCAGGTTCCTCTGCCTATGGGATTTTCCAGGCAAGAATACCGGAGTGCATTGCCATTTCCTCCTCCAGGGGATTTTTCCGACCCAGGGATCACAGCATCTCCGGAGTCTCCTGCATCATACGTGGACTTTTTACCACTGAGCCACCTGGGAAGTCCCACACACTCTACTATACAGGGGCATTAAATCCCACCCCTTTTTCCTCTGCAAGCACCCCCGTTACAGAAAACACTAGAGCTGGGTCAGAAGTGAGACATGGCTCTGCTATTGCTACTATTATTTTTTCCTTGGTGACAAGGGGCATATTAGATTAAATCAGTGATTTTCTAGTTTTCCATTTTAAATATTTTTAAATGCAATAATATATGAAGTTTATCAAGCTATTTAAAATATTTCAGGGGACTTCTAGAAGTCTTGAGCAGTATAGTGGACCAAATATCTTCACTGATCCTTTTGCTGAAAACAACTAAAATTTTCTAAATAATATACTAAAAGTTGTTAATGACTGAAAGGCCAAAACTTGGTGAAACTAGGAACCTAAACAGGTATGTCATATACTGAAGACAAGAGAGTCTTTGAGGGCATTTACCAGCAAAATGAACTTGAACATCAGCTCATGGTCTTATGAAATATACAGGGCAGGAGACAAAGAAAGCCAGAATCCACCTAAAGTCTCTAATATGACATCTCGCATGAGGAGGCACTTGAATGGCCTTTATGCTCAGCGTATGGAAGAACCAGAAATGACCTTCCGCTCATGAGACTGAAAGAAAATAAAACCACAAAATGGAGAGCATCAAGAGCATAGAGCTCAGAAAGGACAGTCATATTAGACCTTCAAAGTTTTTAGGTGTCATAACTGTCAAGTATAGAATATAAAATGCTTATGTTTAGTATGTATACAAAGGACTTCCCTGATAGCTCTGAGAGTGAAGAATCTTCCTGCAATGCAGGAGATCCAGGTTCAATCTCTGCATTGGGAAGAGTCCCCAGAGAAGGGAATGACTACCCACTCCAGTATTCTTGCCTGGAGAATTCCATGGACAGAGGAGCTAAAAGCCAGCAGGTTTGAAAACATGAATAAAATGAGAATGAAACAAAAAAACACTGAACATTTGAAAAATAATGAAAACAGAACTTCCAGAAAATATATGCAGTGCTTTTGAAATTAAAAACTCGATTGTTAAAAGTTTTTGTTTATAGCTGAGAGAGAATTACTAATTTGAAACTAGATCTAAAAAATTATACAGAATAAAACACAGAGAGACAAAGAGATGGCAAGTATGAAAGACAAATCAAGTAGTATAAAATAACAGTGAGAAGTTCAAAATAATATCTTAGAAGTTCAAAATAATATCTTGCTACAACTCATGGTAACAAACTGTACATCAAAGACAAAAATAACATCTTAAAAGCAAAAGAGGTGGAGCAAATGACCTAGTAAAATTAACAATTTGATTGAGCTTACTTCTCAAAATTAACAGCGTAAAAGTCAACCTAGGTTGACATGTATCTTTCTACGTTCCATTGTTACTTTGATGTTTTATTTTTATTAAATATTAATTTATTTTTATTAAGTGCTACTTTTATTTTTGTCTTTGGTGTTGTACAGTTTGCTACCATGAGTTGTGTTTGTCTGTTCTGTTCAATATAAATAGTATAAAGCAGTAGTTATACTGTAAATAGCATAAAACTGAGACAACTCTTAGCCATTAATTCTTCAAATGATGCTAACAAAGTAATGCTCAAAATTCTCCAAGCCAGGCTTCAACATGGCTATGTGGTATGTGAACATGAATTTCATGTTCATGGTATGTGAACCATGAATTTCCAGATGCTTAAGCTGGATTTAGACAAGGCAGAGGAACCAGAGATCAAATTGCCAACATCCGTTGGATCATCAAGAAAGCAAGAGAGTTCCAGAAAAACATCTACTTCTGCTTTATTGACTATGCCAAAGCCTTTGACTGTGTGGATCACAAAAAACTGTGGAAAATTCTTAAAGAGATGGGAATACCAGACCACCTCACCTGCCTCCTCAGAAATCCGTATGCAGCTCAAGAAGCAACAGTTAGAACTGGACATGGAACAATAGACTGGTTCCAAATCTGGAAAAGAGTATATCAAGGCTGTATATTGTCACCCTGCCTATTTAACTTATATGCAGAGTACATCATGCGAAACGCTGGGCTGGATGAAGCACAAGCTGGAATCAAGATTGCCAGGAGAAATGTCAATAACCTCAGATGTGCAGATGACATCACCCTTATGGCAGAAAGTGAAGAACTAAAGAGCCTCTTGATGAAAGTGAAAGAGAAGAGAGAAAAAGTTGGCTTAAAACTCAACATTCAGAAAACTAAGATCATGGCATCTGGTCCCATCACTTCATGGCAAATAGATGGGGAAACAATGGAAACAGTGAGAGACTTTATTTTCTTGGGCTCCAAACTTACTGCAGATGGTGACTGCAGCCATGAAATTAAAAAGCTATGAAATTAGAAAAGCTATGACCAACCTAGACAGCATAGTAAAAAGCAGAGACATTACTTTGCCAACAAAGGTCCGTCTAGTCAAAGCTATGGTTTTTCCAGGAGTCATGTATGGATGTGAAAGTTGGACTACTAAGAAAGCTGAGTGCCAAAGAATTGATGCTTTTGAACTGTGGTGTTGGAGAAGACTCTTGAGAGTCCCTTGGACTGCAAGGAGATCAAACCAGTCAATCCTAAAGGAAATCAGTTCTGAATATTCATTGGAAGGACTGATGCCGAAGCTGAAATTCCAATCCTTTGGCCACCTGATGCAAAAAGCTGACGCATTTGAAAAGACCCTGATGCTGGGAAAGATTGAAGGCGGGAGGAGAAGGGGGCGGCAGAGGATGAGATGGTTGTTTGACATCACTGACTCAGTGGACGTGAGTTTGAGTAGGCTCCAGGAGTTGGTGATGGACATGGATGCCTGGGGTGCTGTAGTCCATGGGATCGCAAAGTATGGGACACGACTGAGTGACTGAGCTGAACTGAGCGACAATATCTTTCAAAAACAAAGTAAAAATATTTTCAGATAAAACCTGGACTCAGCCTCTTCTCAGCAGGGCCATCGTTTCTTTTAGTAAGGCATGGAATTATATCTAAGACCAGGGTGCCAGGGGTGATCACAATATTGGAGTCTCTTTGTATCTTCTCAGTGACTAGAGCTAAAAAAACCTTCATATATAAACACACCCAGGCAAACATATACCTATGTGCACACATATGTGTTATATGCATCATCCACATGTATGCATGTGGTGAGCACTTGTGTGTGCCTGCTCAGTCGTGTCCAACTCTTTGTGACCCCATGGACTGTAGCCTGCCAGGCTCCTCTGTCCATGGAATTTTCCAGGCAAGAATACTGGAGTGGGATGCCATATCCTTCTCCAAGGGGTCTTCTTGACCCAGAAGAAGGGGTCAAAATTATACCCAAATTATACCAAAGAGCAGAAAACCAGAACATTTGCCAAACTCACTTTCTTGGGGAACTAACGTGATCTTGATGTCAATACCTGAGACAAGGACTGCACAAAAAAGAAAATTATAATTAATTCTTTCTCATAATGGTATGTATTAGAAAATGTTAACTATCTACCTACTTTTGTTTCTTTTAGTAATGGAAACTCATATGGAACTGCATGTAACCTGGGCTCATGACTACCCAGCCTGAGAAAATATTTTTCTGCTTCCCTTGCATCTATATGTAGTCATAGAATTAACTTTGGTTGAATGAGATAAGGAGGGCAATTTTTCTGGCCATATTTTTGAGAATTCTGTTCAGCAGCAACAGACTCACAGAAAAAAAACTTACAGTTACCAAAGGCAGGGGGAGTGATAAATTGGGAGTTTGGGATTAACATACACACATTGCTATACATAAAATAAATAACAAGGACCTACTGTAGCACGGGGACTTATATTCAATATCTTGTAATAATCTATAAGTGAAAAGAATCTGAAAAGCATACATTATATATGTATGTATAACTGAACCACTTTGCAGTATACTTGAAACTAACATGACTTTATAAATCAACCACACCTCAATCAAAAAATAATAAATGTTTTTAAAAAAAAAAAAAGACAAAAAGAAGGAGCCCTGTTCAGGACTCTGTCCCTCTTTTAAGTGACTGAGAGGTGGTAGGATTTGGAAGCCAAGTACAAAGTCCACGAAGCTGCCCCTCCAGCTATGAACCACTTACCTACTCCAGACTATTACTAGGTGAGAAAAGTAAATGTCTATCTTATGCACGTTGCTCTATTTTGGGTGTATTTGTTATAGCAGCTTAGTTTCTAGCCTAGTTAATACAAAATAGATGGAAAAAATCTTAAATACATTAGCAAACTGAATCTAGCAAAGAATATAAAAGGTGGCCAAGTTTTGTTTATCTCAGGAATGCAAGGGTGGTTTAGCATAAAACAATCTATTAATATATTTTATTGCTTTAGCAGCTCAATGAAGAAACTAACATACTAGTCTCAGTAATTTTGTTAAAATAACTGGGTAACATTCAAGTGCTTGACAAAATAAGGATAGAGAAAAAAAGCATACATAGGGTCGCAAAGAGTCGGACATGAATGAGCGACGAAGCACACACTCAATGGGATACATCAACATATTCCTTTTAAGTTAAGAACATCACAAATCCTCCATGTTAACTTCTATTAAGGGTGGTACTAGAAGTAGAAGCAGCACAGTAAGAAAAGAAAAGAAATAAAATAGAAAAGAAGGAATAAAATTATCATTATTAGTTGACAATAAGACTGTACAGAAAAATAGGAAAGAATTTGAGATCAAGTATTACAGCTACTAAGAAAGCTTAGTGAATTTCCTGAATATTTTGTGTTCCTTAGAATTGTCTAGATGCAAACACCAAATGCAATTTTTTCTATACATCAGGGAATTGAATTTTAAAAGATACTATTTATAACAGTATCAAAAGTATATATTTCCCCAAAATACATCCAGCTGCTTTTCTACTTTATGTCAGTCAGTCCGTCAGTTCAGTCGCTCAAGCGTGTCCGACTCTTTGCGACCCCGTGAATCGCAGCACGCCAGGCCTCCCTGTCCATCATCAACTCCCGGAGTTTACTCAAACTCATGTCCATGAAGTCGGTGATGCCATCCAGCCATCTCATCCTCAGTCGTCCCCTTTTCCTCCTGCCCCCAATCCCTCCCAGCATCAGGGTCTTTTTCAGTGAGTCAGCTCTTCACATCAGGTGGCCAAAGTATTGGAGTTTCAGCTTCAGCTTCAGTCCTTCCAATGAACACCCAGGACTGATCTCCTTTAGGATGGACTGGTTGGATCTCCTTGAAGTCCAAGGGACTCTCAAGAGTCTTCTCCAACACCACAGTTCAAAAGCATCAATTTTTCGGCACTCAGCTTTCTTCACAGTCACTTTATGTAGAAGATGTTAAAATTTTACTGAAAAAAATTTAAAGACATTCCTGCATCCCGCTACTAAAAGATATATCTTGTTCAGAGATAGAATGAGTCAAAATCAGTATGAGGTAAATTCTTAACAAACTGATCCATCAATTCCATTGCAATCAAAATTTTAATCCAATCCCTAACAAGGATCTTATTTTTATAGGATTTTGTGTAATAAATTAAACTGATTCTAAAATGTATGTGGAGGAATAAAGGGTCAAGAATAGTCAGTATTGTTCTTAAAAGAGAAAATGTGTGTGTGTGTGTGTATGCTTAGTCACTCAGTTGTGTCTGACTCTGCAACCCCATGGACTGTAGCCCACCAGACTCCTCTGTCCATGGGGATTCTCCAGGCAAGAATACTGGAGTGGGTTGCCATGCCCTCCTCCAGAGTATCTTCCCTCAGAGATTGAACCCAAGTCTCCCGCATTGCAGGTGGATTCTTTACCATCTGAGACATCAGGGAGGCCCAAAATGAGAAAATAAAGAGTGGGAAATTCAGTTCATGTGAACTCAGAGATCATTACTAAATACATTAAGATTAGGTAGCCTGGGAGCACACATCTGTAAGATCTCACTGACTTCAGAGCTGGTGTTGCTGATCAGTGGGCAGAGACAGATTTTTCAATTGAAAAAAATAAGAATTTAAAAATGGAATTCGATCCTTACTCACACCATAAACACAAATCAATTTTAGCTGGACTACATACTTTAAGTGGAATGCAGAATGATAGAACTTTTAAAAGTAGACTATCTTGGAATTATCTTGACAACCTGGATTGGGGTAGAACTTTTTCTTCAAGGCATAGGAAATCTCTGGAGACACACAGGGAATCATTCAAAGGTTAACATTTTAGGGTTCTGTTCCTGCAATTAACTAAAAAGAAGAGACCCCACAGAGGTCGAAAAGGATGCCCTGAATCTAATTTTGGCAAATTATAGAGTTTGGGGAGAGTATCAGAGATAAACCAGCTTCTCATACAAGATTCCTTCTTATATTCACATCCCAGTAGAGCTGATCATCATGTCCTTCAACAGACAGTTTTAGGAAGGCAAAGCAATGAAAAATACCATCAACATACATCAACAGAAAATGAAGAACACTGAATTATCTTGCATAAGCAATAAAATAAATATTAAAGGTTACTGTTGAGTCACAGAGGACATACCTTCCTATCAATATTAACAGATGTAGTGCATTAGCACCTGAAAGCTACACTTAACATTTTCATCTGTAAAACAGATTAAAAAAAAGTAATTTCTAGAGCATATAAAAATGATATATAGCCAAAGACATCTGCCATGAACTATCCCCAAAATTATTTGGTTATAAGACAATGAATCATGGAAGCACCATTAAAAGCTGAGGCTAGAGGACATCAGAATTTTTCCTCTAGACCCATCCTCACTAGCTGGTGACCGCTACAGTCACTATCATAAATATTTTAACTCCTGTATTCCTACCTATGAGCTACCTGCTCATGGGAGATAGATAAAATCCAGTTATAAAGAATATTATTGGAACCATGGGCAAACTTGAATGGGGTTTGAGGATTAGAATGATGTAATGTAAAAACATTAATTTTCTGATTTTTTTTTTTTCTCTTAGAATCCCCTTGTTTGTCAGTCAGTCAGTTCAGTCGCTGAGTCGTGTCCAACTCTTTGAGACATCATGGACTGCAGCACACCAGGCTTCCCTGTCCATCACCAACTCCTGGAGCTTGCTCAAGCTCATGTCCATCAAGTCGGTGATGCCATCCAACCATCTCATCCTCTGGCGCCCCCTTCTCCTCCCACCTTCAATCTTTCCCAGCAGCAGGGTCTTTTCCAACGAGTCGGCTGTTCACATCAGGTGGCCGAAGTATTGGAGTTTCAGCTTCAGCATCAGTCCTTCCAATGTTTGTAGCAAATATATATTAAAATATTGGGGGTGATGGCCACCTTTACTGGCAACTTACTCATAAAATGGTTTAGGGAAAAGGTCTTTTGTACATCTCAACCAGTAAAAGTATTACAATATGAAAACAAACAAACAAAAAAGAATCCTTTTGCTTCCCTCCTGCTCCCCTCTTCTCCCTTCCCTTTTCCATCTTTTCTCCCCTCCCCCTCCTCTTCCTGCTTTACCTCCTCTGTCTGCTTCTTCCTTCTTATTTTGCAGAAACAAAAAATACTAACAACGGGAGACAACTGTAGAAGAATTCTTTCCTTTATAAATAAGAGGGAAAGGAGTATAAACTTTGAATTTGGAACATATTTTAAACTGATTGTAATAAATGAAAAATATAACCCTAATGTGTTTCCAATTTCAGAGGCTTATTATATTTTCAGGAGTCTAGGACAATTTTTCCTCTATAGGCTGGAAAGAGAAGAAAGCCCTGTTTCCCCTATTCTAAATAATTTCAGGCACATATCAGATCAATAAACTACAGCTGGCATAAAACAATGATTATTTCATAAGGATGAGTCCTTGTGAAATAATCATAAATGTCTAGACTTGTAGCTGTGACTCCTTTTATAATGACAGCAGATTTGAAACATGAATTACTTTCTTTCCAACAAAAACAACTTGGTGATGCTGGAGAGGAGAGCACTGAAAAAGCAATTCTAATAACTGTCCTGAGAACACACTGGCCTCCACCTTCAAGTTTCTAATTTATGTACTCAATTCAAGTGAAAGAATGCGGATATCGCACTGTTTCCCAGCTACCCAAGTCTCAAACTCAGTTGGTTCGGCGCCATCACGGCAACTGAGTGCACCCTATCCTCTCAGTTAATGATTTCTGAAGACACAGGTCAAGGTTAAAGCGGCCTTTTGTTGTGGTTGTTTTGTCGATAAATCGTGTCTGACTCTTTTGCAACCCCATGGACTGTAGCCCATCCTGCTCCTCTGTCCATGGGATTTCCCAGGCAAGAATATTGGAGTGGGTTGCCAGTTCCTTCTCCAGGGCATCTGCCCAACTCAGGGATCGAACTCTCGTCTTCTGCATTGGCAGACAAATTCTTTACCACTGAGCCCAAACTAGAAAGTAGACCCTATATGGACTGTAGACCACCAGACTCCTCTGTCCATGGCATTTTCCAGGCAGGAATACTGGAGCGGTGCCATTTCCTTCTCCAGGGGATCTTCCCTACTCAGGGATCTAACGCAGGTCTTTTGCATTGCAGGCAGATTCTTTACCTTCTGAGCTTCCAGTCTCAGCCACTAGAAAGTCAGTAAGGTTAATTAGAACATCATAGCTCCTTAGATTCACTCTAATCCTGGCCATGCATCATACGATGCTAAAAAAATTATGACAAAGACTTTGATAAAAATTCATTCTCATTCTAGATCCCCTTCCCTTGGGTGTTCTATGGACTTCTGATTCCTGCTGCTCTGTTCTTCCATTCTCTTCCTGGGCTGGGACTTCAGGAATGAGGATGGAGTTTGGTGAGCTTGGTTGGTCTGATTTCTAAGGTGCCCTATGCAGGACTCACACCGCTCTTAAAAGCCCTGGGACTGTCCGGGGCCCACTCTGGCCTCTCCTGCAGAGATTATGCAAGTTTTGGACAAGGGCTTTAGGGAAATGGATCTATGCCAATAGTTCTGCCTGCAAAGTTACAGCAGTCTCTCTGTTGAAATGTCATTTGATCCCACTCTAGTGTGTGGACGTTTTCATTTTGCATATCCTTGCTCATTTCTTCAGGATTTTCCCTTTAACTGAGGTTGAAAAGGTGTTACAATAATAGTAGTGTGACTGGTCACTGTTTCAGA